>NC_044202.1:23910845-24263175 GCF_900880675.1 Sparus aurata | reverse complement strand
AAAAGGCGGGCCTCTTCTAAATGAGCCAATCATTTGCGACAAGAGCATTTTCCCGCCTGGATAGTGATGTACATACAGCAAGGTTGAGAAAGTACCACGCTTGATGTGAGTGTTGGACAAGGCCCACTTAAAACACATTGGGTCCAACAGTATCCTTTTGCAGAGGCAATTTCATAGTCTATGAAGTTCTACTGAGACGTGATTATTGCTGGTTGAAAACTTAACCCAATACCCCGCCTGGATGACTTGAAATATAGTCAGCTGTGGCAATTTTTGTTGGTCTCTCAAGAGACCTTACACTTTGTACAATGATAATGCAGCTTTGCCAAAGTTGCGCCTTCCGAGTTTGTCCACTCAAAACAGAACCATTTCCTGACTCAGCTGGTCAGGATGAGGTGAAACATTTTGCAACTAGGAAGTCTTGATCATGTCAGCAAATCACTATTTGTCCCGTCTACGCGTGGTTTTCTGAGAAAGAATTTTAGCCAAACAATTTTAGATTTCCCTTCCAGCTGTGATTGCCTTTGCATGTAAAAGGCGGGGCCTCTTCTAAATGAGCCAATCACTTGCGACAAGAGCATTTTCCCACCTGGATAGTGATGTACATACAGCAAGGTTGAGAAAGTACCACGCTTGATGTGAGTGTTGGACAAGGCCCACTTAAAACACATTGGGTCCAACAGTATCCTTTTGCAGAGGCAATTTCATAGTCTATGAAGATCTACTGAGACGTGATTATTGCTGGTTGAAAACTTAACCCAATACCCCGCCTGGATGACTTGAAATATAGTCAGCTGTGGCAATTTTTGTTGGTCTCTCAAGAGACCTTACACTTTGTACAATGATAATGCAGCTTTGCCAAAGTTGCGCCTTCCGAGTTTGTCCACTCAAAACAGAACCATTTCCTGACTCAGCTGGTCAGGATGAGGTGAAACATTTTGCAACTAGGAAGTCTTGATCATGTCAGCAAATCACTATTTGTCCCGTCTACGCGTGGTTTTCTGAGAAAGAATTTTAGCCAAACAATTTTAGATTTCCCTTCCAGCTGTGATTGCCTTTGTATGTAAAAGGCGGGGCCTCTTCTAAATGAGCCAATCATTTGCGACAAGAGCATTTTCCCGCCTGGATAGTGATGTACATACAGCAAGGTTGAGAAAGTACCACGCTTGATGTGAGTGTTGGACAAGGCCCACTTAAAACACATTGGGTCCAACAGTATCCTTTTGCAGAGGCAATTTCATAGTCTATGAAGATCTACTGAGACGTGATTATTGCTGGTTGAAAACTTAACCCAATACCCCGCCTGGATGACTTGAAATATAGTCAGCTGTGGCAATTTTTGTTGGTCTCTCAAGAGACCTTACACTTTGTACAATGATAATGCAGCTTTGCCAAAGTTGCGCCTTCCGAGTTTGTCCACTCAAAACAGAACCATTTCCTGACTCAGCTGGTCAGGATGAGGTGAAACATTTTGCAACTAGGAAGTCTTGATCATGTCAGCAAATCACTATTTGTCCCGTCTACGCGTGGTTTTCTGAGAAAGAATTTTAGCCAAACAATTTTAGATTTCCCTTCCAGCTGTGATTGCCTTTGCATGTAAAAGGCGGGGCCTCTTCTAAATGAGCCAATCACTTGCGACAAGAGCATTTTCCCGCCTGGATAGTGATGTACATACAGCAAGGTTGAGAAAGTACCACGCTTGATGTGAGTGTTGGACAAGGCCCACTTAAAACACATTGGGTCCAACAGTATCCTTTTGCAGAGGCAATTTCATAGTCTATGAAGATCTACTGAGACGTGATTATTGCTGGTTGAAAACTTAACCCAATACCCCGCCTGGATGACTTGAAATATAGTCAGCTGTGGCAATTTTTGTTGGTCTCTCAAGAGACCTTACACTTTGTACAATGATAATGCAGCTTTGCCAAAGTTGCGCCTTCCGAGTTTGTCCACTCAAAACAGAACCATTTCCTGACTCAGCTGGTCAGGATGAGGTGAAACATTTTGCAACTAGGAAGTCTTGATCATGTCAGCAAATCACTATTTGTCCCGTCTACGCGTGGTTTTCTGAGAAAGAATTTTAGCCAAACAATTTTAGATTTCCCTTCCAGCTGTGATTGCCTTTGCATGTAAAAGGCGGGGCCTCTTCTAAATGAGCCAATCACTTGCGACAAGAGCATTTTCCCGCCTGGATAGTGATGTACATACAGCAAGGTTGAGAAAGTACCACGCTTGATGTGAGTGTTGGACAAGGCCCACTTAAAACACATTGGGTCCAACAGTATCCTTTTGCAGAGGCAATTTCATAGTCTATGAAGATCTACTGAGACGTGATTATTGCTGGTTGAAAACTTAACCCAATACCCCGCCTGGATGACTTGAAATATAGTCAGCTGTGGCAATTTTTGTTGGTCTCTCAAGAGACCTTACACTTTGTACAATGATAATGCAGCTTTGCCAAAGTTGCGCCTTCCGAGTTTGTCCACTCAAAACAGAACCATTTCCTGACTCAGCTGGTCAGGATGAGGTGAAACATTTTGCAACTAGGAAGTCTTGATCATGTCAGCAAATCACTATTTGTCCCGTCTACGCGTGGTTTTCTGAGAAAGAATTTTAGCCAAACAATTTTAGATTTCCCTTCCAGCTGTGATTGCCTTTGCATGTAAAAGGCGGGGCCTCTTCTAAATGAGCCAATCACTTGCGACAAGAGCATTTTCCCGCCTGGATAGTGATGTACATACAGCAAGGTTGAGAAAGTACCACGCTTGATGTGAGTGTTGGACAAGGCCCACTTAAAACACATTGGGTCCAACAGTATCCTTTTGCAGAGGCAATTTCATAGTCTATGAAGATCTACTGAGACGTGATTATTGCTGGTTGAAAACTTAACCCAATACCCCGCCTGGATGACTTGAAATATAGTCAGCTGTGGCAATTTTTGTTGGTCTCTCAAGAGACCTTACACTTTGTACAATGATAATGCAGCTTTGCCAAAGTTGCGCCTTCCGAGTTTGTCCACTCAAAACAGAACCATTTCCTGACTCAGCTGGTCAGGATGAGGTGAAACATTTTGCAACTAGGAAGTCTTGATCATGTCAGCAAATCACTATTTGTCCCGTCTACGCGTGGTTTTCTGAGAAAGAATTTTAGCCAAACAATTTTAGATTTCCCTTCCAGCTGTGATTGCCTTTGCATGTAAAAGGCGGGGCCTCTTCTAAATGAGCCAATCATTTGCGACAAGAGCATTTTCCCGCCTGGATAGTGATGTACATACAGCAAGGTTGAGAAAGTACCACGCTTGATGTGAGTGTTGGACAAGGCCCACTTAAAACACATTGGGTCCAACAGTATCCTTTTGCAGAGGCAATTTCATAGTCTATGAAGATCTACTGAGACGTGATTATTGCTGGTTGAAAACTTAACCCAATACCCCGCCTGGATGACTTGAAATATAGTCAGCTGTGGCAATTTTTGTTGGTCTCTCAAGAGACCTTACACTTTGTACAATGATAATGCAGCTTTGCCAAAGTTGCGCCTTCCGAGTTTGTCCACTCAAAACAGAACCATTTCCTGACTCAGCTGGTCAGGATGAGGTGAAACATTTTGCAACTAGGAAGTCTTGATCATGTCAGCAAATCACTATTTGTCCCGTCTACGCGTGGTTTTCTGAGAAAGAATTTTAGCCAAACAATTTTAGATTTCCCTTCCAGCTGTGATTGCCTTTGCATGTAAAAGGCGGGGCCTCTTCTAAATGAGACAATCATTTGCGACAAGAGCATTTTCCCGCCTGGATAGTGATGTACATACAGCAAGGTTGAGAAAGTACCACGCTTGATGTGAGTGTTGGACAAGGCCCACTTAAAACACATTGGGTCCAACAGTATCCTTTTGCAGAGGCAATTTCATAGTCTATGAAGATCTACTGAGACGTGATTATTGCTGGTTGAAAACTTAACCCAATACCCCGCCTGGATGACTTGAAATATAGTCAGCTGTGGCAATTTTTGTTGGTCTCTCAAGAGACCTTACACTTTGTACAATGATAATGCAGCTTTGCCAAAGTTGCGCCTTCCGAGTTTGTCCACTCAAAACAGAACCATTTCCTGACTCAGCTGGTCAGGATGAGGTGAAACATTTTGCAACTAGGAAGTCTTGATCATGTCAGCAAATCACTATTTGTCCCGTCTACGCGTGGTTTTCTGAGAAAGAATTTTAGCCAAACAATTTTAGATTTCCCTTCCAGCTGTGATTGCCTTTGTATGTAAAAGGCGGGGCCTCTTCTAAATGAGCCAATCATTTGCGACAAGAGCATTTTCCCGCCTGGATAGTGATGTACATACAGCAAGGTTGAGAAAGTACCACGCTTGATGTGAGTGTTGGACAAGGCCCACTTAAAACACATTGGGTCCAACAGTATCCTTTTGCAGAGGCAATTTCATAGTCTATGAAGATCTACTGAGACGTGATTATTGCTGGTTGAAAACTTAACCCAATACCCCGCCTGGATGACTTGAAATATAGTCAGCTGTGGCAATTTTTGTTGGTCTCTCAAGAGACCTTACACTTTGTACAATGATAATGCAGCTTTGCCAAAGTTGCGCCTTCCGTGTTTGTCCACTCAAAACAGAACCATTTCCTGACTCAGCTGGTCAGGATGAGGTGAAACATTTTGCAACTAGGAAGTCTTGATCATGTCAGCAAATCACTATTTGTCCCGTCTACGCGTGGTTTTCTGAGAAAGAATTTTAGCCAAACAATTTTAGATTTCCCTTCCAGCTGTGATTGCCTTTGCATGTAAAAGGCGGGGCCTCTTCTAAATGAGCCAATCATTTGCGACAAGAGCATTTTCCCGCCTGGATAGTGATGTACATACAGCAAGGTTGAGAAAGTACCACGCTTGATGTGAGTGTTGGACAAGGCCCACTTAAAACACATTGGGTCCAACAGTATCCTTTTGCAGAGGCAATTTCATAGTCTATGAAGATCTACTGAGACGTGATTATTGCTGGTTGAAAACTTAACCCAATACCCCGCCTGGATGACTTGAAATATAGTCAGCTGTGGCAATTTTTGTTGGTCTCTCAAGAGACCTTACACTTTGTACAATGATAATGCAGCTTTGCCAAAGTTGCGCCTTCCGAGTTTGTCCACTCAAAACAGAACCATTTCCTGACTCAGCTGGTCAGGATGAGGTGAAACATTTTGCAACTAGGAAGTCTTGATCATGTCAGCAAATCACTATTTGTCCCGTCTACGCGTGGTTTTCTGAGAAAGAATTTTAGCCAAACAATTTTAGATTTCCCTTCCAGCTGTGATTGCCTTTGTATGTAAAAGGCGGGGCCTCTTCTAAATGAGCCAATCATTTGCGACAAGAGCATTTTCCCGCCTGGATAGTGATGTACATACAGCAAGGTTGAGAAAGTACCACGCTTGATGTGAGTGTTGGACAAGGCCCACTTAAAACACATTGGGTCCAACAGTATCCTTTTGCAGAGGCAATTTCATAGTCTATGAAGATCTACTGAGACGTGATTATTGCTGGTTGAAAACTTAACCCAATACCCCGCCTGGATGACTTGAAATATAGTCAGCTGTGGCAATTTTTGTTGGTCTCTCAAGAGACCTTACACTTTGTACAATGATAATGCAGCTTTGCCAAAGTTGCGCCTTCCGAGTTTGTCCACTCAAAACAGAACCATTTCCTGACTCAGCTGGTCAGGATGAGGTGAAACATTTTGCAACTAGGAAGTCTTGATCATGTCAGCAAATCACTATTTGTCCCGTCTACGCGTGGTTTTCTGAGAAAGAATTTTAGCCAAACAATTTTAGATTTCCCTTCCAGCTGTGATTGCCTTTGTATGTAAAAGGCGGGGCCTCTTCTAAATGAGCCAATCATTTGCGACAAGAGCATTTTCCCGCCTGGATAGTGA
Source organism: Sparus aurata (assembly GCF_900880675.1). NCBI lineage: Eukaryota > Metazoa > Chordata > Actinopteri > Spariformes > Sparidae > Sparus > Sparus aurata. The sequence continues at coordinate 24,257,245 of NC_044202.1, read as the reverse complement.
TGTACATACAGCAAGGTTGAGAAAGTACCACGCTTGATGTGAGTGTTGGACAAGGCCCACTTAAAACACATTGGGTCCAACAGTATCCTTTTGCAGAGGCAATTTCATAGTCTATGAAGTTCTACTGAGACGTGATTATTGCTGGTTGAAAACTTAACCCATTAATACTACTTGAAGTAGCCTCCTGACTACCAGTAGTTCAAATTTGTCCTCTGTGGAGGACATTTCTAAACCTGACTATCTCCCACCCACTTCATACTACTAAATTAACTCCTTTTGCCATCTACAGAGGAGATTCAGGGTTTTTAAATGATACCAAATGTGAAGGGGTGGGGCTTTGGTACCTTTAAGTGCAAGCACATTTTATGGGAAGAGGAAAAGTAAGCACATAATACTTTTTATTGAGCAAATTTTGGCTTGAAATGTTGTTGGCATATTTCATATAAGTCTCTTACCAACACATTAAAACATTGTCTGAATTTTGTAACTGTTTTTTAGCATCGTATTTAAGTGTTTAAAAATGTCCTCTGTAGTGGACATTTGTAGTTATTTCCTCCACTTTGTTCTGTTTTTTCAAATGAAAAGAAAGGGAGTCATTCTCAGAAGCACCTCGGTTGCCATCAAGGTTCAGTTTCACATGTATGGCATTTCAATGTCCACTGTAGTGGACTGTTACTAGAGGGTCGTAAAATGGACATATGATATCGCAAAAATAAAAGCTTTTTTTTTCAAAGAAAATGTTTTCAGCATTCTAATTACCTTACAAAGATTGGGGAATTAAAAAAAAATGTGATTGAACAATATTTTTTGTCCTGGTAGTCAGGAGGCTATAGACAGTTGTGGCAATTTATGTTGATCTTCCAAAATACCTTATACCTATATTGTTTAAAGGGCTATTACTAAGTTGTGCTCAGTGGTGGTCCAGTAGCATTTGAGAAGTTAAAGAATTACATTTGAATCTATAAACAACTTGAGGAGTGGGGGATTTTTCAGTAGATAAAATATTCTAAGCCCACACTGCACTGTTATGGCTCTTAAAACCCAAACTCAAAAGTGACAAAAGTTACCAGTTTCATCGTGCTTCATTGTGTGCAGTTTATTACATTCATATCATTGCTCATGGCAAAAATACATAACAGATCAGTCAAAAGAGTAAAAATAAATCTGTTAGAAGTGGTCCTTCTAATGGATGTCTCATTGCAGACCCTAAAACATTAGATTTCCATTTGGTCCAAGAGTAGCAGAAACTCTTGGGAACATAATCTTGTACTTGGAGTCAGTTTTATCACAATAGGCTGTGTTCTGCATTCTAATAATACTTCCAGACTTCTGTAGTGAGGAGCAAAAACTGTTACAGTACATGTCCATCAGAAAAACTGAATTTTTAACTGTGCTGTGACTTTGACGCTACAGTGCCTTGCAAAAGTATTCACCCCCCTTGAACTTTTCACATTTTGTCACGTTTTAACCACAAATGTAAACGTATTTTATCGGGATTTTAAGTGATAGACCAACACAAAGTTGTGCATAATTGTGAAGTGGAAGGAAAATGATACATGGTTTTAATTTGTTTTTACAAATAAAAAACAGAAAAGTGTGGTGTGCAAAAGTATTCACCCCCTTTACTCTGATACCCTTAAATAAAATCCAGTGCAGCCAGTTGCCTTTAGAAGTCAGAAGCTAGAAGTTAGAAGCCTAATAAGTAAATGGAGTCCACCTGTGTGTAATCTAATCTCAGTGTAAATACAGCTGTTCTGTGAAAGCCTCAGAGGTTTGTCAGAGAATATTAGTGAACAAAACAGCATCATGAAGCCCAAGGAACACACCAGACAGGTCAGGGATAAAGTTGTGGAGAAGTTTAAAGCGTGGTTAGGATATGAAAAAATATCCCAAGCTTTGAACATCTCACAGAGCACTGTTCAATCCATCACCTAAAAATGGGAAGAGAATGGCGCAACTGCAAACCTACCAAGACATGGCCGTCCACCTAAACTGACAGGCCGGGCAAGGAGAGCATTGATCAGAGAAGCAGCCAAGGGGCCCATGATAACTCTGGAGGAGCTGCAGAGATCCACAGCTCAGGTGGGAGAATCTGTCCATAGGACAACTATTTGTCATGCACTCCACAAATCGGGCCTTTATGGAAGAGTGGCAAGAAGAGAGCCATTGCTGAAACAAAGCCATGCAGGTTGCCACAAGCCATGTGGGGGGCACAACTATGGGCATAGAATACTGCCATAAATCGCACGCGCGCGAGTTTCCATATTTATAAGTTTAATCGCTAGTAAACTTAAATGAATGTGTGCTCCAGATCCGGCTCTTTCTCTCTATAACTCTTTTAAACAGTAATAATGAGTTGATTATATTATATTTTTCCATCTTTGCTGAGCATAAGATTTGTTTGGAATGAAATAAAAGCCTCTCCCATATAGAGAAATAGCCTACTATATTGACACACATTTGCATCTGGACATAGGCTTATGTGCTGCTCTCATATCGATAGTTGCTGACGCCTATTATTAACTACAGGCCTTCTATCTTTATTATTATTATTATCACGTTTATTTTTATTATTATTATTATTTTTTAATATTACGTTTATAATTTTCAGGGAGAAAGAAGTAGCCTAGATGGAGAATATGAACAATACAGTTTTACCAAAATAAAAAATGTCTGTGTGCAACAGGGTCCAAGTTAAAAAAAAAGATCAGCATTTTATCAGATTAACGTCAACGATGGAGGAAAGAAAAGACAGCACTCAGACAAACATACTGAAGTTCATTGCTCTGTGTGACATTTTGCAAACATTCAAGTCAGGACACCAAATCGCAATACTTGTCATTCAGGCATTCAGGGCTGTGTGGTTTGTCCCGTTTGTCCTAGTGGTGTTGCCGTACCCTGCTATCCGATTGGTGAATACGCTCAACCAATTATTCGGGGATACAATGGTGATTGGCATGCCCCCAAGGCCCGCCCCCTTACTGACAAAAACGGCCATTAAAAAAATTACTCGCGCGCGAGCAGAGTGAAAGTTTTCCCGAGCGAGGAGAGGAGAGTTGCGCGCGCGAGCAATCTGCGCGCACATGAGCAGGGGAAAGTATTGTGAGCGGACTCTGCGCACGCTCGAGCTGTTTTTCTCCTCGCAGGCCACAATATTGCTCCAGGGGGCAGAGATGCAGGATAAAAAATAGCTTGCCAGTATGGGAGGCCGTTTAGGGTGAAAACATTGACATGATGTGCACACACGCACTGAAAATTTCCACACCCTACCACCCTCTCACACACCGGGATATAGGCTACTTGTGTGTGTGTGTGTGTGTAGTAGCCTATATCCCGCTGTGTGAGAAGGTGGTAGGGTGTGGAAATTTTCAGTGCGTGTGTGCACATCATGTCAATGTATGTGCAAGTATTTCAATGTGTGCACATTGTCAATGTGTGTGTGCACGTTTTCAGTGTGTATGTGCATGTATTTCAGTGTGTATGTGCACATATTTCAATGTTTTCACCCTAAACGGCCTCCCATATGCCAGTGCTTGGAAAAGCGCTCGGGGAAAAAAATGTGCTCGCGGATGTTTGATTTGTGCGCGCTGATGTTTTATTGCGCGCAAGTCTCAATGCGCACGCGCGATTCATGGCAGTATTCTATGCCCATACACAACAAACATTGAGGAAGGTGCTCTGGTCAGATGAGACCAAAATTGATGTTTTTGGCCTAAATGCAAAACACTATGTGTGGCAGAAAACTAACACTGCACATCACCCTGAACACACCATGAAACATGGTGGTGGCAGCACCATGGTGTGGGGATGCATTTCTTCAGCAGGGACAGGGAAGCCGGTCTGAGTTGAGCATATTCATGTGTTAGAATGGCCCAGTTAAAGTCCAGACCTAAATCCAATTGAGAAACTCTGGCAAGACTTGAAAATTGCTGTTCACAGACACTCTCCTACCAATCGGACTAAGTTTGAGCTATTTTGCAAGGAAGAATGGGCAAATATTTCAGTCTCTTTATGTGCATCGCTGGTAGAGACTTACCCCAAAAGACTTGCAGCTGTCATTGCAACGAAAGGTGGTTCTATAAAGTATTGACTCAAGGGGACGAATACTTTTGCACACCACACTTTTCTGTTTTTTATTTGTAAAAAAAAAAAACTCAAAACCATGTATCATTTTCCTTCCACTTCACAATTATGCACCACTTTGTATTGGTCTATCACATAAAATCCCATTGAAATACATTTACATTTGTGGTTAAAATGTAACAAAATGTGGAAAAGTTCAAGGGGGGTGAATACTTTTGTAAGGCACTGTATAAAGCTAATTTCTGTAGATTCATGAACTCAAACAGCTAACATTGCGTAAGAGCTGTTGTAGGGCTATCAGTATCCATGATGCATTGACTTGGAGTTAAAGGGAACAACATCTGTAACTTCTGAGCCACAAAATAGAGTTTTCCACAGAAATGGTGTGTTAACTACATTTTGTGTCTCAGGGGAGCCAGTTGCAACTCTGTGGCTGCTGCAGGGGTGCTAACTAGGTTCCAGCTGAGCTCTCAGGGCCACCGAGGCTATGAAATGAAAATCCGCCCTAAAGCAGAACTGTACTGATATTTACTCTCTGTAACCTTGATTTAAAACCTGCCCTCCTGACATTTGTACCCTGTTTCAAGGAAGACCTGGATAAAGATTTCAGGCTGTATGCAAGGGTTAAAGGTATGCACCGATCAATCGGCAACCGATCGCAATCGGCCGATAATGCCCCTATCGGTTTTGATCGGAGTTCTCAAAATAGATCACATCAGGCCATCAAATGACGTTTAAGTATAAAGACAGTGCATTAACTGCATGCAGGGCGGGAATTTCATGGCCGCCGTTGCCCCGCACTTTGGCCTTGATGCCCCGTGAAAAAAAACTCATCTTACGGCCACAGTGGCCTCTGTGCCCCTGGCCCGGTCAGCGTAGCGGGCTTGCCCTGAATTACAGCCACCCGAGTGCACAGTAGTCACTCACAGTAACTTCAGTGAGTCCGCGGTTCGTGCAGGTGGAGTCTCATCATCACGATGATCTCACGTGAAAGCCTCTCAAACAGCAGCAGCGCCTCAAAACAGAAGAACGAAACTTACAGCACAGCGAGCGAGCGCAGCCGGTTTGACATGATACGTAACTGACTTATGTGGTAGGATTTAGTCCGGTAAAGTTTGAAATATATTCACAGATTCGAACTTCCCGGATCAATAACTCACAAGTGAAACCTTGTTAAAACGAAAACGACGGCTCTTTTCCGCCATAGTAAGGTCGACAACGAACTACAACTGTATGTTAATCAAAACGAGCGTCTGGACATTAACTCTGGTCTGTATGGTCAGCCAGCTGTGAGACGAGGGCGCAGGGACCGTCTACAAAGTGCGACACCGAAAAGAGAAACTACAAAAAATTCAATAACTTCACTATTATTCAGAGTGTAGTGTCACCAAAATCACTCCACACATCAGTGGTCTCCTGCTGGGTATTCTACAAGTTTTTGTTTGGAAAAAATGTGCTTTGCCATAATTTTGGGGAATTTCTATTGGGAGAAATATTCAATAACACTAATATTCAGTGAGGTGTCACAAAAATCACCTCACCCTAACCCTACTTAACAAAAACTACTTTCTATTGTAACTTTAACTTGATTTTGGTATAAAGAAATGTTTTAAAATTATAAATTAGGATGTTATGGTATCAGTCTGAAAGGTAAATCAACACATTTTACCCAGTGGCCTTTGTGCCCTGTCATGTGGCCTTGGTGCCCCTGAAAAAAAAAGTGAAGGCCAAATGGACTTGCCCCTAAAATGACAAAATTCCCTTCCTGACTGCATGCATTCCCACTAGTAAGCTACAGTTACTCTATGTAAGCTGAGTCCAAGTTGTCTCTAAGAGTCTCTAGAGTGTGAAATATTGCACATTGCCTCAGCCTGCAATAAAACGGTGGTCAATTCATGATACTTTCTCATCTCCTAATTTTTATACTTAATAATACAATGTCAATGTTGTGTAAGAAGAATCATTAATTAAATATATGAAAGTTATACAAGACAACAATATAGAATAATTTATGGATTTGACGCTGTGATCGGTGATCGGCAGACTCAAAAGAAGGGTTCACTTTAAATGTAAATATTTGTAAAATATTTACAATTAAAGGAACAGTGAAGTAAATGAATCTGAGCACTGACCATCAAAACCAGTAACTATCACAAAACATATATCCAAAGTAACCACAGAAAACTCTGGATCCAATCAAATTTGGCTGATCCTTGATAGGAATACGGCTTATGGTACGCTCACAAGGTGGCTAAGCTAACACTTTTTCTCCATAGAGTGGAGTATCTGCCCAGACACTAATTAAGCCTCACTTGTAGTGCGTGTTTTCTTTAAACCAGCTTGCTTCCTTGGATTCGATTAAAGGCGTTGCAGCGTCCTGTGGCTGTTCAAACAGTGAGTGGACATGGGCATAGAAAACGGGCAAGCAGACGTTTTCTGAGGGGAAATCTTCCTTCTGCAGGGATATGAAAGGTTGCAAAGCTCTTCTCTTGATCTGGAGCGTGTTTGGTAAACACAGAGCAGTTTCGGCTTAGCTATTGAGATGAAAGACTGCGGCCTAGGTGGGTAATATCCAAACGTTTGTGTGCTCCCTTTGAGTAACAGTTGCACAGACGAAAGCTGATGCTTCCAGCAACATGTTTCTATGGGACTGGCTGAAACTAGCACGCAGCTGCTCTTATCTTCTCCTTGCATCTGGTCACTGCGGAGCTGCCGATGCATTCAGGTTTGATCTTAGACAATAGGAGATGGGAGTTGTCAAACCTGAGGGAATTGTAACAAGCAGGCGCCACCTACTCGACATTAGGGATGGTGCACTCTCCTTTGCTTACCAGGCTCTGATGTCAGAACCATGTGGTCGGTCCCAACATTATTTTTTACAATGCAAATCAATACTGAAGGCACCAAAACTATGAATGAACACATATGGAATTATGCAGTTAACAAGAAAATGTTAAACAAACCTGAATATGTTTTATATTCTTAAAAGTAGCCACCTTTTGCTTTGATGACAGCTTTGAACCCTTTTGACATTCCTTCAGTCAGCTTCATGAGGTAGTCACCTGGAATGATTTTCCAACAGTCTTGAAGGAGTTTCCAGAGGTGCTGAGCACTTGTTGACTGCTTTTCCTTCACTCTGCAGTCAACCTCATCTGAAACCATCTCAGTTACGTTTAAGTTGGGTGATTGTGAAAGGTCATCCACAAGTTCAGGTCATCTGACGCAACACTCCACCACTCTCCTTCTTGGTCAGATAGCTATTACAAAGCCTCGAGGTGTGTTTGGGGTCACTGTCTTGTTGAAAAACAAATGACGGTCCCACTGAGTGCAATCCAGATGGGGAGGCATGTCGCTGCAGAATGCAGTGGTCGCCATGCTGGTAAAATGTGCCTTGAATTTTACATAAGTCACCAACAGTGTCATCAGCAAAGCACCCCAACACCATCACACCTCCTCCTCTATGTTTCACGGTGGGAACCACATATGTAGAAACCATCCGTTCACCTTTTCTGCATTCCACAAAGACACAGCAGGTGGAACCAAAAATCTCACACATCAGACCAAAGTTCCCAAGTACTTTTCTTCTGGTTCTTCCTCAGTAGTGGCTTCTTTGCAGAATTTCAACAATGAAGGCCTGATTCATGCAGTTTCCTCTGAACAGTTGATGTTGAGACTTGTCTGCTACTTGAACTCACGTAAACCTGAATTTATGTTGGCTCTAATCTGAGGTGCTGTTAATTTACTGTGTTTGAGTCTGGTAGCTCTAATGGATTTATCCTCTGCTGTGGAGTGTTTCTTGCCATACTTTGCCGTACTGTGTACCAACCAAAGCTCTGCACAACAAAACTGATGGTCTCAAAAACATTAAGAAGGCAATAAATTTCACAAATAAACTCTTGAAAAGGCACACCTATTCACTGAAAACCATTCCAGGTGACTACCTCATGAATCTGATTGAGAGAATGTCAGAAGTGTGCAAAGCTGTTTTCAAAGCAAAAGGTGGCTACTTTGAAGAATATGAAATATAAATCATATTCTGGTTTAACACGTTTTTTGTTTGCTACATAATTCAAGTATTAGTTTGGATGTCTTCAGTAATGATCTACAATGTGGAAAATAATATAAATAAAGAAAAAATCAAATGAGAAGGTGTGTCCAAATGTTTGACTGGTAGTTTCCCTTCTAGGGCCAAACAGATAACATAACCACAAATTAACAATAAATTGGCTCGTGACAGTGGTTTAGTGGTTTAGGTCTTCCCCCTTTTGTCCCAGTTCCATCCATTCATCCATATAGAGATTAATTAACCATGCTTGTTGTTTTGTTTAACCATACTAACAGCATTTAATTTGCAGATGTAAAAATGTTCTGCATTTTATTTAGGTAACTATCACATCATTTTGGTTTGAACACACAAGTTTGTGAAGTTTAATTAAGTTTATTTGTTCAGTGGGTATTATAATTGTATCTTATTTTGTACTTACCATACCTACCATGTTTTCCAGGGGCTAAAAGGGGGGAAAACCTTGTCAGTATACTTTCCTACTACTTATTCTATCTGTTTTTACTCTATTTTGTATATGATAAATTATACCCTTAGTGTCTGATTTACTTATACTCATCTGTATTTCTATACTTGCTTTCTTTCATGCCAGTTTGCCAGTTCATCCCCCCTCACCCCTACATGTGCTGGCACCCAAAAAAAATTAACATGACCTCCCTGTGATCCTTGTAAATGACTGCAAGATTTCATACATTATGATGATACCATGCTGTTTGAGTGGAAAGATTTTAAACTTAAACTTAATGAGGCTGAATCTGAGCAAATCAGTACTTCCCCACGTCTTGTTTGTTCTACATCTTTTGCTGCCACCAGCACTGCCACCATTTCCACTCTATACAATCCTAAATTGATGTATGTCTGCTATTAATTTCAATTCTCTTATCTGGTACTGCTACTTCATAGCCTGTGACTCCTGTCTCAGGATCCTTTGCCCCATCTGTGTATACTAGAGTGAAATCACTATACCCTTTATTTATGCAATATCTGAATGCCTCTACCAAATCCCCTCTGCCTTTACCTCTCCTCTTTAGATCCAGCAAATACCAATCTACTACTGGCCACTCTAATTTCCATGGTGCCACCACAGGATATATTACCGTGGGACTCATCTTCAGCTCAGCCACTCCAAACTCTCTATTTTATTCCCTACTCGGCCAAAACTATCCCTCCTATACTTCCCATTCTCTCAGCATTCCTGCAACACCTCCTTTGCAGGATGACGATCATCGTACGATCATGTCCCTTTAGATTAACCCAGTAGTTTGCCATCAACAACTTCCTTCTTAAATCTAGCAGCATTTCTCCCACTTCTACCTTTAGGGCAGGCACTGGTGAAGTTTAAAAGCTCCATGAAACATTCTCAATGCCTGCGCCAAAAATAACATCCAACTTCATCAGCAAAGATTTGGCTGCTGATCCGTATACTATGCTGCCATAGTCCAACACAGATCTAATCAACACCACGTAGTCTTTTCAGCACAGAGCAACTTGCTTCCCAATCCCTACCAGCCATATATCTCATCACATTAATTAATCTCCTCTATTTTCCTAACATGATCTCCAGGTTAACCATGAATCAAAAATGACTCCTAAAAATGTAAATGATCCAACCCTTTCTAATTCTTTTCCATACATCGTCAGCTTCTTCCCTTCCTTAATTCTTTTCCTAGTGAAACAGACCCTCTGGGTTTTTTCCACGTAGAACCTACATCCCCGATCATAGCCCCATTTCACCACCTCATCAACTATTCCTTGAACTTCCCCAGTAGCATATTTTATGTTCCTTTCTATCTTCCACAGGGCCCCATCATCCGCAAACAGTGAACTGCCAATATCTGCTGCTATCTTTCCAAAAAAAGGTCATTAATCATGATTATGTAGAGCAGTGGACTACTTATACTGCCCTGAGGTCTTCCATTGTCAGCTGTGTACTGCCCTGATAGCTCTGCCCCAATCCTTACTTGGATCTTCCTTCCTTCAAAAAATCCTTCATCCAGTTAAACATTCTTCCACCCTCACTCATCTTGTGCAGTTTGATTAACAATTCTTCCCTCCACATCACATCATACGCTTTCTCTATATAAAAAAATACCGCAATTACTGCTTCCTTGTTTACCTGGGCCTTCCTTACTTTATTCTCTAGCTTTATCACAGAGTCCATGGTGTTCCTGCCTTTTCTAAACCTTCTTTGGCAATTTGCCAGCATTTCTCTCTTCTCCAGATTGTATGATCTATTTGTTACCATCCTTTCCATTATTTTGCACATTCTAGATGCTGGTGCTATAGGCCTGTAACTTGTATGTTAAGATGGATCATTAACAGGTTTTCTTATTGGGATCGCTACTGATTCTTTCCATGCGCTCCATGCAACTCTGTTGTACAGGTACAGCTGAGGTATCTGGAGGACAACACATTCTGACCTACTTAGGTTAGATTCAATCATGACTGATCTACTTAGTTTGGATTCAATCATGACTAATTGATTTTCATTGTGTGAGTGAAGGTCCAGGGGTTGGCTTCCAGCTGCGAGGGGCCAAAGGTAACAGACGTGCTTAGCTAAGTGTGACCTGCATGCCAAATAGTGAGAGATGCCTAACACAGGTCAAACTCCTCTTTTAGTCTATTGGATAATTTGGCAAGGGGACCAATCAGAAGAAGTGGGTGTACCTGAGAAGGGACGCTAAAAAAGGCCCTCACAGGAAGAACAGGAGGGTGGCACTTGGTAGATCTCCTTAGATCAAAGGCTGATAGGAGTTCTGATCGAGCAGAGGGAGAAGCATTTTGGCGTTGCTTTTTCTAGAGATTTGATAATATCAGAACGCGTCCGCTTCTGATCCAGACGCAGGGCCCTAGATTCTGTTTCAATAAAGATTGCTCTATCATTCCACCCAACCTTGCCTCTGCAGAATTATTTTATCATCAAACTACATGCCGACACCTTTGAGGAGGAAAGCCCAGAAACTACACAGCAACTTAAGGCATGCTCCTCCACCTAGCTGCTTCAGCATCACATAACTGACCTGATCTTTCCGCTTCACTCCAGACCATCTCTGACGCTCCTGCAGTTGAGGTTAATATTCTTTAACCCATCTATTCCAGAATAAGTACGAGATGTATTGTACCTGCTTCCATCGCTGTCAAGCATACACATCAGCCTCCTGACAGTGTCCTGGTTGTAAAGATAGTACTGTTTTCGACAGCAGCAAGTAGTTTGGTGTTTTTCCAGGTCATCTGTGGATGCTTTGGTAGTTGGCCAGCTGTTAATGATGGATTCCACTTCACAAAGAACAGTGTGAGGACCTTCTTCATCCAAGTTTTGAACATTCAAAGTGAAGATCAGAACTTTCCGCAAACTTGTTATATTAAATTCTCAGTTCACGCTCTGCTCCCCAGAGTTTGGTCCATTATCAGAGCATAGTTCAAGGACTTGACCGCCTTGCTATGAAGTCTCTAAGTGCATTAATGAAGGAGTCAGTGTCCAGTGAAGGTGCCACTTCAATGTGAATTGCACGTATGGCCAGGTAGATATAGATTATGCCATACCTCTTCACTACACTCCTCCTGCTCTTAAGTTCAAATGGTCCAAAATAAGCTGCTCCAACCCGAGTAAACAGGGGTTCATCTTGAGTAACTCTTTTGACAGGTTAGTCTGCCATCTACTGGGACACTTATTGGTTGGATTAGTCGATTTAGAGAGCAGGAAACAATGCAAGGACTGTTCAGTGCAATTCAATACATTCATTCGACAGGAGGTTTCACAACAAAACAACATTCTAATGTTTCCAAATTAATTATGAATTGGCAGTGATATACATAAGTTGTTACAACAAATTTGATTGTTACAGCTTTAGTTTTGGGCAGGTGAGTAAGCCCTTTCCTCTATACTCAAACACACAGGTGTGGAGATGATATTGGCGATTTGAAATAGTATAACGGAAACCTCCTATGTCCAAATTTGGCCAATTTCTTTTTTTTTCACAAATCGACACTATTGGTCATTCCCACATGGGTCTATTATTTTTATAAATTATTAACCAATCTAAAGTGTTGAAAAAAGCATGAGAGCAAATCTCGTAACTCCATTGGACACTTTAACTGTCGGAGAAGCCTCGTAACTCCACCCACCTCTTCTTCTACTGTTCTACCACTCTGCGGAGCCGCTCGGCATTATGTCTTATTTTCTCAAGATGGAAAGTCACAACGATCAGGAAATCCTCGTCGAGCAACACGTCCTTTAAGGTAAATGTCCGCAAAACACTGGTTATTCATGATTCAAGTATGTGTATCACTTATATGCCAAACAGTTTTATCTCGATCTTGAAGTAATGGTAAGGTGTAATGTATCGTTTCTGAGGGTGCTATATTTTTCTTTATGCTAGGTCTAGCTGCTGACGGTAGCTAACTTGTTGATTAAAATCTTCCATGGTTTTGTTTCTGATGAGGATGATGAATCTAAGCACAAACACTGCCTGCCGTTGCCGTTAGTTAGCCACTGTGCATTAGTTTTGTCATCATGTTTGGTGAGATAGCTCACGTGATTTTCATGGGGCAAAACACTAGAACGGCCAAGACGGTCATTTTGACCATTTTCAAATGTATATGTGCAACTTTGCCGAATGAAAAAATGCAATAGGCTGTTAAATGACTTTTCCTAAAAGTGTCTGTATTTTAATTTAGAATAGTTTCTTTATTAATTACACATATGACGTATCTCATTCATGCACGTTTGTGTGTGTATTTTGAAGTTGGTGAAAATGAAGAGGACTCTGATGCAGAGAGTTTGTGCCCAGATGCTGAGGAAGACGCCCCTCCAAGGAAAAGACTGAGAGAAACACCTGGAAGAAAGTCATCAACACACACAGAGCCTCACAGATACATGCACACAGACACACAGACAAGTGCTCACCCTACTCACAAACACAATACACTCAGTGTAGAAGCTAAGCCAATGCTTTAAGCCACTGAGGCATTTCAACAGGAAACCTAATTGACGCGCTTTTACTTTACCGTGAGGGATGAATGAGAGTCCTGTTAAGATGCAAACAAGTCCATTTATTTTACGTCTCATGCTTTAAATCACACATCCACACGGAGCATACTGCACATTGCAGCGTAGCGTAGCGTAGCGGTCAAAAACTGTTTTTCCTGTTCCGGTTGGAAACACCTGACGAGCCCCCAAAGGTTCCTACACTATGTAGGATGACCCGCCAATCACAATCAGACAATACACACAACAATTAACATAAATCTGCTCTTACACTCAGTAATGGGCTTAGTAAAGCAAGCTCAACTATGATTGTATGTGTATAAAACTATGATATCAGTTATTGATGTATTTTAAATATCTACTGCTGTTACTATTAGTAGGTGTATTATTACTAGGCTTATTATACATGTGCATTGAAGTTTTAATGTTTTAATGTTTTGGGTATCACCATTAAATTATTGTTTTTATTATTGTTTTACTGACTCCTGACTTCTAGACTACGCCTCTCTTGGCACTGTACATGTAAAAAAAAAACAGCCCTCTACTGTGTACTTTGGTTAACTGTCTGTTTTTTAGACAATAACAAATGAAAATAGTTAGGTAAGATACATTTGAGTAGCTTTTCCTTGGAGGGGCGTCTTCCTCAGCATCTGGGCACAAACTCTCTGCATCAGAGTCCTCTTCATTTTCACCAACTTCAAAATACACACACAAACGTGCATGAATGAGATACTCTTAAACGTTTAAAATAGAGTTTACCAATATGTATGTAACTACAATCATTAGCTTTGATTAGCTCTTAAAGCCTTGTCTCTTGTCAAAAGGCTCAACGGATGGCAGACTGTGATGAACACCGCTGGCAGCAGCGCCGCCTGTGTCCGTACCATTCTTATCAATGACAGCGTAACCTCCTATCTCCCTGCTCCAAAATCATAAACCTCGTATCTCCGATTAAACATGATTTGGGTGAAATGTTGTGTTAATGTTGGTACATAACAGTATATGATAGCAATATAAGTTAGAATACCAACTTTAACAATGTAATGTTTAATAACTCAAAAAATATGCCATTTTTTTAAAATAGTGGTTTTGGAGATAGGAGAATTCCGCCCGACAGCGACGATATATTATTTCTTTCTTTAGTCCAGTCCAAGGAACATATGATTGCGAACACAACCTTAATGATATTCATTTTTTTGTGTAAATTGGCAAAATGAAGACAACAATGAGACTGAGGGAGAGAACATGAGGCGACATGTAAAAATGTGAACTTATCTGCAAACATTTGGCAAATATTTGACACATTGACAGGCCGGGAAAATGTTCAAGATGACTACCATAATGAAATGTAAGAGAATGTTGCACTTTACATCCAAGGGCACCCATCAGATTTTGAAGTGATGTTGAAGCAGGTAGCAAATCACAATGTCAGATAAGTGAGTCAGACACATGTTGTGATGGATTCCACTTGTTTTCTTACAAAACCCGTCCTACTCCACCACTTATTGGCCTGAGCCTATCATTTTCATATGAAGACAGCCTTGATGGCTTCATGGCTCCATGGTGGCATTCCATGCTAAATACATCCCTGAAGTTTTTCAATCGAAGAGAGGCGAGAGGCAATTAATGGATGCCTTCTTCCCATGATAAAGAACTGAAGATTGGCCCTGGTAGAGCTGGACAACTAGAGGGAGCATGTTGGGGCCCGTATTCATGACCAAGTAGCTATTCTCAGCTGTCCTCCTGTGTCTTCACAGCGATCGGTGCCCTGGGATTCTGCTGGACAACCAGAGGGAGGAAGGGGGCCATGATGAACTCACAATTTTATCGGACCACAAGAATCAGCAAACTACCATTTTATTTCTCAACTTTATGTCCAGTGGTTGTCAGTTGTAAATGGATTGTGTTGGTGTTTCTTTCGGTTGGTTTGTAAAGAAAACAGTCAGCAGTAAAGCTGATACAGCAGATTGAGCTTTAGGTTTGTCCACTCTACTTAATGAGCCCAGAGACACTCAGGCGCTGAACAGGGACTACGGATGATGAGTGACTGAGTGGATCAGCAGCGACAGGAAGAAGGCAGATGATGTTGTTGTGTTTACCAGGGAGACTACAGCTCCTAAACCACTGTATTAAAGCCGCATGATAAACAGACAAAAACACTGAACATAAACTGGCTTTCAAGCTACACAGTTTCAGTTTTAATCCTTTATTATTAATATTAAAACTATTATGTAGTTTAAGTTTTTAACTACCAAAGTTATGTATGTGAGGGAATATACTGTAATAATTTTACCTAATTTCAGTACCTTTATAATCATAATTGTCTATTATAATGCTAATTGTAATAATATGAAATGATCTACACAATTTTATAATTTAAAAAAATTAGTGATTTGTAACAATAACTCTCTCCTTTATGCTATTAATTTGTGTTACTCCTGCAGTCAAAAGTTTATTCTATAGACTAGACTGTGCTTCTGCATTATGTTCAGTTACACATCAAAAGAAAAACATTTTTGTTTTAATAAATCCTGTCAAATATATAATGCAGCTTATATTTAAGATTTTATTACACACTACATTTTCTTTTTATTCTTCTTCTTCTTATTTTAGATTTTTTTAGTTTTGGACCCTGCAGGTTAATTTCAAACTCTTCATGTTCTCAGTGTTTATAAATTAACTTATCTCAGCATGTTTGAGAATGTGCAACAGCAAGTGTTTTTATAGATCAATAAGTAGAAAGAGCCTCCTCAAGATAAAATGGTTTTCCAGCAGATGCACAATGAGTGAGTTAGTGTTGACGTTGTTAAAAGGGAAGTTCTCTGATCATTTTGTGCTTTGTGTATAATCAAACATGTACATTCATCGCATCACAGCAGTAGATAGGAACTCCCACTACCCTGTGTGCACAATGTTACATGTCTGTCTGTCTTTGTGGAGGAGATCACCATTCCTGCCTGAGGGGACACACATCAGAAGGTCAGTGTTTTCTTGTCCTTATTCTGTCCCGTTGCAAGATGCAAAGGTTTCTGAATTCTTCCAAATGGCTTCATAAACCAGTTAGCCAGCATTTGAGTGTTCAACCACCAAAAAGGAGATGCCCACGTGCAACACACACATTAGAATAAGATGAAATGTGTGCACCTTCTCCAAACAACTCAATTCGCCCTTTATAAAGGCTCATCATAATAAAGGCCCCACTATGGTTATTTCACAGTATTTTTTTATTGATAACTTATTTGGAGATTCTAATCCCCTTTTTAAAACTCCTGAGTGGACTTTACTAGCAGTGCCTCATGTTTTTGGTGTGGCCACCAGAGTGAGTGTTGGGGATAAAGTGACCTTTATATTTCAAGGCTGTCAGTGCTGTTTATCCAACATGCCAGCCAACTTAACTCGTATAGGTGCTATCTAAAATAGTTATTTACTGCATGATTTAAAGGATTCTGCTTTTGTTCAAGCCTAAATAAAAGTGGTGTGGCACCACTTAGTGAATGTCTCTATTAACAGAATAAATTCATTGACAAATCACAATGTTGGCAAATTTCTTGTGCATCAGTTCCATCCCTGTTGGTGGTTTGAGCAGCCAAATATCAATGGGTCCTGCCAAATTTCCTACTTTGGGAGAACATTTCCGTTGGTAGAGTGGGTGATCATGATCGGCGGGTGTGATAAAACTCTGTGTGCCTCGTTATTTTACTGAAACAATCTGGTATAACATTATGTAGACTTTGATAAAGTGATGGCAAGGGCGTAACCATGGTATAGATATTGGGGGGGGGGGGGGGGGGTCCAAATGACAGCCCTTCCCCTGAATTTCTTTTTTTAAAGTACATTTCCCACAATTCTATGATATTTTATATATGAACATTTGCACATTTAGAAGTTTTGAGGTCAACATTGACCATTTGAATTCACATGTAAAGGAATATCCTGTGAAATTGCATGGATTCCTACAGAATCAAGATAAAGCTTCTCTTTAAATTCCCATTAAGTGAAAATCAATGTTTTTATCTCAAACGTTTTGCTCTACATCTCACCTATATGCCAGTATCAGGCCCAGTGTTACTAGTTTTATTTACTGCTGACATGTAGGCCTAAGTCAAAACTGATGTTATCAAGCTGTTTAAGTTCTCATTCAAATTTCTCACCTGATCATCTGTATCCCCAGAGCATGTCCCTGCCTGGTCACTGCTTTCACCGTGCCTCTCCCTCTCCCTGTGTCTCCGTGCTGCCCACATTGTGACCAGATAACATTATTTTACCAGAAGAACAATGACTGACCTTGATGATCATTTTAATTTGATACATTGATTTTTCTGCTTGTGTTACTAGTTTATTTGCTTTAGCTATATAGTAAGTGCATAAATAACAGTGTACAATGTACAGTAGTGTAGCCCCTTTCACACATGCACTGCTATTCTGAACTTATCTGGACATTACCTGGAGGAGCTGCATGTGTAACAAATGAGAGCAGTAACATGGATGAGTTGATGTAGGATATTTTCTTCATTGAAAAGAAGGTTTTAAGCTCCAACAAATAGCTTTAAATTACATAAATGAACACCTACATGGCATTAATGCAATGTCACATAACTCCACTTACATGACAACTTGACTTTAAAAAGAAGTCAATCTTATGCTACCTCTTCCTTTTTGGCATTCCTAAAAAGAATAATGATCATGTTGAATAATATCAGAATCAGTGGATGTTTCTAGAAAATCTGTCAGTTACCATTAACTTTACCTGGCTTGGCCTAATTGTTTGCCGCCTGGCTTGCTTAATATTAGCTAACATTCCACAAAGCAAGACAGAGTTTTTTACAGACCAAATTCTACATTATTAACTAGTTAAATAACTGTTTCATACCTCCACTCTGTTCGCTGTCTGCAGCAACGAGTGATGGCAGATCCGCTAGCATGTAATTGTTTACGTTCCCAGGCGGCCGGGACTAGTGGGTTTGGTCAAATGGCTGTGATTGGCTTGATGGCTGTCAATCACTCTAACTTGACCAATGGATTTTCATGTATGGGGGAGCTACTCAGCATACTGAGGTGCGCTCCATTGCAGTATGCTGTTACACCGCGAGGGCGGGCAAGCGGTTAAATACCTTAGGATTGGCGCAACCAAGTTTACATTTGGGAGGGGGGGTTCACACACTTGTGTTTTCCTTAAAAACGGAAATAAATTGAAAATAAATACGAAATAACGAGACAGATCTGTTCACAGGGTTTATAAAAGAGTGCATATTTAACATATTTTCTACTGTATATTGGGGGGGACAGATTGCCATTTTCTCAATATTGGGGGGGGACAAGACCCCCCCAAAGAATGCGTGGTTACGCCCATGAGTGATGGACATTCACAGACAACAAAACCAGTAAGCTCCTGTCACCTGAAACTCTTCTCCTAATGATTAATTGTCTGCCAAGTTTGACAATCGTGGTTTGGGTTAAATAACAGTCTTCCCCATCCAGTCCAATGTGTTGTGCTCACCGTAACTTTACTTGGAGGTTTGAACTTCACGGAACTGAATGATGTATCTGCAGAGTTTGTTGTCTTATTCACCTGCTAAGGGGGAATGTTTCCCTGTGCTCACTTTTTTGAATTTGAGTTTAAGGCCTATACATATGAGCACTGATTTCATGACATCACAGCGAATTCTAAACCAATCACAGTTAAATGTACAACTTACACTACTCTAGTGCACATACACTGGGAATTGGAACCTTAACATGGAAATCCATTAGAAAAGAAAGAGAAAGGGCAATAAATCAGCTATATGTGACATCTAGATTGTGCTGTGTGTGTATGTGGGAGGAAGAGGTAAAGAATTGAAATATTGGACATCTTATTGAAATAAATGATTTGTTCTTGACAGATGAGATGCTTACCAGGTGTGTGTGTGTGTGTGTGTGTGTGTGTGTGAGTGCTTCCAGATGTACTGTATATGGGTTTTAGTCCTTGGTCCTTTGGCACAGTACAGCATTTAGCATGTCTGTTGACCACTCTGGCCAAGGACTGTAATTTCACACACCCACACACTGATCTATGGCCCTGGGCACACAAGGTGGTTGGAGCAGAGTCATCAGTCACGGCTGGTGAGCTCTTTGTGAAGATGTATACCAGTCGATTTTTCACCTTTATGGAGCAAATATTGCTTTTAAAAGTATTTTATCATTTCTTTATATACACACACTGGTCTAAAAATGTAAAGATTTAGCTCAGAAGGGGTTCTTAGCAGTTTAAAATTAAATGAATTACATGTTACTAGATGCTGTCAGCTCTAGTTAATGAGTTACTTTACAATATTACTGTCTGTGTAGAGTAATGTCTTGCTGATTACACTACTTTTGTGTTACATTTTTTTTCCAAATTAACCACAGAAGTGTGACTAGGCATTATTAACTGGTAGAATCTATATTGTTTCGCTACTATAGTCTCAGATTAACCTGGCCTCTATTGACTATAAAACATTTTATATCATTTAAAAAAACTGGAAAAAGACTTTGACTGCAAAAATTGCAGTCTGACAGGGCCCTAAAGCAGTCTGTGAGGCTGAGGCAGCTTACCATGCTGGCAAATCTGCATGAATTATTTGCTGGTTCTTCGTCTGGTTTCCGTTGAATTAACTGAATGACTGAGTTGTAGAGAATCCAACTGATCTAACCATGCAAACAAGCTAAGTGTGAATGCAAAACCACAGATAAGTCAAAACTGAATGTTACTTTAGGTTACATTTTATTCTCTCTTATCACAATGTTCTGGTTAGGTGTAGCACACTAACCCCATGGTAGGGTGAGGAAAAAAATCTGGTTTAATAAATTAGGTTTTAAATACTTGTTTTGGTCACCACAGAAAGAGGCTGAAATATCCCCAGATCTCCTGAAAGTTTCAAGGCCACAAAAAAATGGCTAGACATGTCCCCAGGTCTCATGAAAATACAGCCAGTTTTGTTATCACTTGGCTGAACCATGTATAGCATGTCCATACTGACACAAGTTAAAACATTTATATTGTTATCAACAGCTTTATATTAGCCTAAATGGGTCGCCAGCGACCCTGTGTGTCAGACGGCAACGTCAAAGGACGTAATAGTCATAATAATATTACTGCAAGTGCAATTAGACATGTGTTATATTACTCTTTTAACTGTTTAAATTGATATATTACTGTTATTACTGTTGTTCAACCAACATCTGTTTTTTATCTGCCATCAAATGAAGACACATTTTCGCTGGACCAATGGCTGTGTTTTTACTGAAGATGAATTTACTTAAACATTTTTATGCAAGACTTCTTTTTCTAAAAATGCTCATTACACAGTTAGAGGGGGAAAAAAGACCAATCCCAGACTCATCATGCTGTCATAAAATTGTAAAAGATCCAGTCTCACCTCAGTCTCCTCACTTACTAAAAACATGAGCTACATTATGAAGTCACGTATCAGTTAAAAATGTGTTTTCCTTTTGGTCATAATTTTATGTTAGGTGCCACTGGTGGCTTTATGAGATTGGGAGACACTTGGAAGATTATGCTCAGCACTCTCTCTTTCCCTTACACACACACACACACACACACACACAGACATGTCTTCCCTGTGGCCTGTTGTGTGTGAATTGATGTTCAGAAGAAGATAAAATGGTCTCCTCAGGGTAGAAACAGCTTCACTTAATTTCTTTCTGTCCCTCTGTGTGATGTGAGAGAACGTGTGTGTGTGTGTGTGTGTGTGTGTGAGTGTAAAACAGTGTGTAGGTGTTTGGAGCTATGGCCGAGATCCATCAGCTGGGAATCAGCTCAGCGTTTCTCCTCTCCGCTCTCTTTTTTCTGTCTAATCCAGACCATCTTCGCTCTCTTTATTTCCCTGTTCTGTTTTCTTTCATCACACCCTCCTTCCAACTTCATCATCTTGTCACTCGCTCTCTCTCCAACTTATTTCTCATCCCTCTTGTTTTCTAAAATCGCTCGACTCACCCTCTCTCCAGCAGGCCCACACCTCCTCTCCTGTCATCCTCCTTTACTCCAGTTATCTTTTTTAATCCTCCTATCTATCCCCTCTTCATCCTCTTTCATCCTTTTCTCATCTCTGGCCACCAAATCTCCTCTGCTTCTCAACCATCATGTGGCCCCTTCTTCATCACATCCTGCTAATCCAGTTCTCTTTCTCTCTGCCTGACCCTCCTCTTCTTCATCATCTCTTCTTTTTGCCTCAACCTCCATCTCTCATGTTTTTTCTTCATCCTTTCTGTCCCAGTTGATCTTTTTTTTTATCTTTCCACACGGGAGCAATGTGCATCATTGTCATATATTTTGTATTTTATTCCCTAATGATTTTTCTCTTTATCCCCTTCATTCTCCATCTTTGTCTTCGCCACTTGACTGCACTTTGCTGCTGGATGCTGGCTGCCAGTAAAATGTTTTCCGACCATTAGCTGCCAGATCTCGTACTCCTTCCCTCCCTTTCTCCTCAGTTTCCTCATCTCACCTACATTTACCCTCCATCCATGCCATCAATCTATCCCTCTCTCCATCCACCTTCATCTTGAGCCTCCTCTCCACCTGCTTCTAACGCGCATCTTATGCAATATAGTATGACTGAGCCATATCTAATTTAGACTTGACATTAAAGCTACACCGGGATAGAATTATATGTTTAAGTATATAATATTTTATCAGTCTAAATCACACAGTGGAGCTACTCTAAGCCTCAGCTCTTCTATAACTGAACACCAGATTCTCCATCATTAAAGAAATTAGTGTATCATGATTTTGTGACATGTATGATGACCACAAAGTCAAGCATTCCGTCAAATTCTGTCCACTGACATGCTCTGGGGCTGTATGTATCAGTTATTTTTAAGAAGTCCTAACTAGCTAGATAAATTCCATAGCACAGATTTTATTGAATTTTAAGGAGAGATCTGGAGCGGTCCAAACCTGTGAAGAGATGGCAGTGGGCAGAATAATTTTGTGGGAAGAGCTATGAAAAGATACCTTGATGACAAAAACTGATTGATTTGGGGGATGTACCTTGTGTAGAATGTACAACAGTACATGAAGGTCCTCATAGCCTTGTGCTTTTTTTGGCCCAAAAATTGGGCTTTGCAAAAATCTTGACATATTTTTAACTGAGGTCTACCTGCAGCCTTGGGGGTTGTGGTGAGAAACGTACAATTTCCTGCAGTCCAGAGCAGCTTCTTCTATCCTCAACCTAAATGTTAATGTAATATGTCTGATTCTGTACATCATCATCCTGTCTGTGCATCTCCTCTCTCTTCACCCTGGCCAAGGATTCTCTGCCTTTAAACTGTTAGATCCTTAACTACATAGCTACCAAAATCCAACAGTAATGATTTGGGTCCATCACAACCAATAGTTCCAGCAAAGAACGTCATCATAATTTCATTTTTGCTGCCCTGTGTGATGACACAATCTCTCATAGCAGTAATCATTTTCCTTGCTGTAAGTCAGTATAGGGAGATTAAGAAAAAAATATTAGGGGCTACTTTAAAGGAGAGTTTTGATATGTTTAAACCAGGGCCCTATATTTCCATGTTTTGCGTTGTAAATGATTCATACTACCCAAAAGTTTTGGAATTGGTCCTCAGCTGGCAGCAGCGACATGGCTGCACTGGCTCCAAAGTAATCCTTTGTGGAAACTCCACCCGCCAATGTTCCAATTATTAAAATGACTACGAGGAGCTTTAAAGTGTGTATAAAAACAGACTTGTGACTCCTTTTTAAGGTTACATTACAGCCATTGTAGCTGTAATGAATCATTTACAAAACAAAATATATAAATATAGGGCTCAGGTTTCAAAATACTGGATTTCCCCTCTAATTCTCAGGGTGAGTCCAAAAAAAGATTTCGACACACTAAATAAAGGTCCTAAAGTAGATTTCTGGATAATAACGTCCTTAAAGTTCAGTTATTGTCATTAGACAATGTGCGTGTACATGCAGTTTAGCGCAGAATAGTAATGGCACATTCCACATAACCTTACCACCCCAGCACTGATCCCTGCTGGGGATCTCTGCATATCAAATCCCTCTGCCCCCCTGTTTCCTGTCTCCGTCAGCTCGGCTAATTTATGAATTAAAAGCAAATGACAAAAAGAAAAGAATAATACAATTTTGTGCAGCTTTTAAATATGTGAAACTATTATCCATGCTGATTTTTATATGTACATCCTTTAAATAGGAAACACTGGGTTTATTTCTCCCATCAGGATATTTTCCCAGAGTTGTTTTTATCTGAGCCTGTTGCCTTTTCATTAAGCTGTCTATCAACATATTATATATTGATATGTTTTTGGTAAAGTGATGGCATACCAAGGTCAAAGTAAACTTTATTATCCCGCACGTGGGAAATTCATGTGGTCACCATTGCACGTTACATTGCTATATACTATACAGCATTAAAGGAAATAGAAACAATAGCAGGGCAGACAAGACAGTAAGAATATTGAGGAGACATGACAAGCATGTGTGAATAAATAGAATAATTGAGTATTCATTTTAAGTAGTTTTAAAATATTTTTGAATTTTTTTGTCTAATGTTGTACAGTCTAATTGCTGTAGGCACAAAAGACTCGTAGTACCATGTGGACCTAATTTTCCTCTGCAGGATTCTGCCACTTGACCTGCTACTTCAAAAAGTCAGGTGAAGAGGGTGGGTTGAGTCATTTAGGATTTGATCTATCTTTTGTGCAATGTCATTGTGCAATTGAGCTACAGATATCTGATCAACTCCAATGATCCTGCTGGCTATTTTGACTATTCGTTGCAGTTTCTTTTGATCCTGAATAAACATGTTTCCAAAGGCACAAATAAGGCCGAAGGATAAGACACTCTGCAAGAGAATTTTGTAAAACATTTGAAGAAAGCAGCCATCTATTTTAAAATGATTAAGTTTACTAAGAAAAAACATCCTCTTCTGCAGTTTTCTGGTCTTATTTTGTGCACATTCTTTGAATGTCAATTTGTTATCAATTTCAACACCCAAATATGTATATGTTGAGACCTGCTCAACCACTTAACCATTAATATTTCAGGGCGGAACTATAATTCCTTTTTTGTTAAAATCTAAGACCATCTCTTTTGTTTTCTTTGCATTAACCTCAAGAAAATTATTTGTACATCATTTGATAAAACCCTGCATCTCCCTTTCAAAACCCTCTAGGGATACAGTGTTAGGCTTTAAAAAACCCACTAATGCTGTATCATCAGCATATTTAAAATAAGTGTGGTCTAAAGAGGTTGCTTGACAGTTATTGGTATATAAGGTATATAAATTAGGGGACAGAACGCACCCTTGTGGTGCCCCTGTGTTTATGGCTTTTAGGGATGGGACACATGAATTGAATTTGACTTGTTGACAACAATTAGTCAGGAAGTCATAAATCAACAAAACTATTCTTGGATTTACCCTGAGGTTTACCAATTTCTTTATCATCAGGTGTGGTTGGATTGTATTGAAGGCACTGCTGAAATCTATGAACACAATCTTAACAAGACTCTTTGCCTGTTCAAGATGCTCATATATGTTGTTTATCAAGGTCAGCAGTGCATCTTCAACCCCTCTCTCTGCACTGAAAAAGGTAAATCTTAGAATATGTAATTGTAACATAATTAAGTCTGTGATAATAATAATTAAGCCTCGATAAATCGCTGCTACACTGATAAATATACAGGGCTTGATCTACTTAACAAAAAGTAAGGCAACTTTTTGCATAATTTCATCACGTAGATCAAACAAGAGTTGTCTTTGTATGTACAACATTAATTTCATATTAACTTACTTTTGCTAGTAAAGTCAACATTAATTTTGCTAGTAAAGTCAATTTAACAAGTTAGGGCAACTTACTTTTACAAGGGAAGTCAACTTAACACAATTGAGTTGACTTTGTTTGCAAAAGTAAGTTGACTTTACTTTCAAAATTAATGTTGTACGAACAAAGACTACTCTTGTTTGATCTACGGGATAAACGTTGCAAAACGTTGCCTTACTTTTTTTAAGTAGATCAAGCCCCGTATTTTTATCAGTGTGCACGATATGCAAATTGGTTTGGGTCTAAAAGTGGTGAGACCTCACATAAAAGCTGTTTCAGAATAATTTTTTCAAAACATTTCATCACTGTAGATGTAAGGGCGACCGGGCGCGGGTCATTAAGTTCCCTAGGTTTATTGTTTTTGGGTACGGCACGGCCAGTGTCTATGGACAGCTGAAACAGCCTTTGAAAGGGCTGTGCCAGCTGATCTGCATACATCGTTTATGTCCTGCTGCTAATATGTCTGGAATAAGATTTAACATCATCTATAGAAATGTCAATGTCCACACACTTCATGCCACTGATTTCTTTATGAACCAAGTCCTGTTCAGCCATAAAATCATGTGTGTCAAATCTACAATAAAAATCATTCAAATCATTGGCCATATCAAGTTCATTATCCACTGCCATGAGACATTTTTTAGGCTTGTATCCTGTGATTGCCTGAACCCCCTGCCATGCTCTTCTAGCATCATATCTAAAAAAGCTTTCTAATTTATGTTTATATGCTGCTTTACAGTCCCTGATCATACTTTTTATGTTTTTCTGCACTGTCCTTTTCCCTTATGTTTCCACCTGATTTGAACAGTCGCTGTTTTTGGTTAAGAAGTTGTTTTAATTCTGGGGTTACCCAGGGATTGTGGTTGGAAAACGTCTTAAGAGTCTTTTTGGGAATAGTTGTGTCCTCGCAGAATGTTATGTACCTGGAGATAGCAAGCGATGCGTCATTGACGTTTTCAGTCCCGTTGGTCACTACATTCCAGTCCATGTGCTCCAGGCAGTCTCGCAGTGCCTTTGTTGCAGCAGCAGTCCAGCTCTTAACCTCCACCTTTCTGGCTTTCTCACGCCACAGCCGGAACACATAAGGGGGCATCAGTTTAATCATGTTGTGATCCGAGTTCCCTAGACTGGGCAGTACTTCAGGGTAGAAGGAATCCTGGATATTTCCATAGCATTGGTTGAGGCAGGCTGTACTGTGAGTGGGACAGGTGACAAGCAGATCCCCAACCAACAAATGCTTTCATCATATAGGTACTTCCCTAATATTCTCAATTTGACAAGGAAGACTGTCTATCAACATATTTGACTGATTAAACAAACCCTTCAACCTTCAGTGCATCATGGGTACATTTAAATCTTATGGCTTTTGGCTCTGTCCTCTTACAATGCAATCATCAAAGCTGCAGGTTAATGTCTGGTCTGTTATCGCCATACTCATCACTGTGTCCTTGTGTCCTCTCATCTCCCACAACCCCATCTCCCTTCTCATCTAACCTTGTGTCAAGCGCTGGCTTCAGTAACAACTGATAGAATCTAGCAGAATATGACAAAGCGCATGAGATGGAACCAGCCGAGGCTGATCAGCTGACTTTAATCTGAGAGGGAGTGGAGGTGCTCAGAATGAAATCTGCTTCATATTGAAGGTCTGTGGCCTGTTTGATTTTTCATCTCATAGTAAGGCACCTAAAAATGATGCATTCATCTAATACAATTGTTATCCTTTAAATTGATTTTGTGCATTTGTTAGCAAAATGTCACTTGCTTACACATTATGGAGCAACATCTTTATTCATTTGTAGTCTTTTTGGTGCATGCTGGTAGTGTACATGGCTGACAAATTAGCTGTTGTCTAACGGAAGCTAACAATGTTGTTTTACCTTAAAATACAGTCCGATGTCTCTCCAGATTTTCACTATCCAGTGTCCTTTGAGTTGCTTATCAATCAAGAAGTGGTAAAATTATACTAATTTGTTAGAAGCCGGTTGTTTTAGGACTTGCACACAGTGCACACAATACAACATTTAAGCTTCCATCCCTGACCAGTGATGTCAGAGGAAAGTGACCACAGTGTGAGCACTGTTTATTGCAATAGTAGATTCTTGATTTTGATAGTTTGGTCAGAGTTTCATGAGCAGTGTGTGTTCAGATGCTGTTTTATTATTGTCCCCAACTTTATTGAGTAAATGAGCCATGCATTTGTTGTGGTCTGGTATGACGGTGCTCTACTGCACTGGTTCCTCAGCCTGAAGGTCGGGAGCCCCATTGCAGTTGTTAGATAGCTCCGAGGGGCTGCCACTAGTAGTGGAGGAAAAAATACATTAACATATTTTAGACTTGGTTTTTATTTAACATCTCTTGTTCACACATGAATTCTGATTGGTCACCCTGAAAGCCCCTTAATAATGTTAATTTTGACACTTTCAGGATGTTGAGAGTTACGTTGCAGTGCTGGGAAAGAGAGAGTGAGAGCCCACCTTTTACAGCCACAATATTCTTCAGCTCACATTATCACAAAGGTTTGCAATTTTTGTGCCAATCAGGAGAGATAACGATAATGATGGTCACAAAATACTCCCTTCATCACATTTTGTGCATTTTTTTCTTAGAACGAGCTACATGGCAGCTTGCAGTTATCACGTACTAAGCAGTCACTCTGGTGGAACATCGTTGAGAGTTAAGTACATCAAACGCAGCAAAATGGACATAAAGTTCAAGAAAAATACTTATGATTAGTTTTGTTTATGTAAGAAGCAAGTGAAAGTAATTGATTATATTTGCATATTTCTGTGTCCTACTGCAGCCCCCCTGACTAGAGGGTAACCTGAGATGGCGACATGGTTAATTTAGAGAGTGCTACTAAGATGATATGCTTGTTCTTGGACTCCATAATTAACTAAATCTTGTGCCAAAACACATTTGCAAGAGGGAGAGTCTTTGGTTGTGCTTGTACTTATTTGTACATGTACACACGGTGAAGGACAGAGTTGGTGTCACACCTGCAAATACACAGAAACATTGGACACTGTATAAATATCATTCTCTGTTAGACACAGTTTTTCTTCCTAAGTTCTGGAGAGCAGTTTCATCTCTGAATGCCCCGTTTCTCTGTGCCTTCAGAGTTAATAGAATCATTGGATTTAAAGCAGCGTTTATTGGGCTCACATCAATCAGCTTGCAGATGAATGGATATTTGACGTTTTATTTGTCTTTGCTCTCATTTAATCACATTGAAATCTGCTTTAGGACATACAAATTTACAGTCACAAGGGTAAAAAGACTTAGGAAGTTTTAGGATTAAGGTCAGAATTTGTTTTTTGTTAAGAAATTGATATGTACTTTGTTCACAACAGGATGGCGGAGCTTTCTGTATTTTGTGGGTTTTGAGAGCTCCTTCTTCATTTCAGTGTAAAGCAGTGAGCAGAAATGGATCCATGTTGCACACCCACATCATCAACAATTTCATCAACAATACAATCTAACAACACCACAGTCATCTGAGCAGCTGTTGTTGCTCTGAATGTAGCTGCGCTGCTGGGATGAAAACGTTCAAACTCAGTCGAATGTTTGGATAATACACCTAAACAGATTGTTTGGAGTGTGTATAGAAAACACTTTGTCCATCGTTAGCACCTCTATATCAGCTGTGCAAACTTCTACATTTGGTCTCATGAGCTTTTATTTTTTCAAAGGGAAAATCCTCAGGCTCTGAGGATGTTGTGATTCACAAAAGTGGCAGCTGGACTTTTGGCTTTCTGTTCCTTCCCTAAAGGTCAGAACTGTCAAGGTAGCATGATATTGGTCAGGACTGTTGGTCTGTAAAAACAAGTTAAGACACACAAACCTGCAGTGGAGGCACAGCTGCAGTTTTGTATGGATTTGGTTGACCTCAGAAGTAAAGGCTTTAACCAGGGAAGGAAGTGAGAAATTACTTTTGACCTCCTGACTGGAACAAAGTTGTTCTTTTATCTACTTGTAAGTGGGTTTTGTATTGTGCTTTGCTGCATGTTATGTTGCAGCTATTACAATGTAAGAATACTGGATATATAATAATGGATTAAAAAAATAATGGATTAAAAAAATGAGTAAGTGATGAGTTCCATGGTGTGTGATTGTCTGGGGGTGCTGTCATACCTGGGATGGGCCCTGCAGTTTTGTGAACAGTACAAAAAAAAGCTCAATAATACAATCAGAGTCACTGATTGATAGATTATGTGTTATGCATTATAGTATCTCAGCATAGGTTCCTGCTTACGGCAAGATTGTAATGGTAATGACAATTGTTACTTCGTAAATGTTATTCTATACTGAAATTGATTAAACATAATGAATAATATAATAACTAAAGGAGCTAAAAAATGAAAATGTAAATGTCTATTGTTGCTTACAGAAAAAAAGTTGTAAAAACATATAATATCTATATGTCCTTAAGTATTATGCATTGTTAAGTGTAGTGGATGCATTATACAGTATGTATTGTGTGTAGCCTACCCCAGGATTTACTCTGTCCTCTCATAGTCTTCTGGTTTATTTGTACAGTTGGAATTTGCAGAGTTAGGGTTAAGGTAATAAATAAAGCTTATTTAAAAAAAGCATGTAGGTAAAAAAAATACAAAAAAATAAAACTCCACCAGTTTAACTGTCATATGTAGGTGGCTGGTATTGATGAGGACAATCTGATGAAGATCCTAAAACTGGTGATCTTTAATTATGGTTCAGCAGCGATGGTGGTTTAAAATTGTGATGAGTGATAAAGGGCAATATCGAGTTACATGTTGGATTAAGGCTTGATTGAATTAAAAGGGGACTGTTTGGCCTTTGTGAAGGTATGAGCTGTATTGAGTGGCATTTTGGTGAATGACTGATTTAATGGTGAGCATGCTAAGTCAGCCAATTTACACTACTCACAATAAGTTAGGGATATTGTTATTTACATGAGTGCTTTTCCTATTTGGTCTGAATTCTAATGAAATAAGTAAAAGTTCCCTTTGATATTACTAATAATGAATGAGAAGAAACACCATTTTCATTAGTTTAATATTTATTACCTCAAAAATTTAGACAATAACAAGGATAGCCCCAAATAACAAAAATTGACAATGTCAGTAGCGGGTGTTTCCACCATTTGCCGCAATGACAGCTTGACAGCGACGTCTCATGCTCCTCACTAGCCTCATGATGTTGTTCTGAGGTAATGCGTTCCACTCCTCCACAAGTGCTACACGCAGTTCTGCCAGGTCACGAGGGGGTGGGGTACAATCATCCAGTCTTTGCTTCAGCTGGTCCCAGACGTGCTCTATGGGGTTCAGGTCAGGGGACATTGCTGGCCATACCATATGAGGCACTCCGACTTCCTTAAGTCGAGCTGTGACAATTCTGGCACGATGTGGTGGAGTATTACCATCCATGAACAGAAAGTTGGGGGTGTGCTGGCGGAACTGGGGGATGATGATGGGTTCTATGATGTCTCTGAGGTAAGAACGTGCAGTGACTGAGCCATCTACAATAACCAAATCTGTTTTGCGCTGACTGGTGATGCCTGCCCAGACTGTTGCACCTCCTCCACCAAAGAGAACCCTGGGGACCATGTTGACCTCGGCGTATCGCTCACCTCGCCTTCTCCAGCAACGCTGATGACCATCATTTCTGTGCAAGGTGACCCGACACTCATCAGTGAACAGGACGGTAGACCACTGCTGCATTGTCCAGGTCACATGGTCTTGTGCCCACTGCAAACGTTCACGGCAGTGTCTTGGTGTCAGTGGAGTCACCAGCAACGGTCGTCTGGCATTCAAGCCAAAGCGGTGGAGTTGGTTTTGAATGGTTTGTCTGGAAACCCTAGTACCCCTCACATCTCGTAACTGGGCCTGCAGCTGTGTGGCAGTTGCATAACGATGTCTGAGTGCATAGGTCCTTAGGTACTGGTCATCGTTGCGGTCTGTCACTCGTGGGGCTCCACTCCTGAGTCTGTCATGAACTCTGCCAGTAGTTCTGTGTCTTGATGCAAGTCTGCTGATGACACTTTGAGACACACCAAGTTCACGAGCAACATCTGACTGCCTGCCACCGACCCGAAGGCGCGCTATGGCCAGGTGGCGCTGCTCGTCCGTTGAGTGACGTCGTGTGTGCATGGCTGTTTGAATGATGAACTTGGAATGACTTACTGACAATACCAGCTTTTTATACCCACAGAATGTTGAAATTGATGCCACATTTAAAAGGGTTGTCTTTTAGTTTTTTGGTATTGGCCCCAATATGTAAGGCACACTGTACACAGTGAGACCATTACGTGGAAAACACAAAATGAGGTGTGTCTATCACCCCAATACAATTGCCTCCCTATCCCAAAACTCTCTGAAGTGAAACAAACACCGTATGTATGAAATCCACTGAGTCTCTCACAATATCCCTAACTTATTGTGAATAGTGTAATTTTAGGACACAGTGGGACAGAGAGGACTGATTACAGTATAAAGTACATTGAGAATGGATGAGCAGAGAAGTTCCACTTGAAGCAGATTGTAAAGGACACTGAAGTGCAAAGGGTCAGCTCAACTCAATGCTCAGACAGGTGAGAACAGTGTGTGTGTGTGTGTGTGTGTGTGTGTGTGATGGTTTGAGCCCTGCAAAAAACTTGTTTTTGCTTTAATGTGTACTTGTGGCAGCAGCTGTTTTATTGTGTATACATTTACATGTTTGCTGTCTTGGTGAAGCTTTATTCTTTTGTAATAATCTTTATAATTTATCATCAGTTGTATGCACATGCTACTACTGGCCATCTCAATACTAACTCAGTACTTTTGAACTGACCACCATTTTACTTTTATCAGACTACACTTTTAAAGGAGCAATAGGTCTGAGTTTTAGTTTAAAACAGTAAAAACATGCCTATAATTGAATGTGAAGAAATCAGAGCTTTGATGTTATACCAAAGTCATCGAGGTATGTTTTGTGTTACAGAGATGTCTATTGAGGTTAGCCTGCTAACCAGCTGGCCAGTAGCCATTTTTACCTCAAGAGATTATAGTACAATAGTAAACAACACCAACACTCCCCTGGTGTGCCGATCTCCAAGTCCGGGTAGAGTCAGCTGATTCAAACAGCTGGTTAGCTGCACGGTTAAAGCCGCAGTCTAGAGTTTTGAGAAAAAAGTGGACTTGAATGATACAGCTCCCAGGTCTCTCCTTCTTCCTCTCTGCTGAGCTGCAGTCCTGCCTTAAAAGCCCCTCCCCACAGAGGAGCCTGCTGTGCAGGAGCAGGCTTGTAACCATGGTAACAGAGGACGCCAGATAACCAAGACGGCGCATTCAAAATAACAACAACAACATAAGCCCTGATTGTTCTATTTCTGACCAATACAACTAAATTACAATGACAAGTGCCTCATGCCGAGTCACTGTAGATCCTGAGTAACAAATAATATTCCTCACATCACTGTAGACAAAGTTACCACGTAATAATTACCTGGTGCAACATTTTTGCCATGCTGCCTTTCTGAAATCCTGCAGCTCCCTACAACTCTGAAATTACAGTACGATATGTATCCTTGTTTTCGCTCTGGCTCGGTCCAGGTCTTTCTTTTAACATGGTTTTTCTTCGTCAGTCTTCTTATTTCTTCTCTTTGACGTGGGCATTTTCTGGTTTGTTGCTTCTTTGCCATTGTTTACAGATTGGGCTTGAGCTTGAAAGTATCTGACCAGGTGAACGCAAGTGCTGCGCCTGCGTGAGGGAGGGGCACTGTCGAGTTCATATTGCATGAGGGTGGGGAGCTGCCAGCAGCGTATGCACGAGCATGATTGACACTTTTCAGACTCTCTCCTTGGCTCTGATTGTCTGTGTTGATTTGGGAGCGGTGGATTTGTAAATCAAATTACGGCCACTGGGTGGAGCCACAGACAGTGGATTTTGTCACAGGTGATCTGTATTTTATTCTGCTGTCAGATCATATTGACAATTTTAGCAAATATAACAAAAAAATAGTTACAGACTACAGCTCTAATTGAGTGAACTAGCTAATGGCAGCTATAGTACCAGCTGTTCGCGGTTACTCAGGTGATATGCTGCCCCCCTTTTTGCATGAATGAGTATGAATGTGACAGGTGGCTAATTCCTGCATATTGCACCTTAAACAAGTAATTCTACTTTTGCTGCCGCACAGCTAATAATGCTGTCATCAAGTGTTAGATGTAAAGTAGGTGCTTTTAGTGTTGGACACGATGTACCACATTAATCTAAATAACTGTAACTGAAAACAGCAAAGTTAGCATCCAGCCTTTCAAAATTCATTAACAAAGGCAAAGGTTTTGAAATACAGTAATTAATGTACCTGTTTTCTTTTAGATTATATAACGCTAAGTCCTGAATATGTTATGGAAAGGGATTTTATTGCACTGTAGAGAAAAATGGAGGACATTCATGCACTTCCTCTCTGTCATCACATAGCAAGAACCTTATTCTCAACCAGGCTTTATTGCCAATCCAAGGCCAAAATTCAGCTCTGTGTATTGAACAGATTTATAAAAGCTATAGTGCTATCTCAGAAAGGCCTGTGGCAGTAGCTCTTACAACTGTGTAATATATTCACAACACAATCGTCGGCCTAACACTTCCATTTTAGTTGTTTGTACGTATTGGGGTCAGTGTAAACATTCTGGTAGAATGGCAGCAAAGCAGGAAGCCCCAGGTCACTGATTTCATCTCCTTGGTTGCAAAATAAATTCTCCAGTTTAGGTCCCTTGGGCACTGAGGACTGTGTGATTTAGAGGAGGTTTCTAGTAAACAAATATACATGTGTATCTTTCCAGTGCCACTGGTGCTGCAGACATCTCACTTATAGTAGATTTGGTAAATGTTTTACTATCTGGTGGACGTTATTTCGTGGGGGAGAAGTTTCACCTCTGTCTCACTGCATTTAAATAGTGTCTCACGGTTTGGTTTTGTTCTACAGTTATGTATAAGGTACTCAGCGGAGTTCCTTGCTGCCTAATATTTGCTCGCTCAGTATATGAAAGTCAGCTTTCAAAGTAGTGAAGACCACTTTTAGTCCAGTTGGTTAGCGCACAAATTACATATTACCGTTACCGAGGTGATAAAAGCACCAAATTTTACATGAAGCTTCTTTAGGACCTCTTGAATGATTTCAGCCTAGGAGCCCAGCTGAAATATTGAAATTTAGTGTCAAATCACTCACAAAACAATATCCAAGAAAAAAGTTTTTTTGTTTTTTCCTCTCAAGTAAAACTTTCATGGTAATGGCCATTTAAGACCACTAAAAAAGCTTCCTTTTGTTAATTTGTGCTCTGGCCAGTAGATCTTCCAAATTATAAGTGTAAAATAGAGTACCAAGACATCTTAAAAACCTCAAAAGCCCTGTATAATATAGGCGAAATTATAGAAAAAAGGCAGCAAAAATTGCTTAAATGTTAAGAGATCTTGGGTTTTCTCTTTTATTTTTTAATTCAACTTTAGGTTATTCATTTAGCCATCTACTGAGTTCATAGTTTGGCCATTAGTTCTGCATCACATCACATTAAATCCTATTTGTGTGTGACAGTACATAGCTAGACGCACTGCTGTTGAATCTGGAGGGGGAAAGCCCATGTAATGATGAAATGCAACGACTGGATATTCACAAGTGCTTCCTCTGTGAGGGTGGCATAGATCAAGGTGCTCTCCATGAAGTATCAACATTTGATGCCGACAGGAATATCCAACATTTTCAAAATTCAAAATGGCAGTTCAAACCATATTTCACCTCCCAGTTTTGATTAATTTTGAGTCAATTTAGATGTTTTAGAGGACACTGAATCAATAAAAATAAATTGCAGGATATTTATGAACACAATTATCCAAATGATGCAGAATATGTACATTTTAATTCACATAACATTACACTCTGAGGTGACATTGGAGGTAACAAAGGCAAGTACCATATCAAACTATGACTATGGCTAAATAATACAAAGAAAGGAGTATAATACAAGTTAGTTAGAACACATAAGTCCTGGAACAGATTTTAAAACAGAAGTATACCCAAAATTATCACAGCAGAAAACTAGACAACTTTCATCAAGCAATAGCACCTTGTACTTCTGCTACTCTGCACTATATAACCATATATTCATCATCAACATCTTCTTCTTCGACTACATTTTTGTCGTCTTGCTCTTCTTGCTGTGAGTGTGTGAGCTGGGTGCAATGTGATTTGCAAATCAGTAGCTCCCTCCTGTCCAATGAAGTGACACAGGTCACCAGGTACTACTCTCATGGCCTTGAGCGCAGACACCTGCCCTTTGCCAACGGGATAGGAGGTGGTGTCACACCCGAGGGAGCATGTATAGCCACCTCTCCATCTGCAGGTGACATGTGATACCCACCCTCCAGCACCAACAGACCACGAGCACAAACACATCAGTGTTGTCGCTGAGAATGTGGACAGTTTTAGCACCACGCCTGGCTGCTTTGTCATGAGTGACAATACTGTCTGACCATCTTGATGTGATCTCCTATGTTGTGTGCAAAGGAGCTCGCCTACCCTCCACTCAATTGTCTTGTCCTCCATCACTTTATTGCGGCTAGGTAGGGGGGTTTTCAGTGACAGTTGTACTGTATTGAGCTCCCCCCAGCCCCTGCCTCTGGTGGTCTTTGGCAGAGACTTGCTCATACCGGTCTAAGATAACAAATGTTTGGGTGATGTAGTGATCAAGCCGGTGCCCCATTCTGGCTGCGAAATCAGCCACAGTGCCTTACAATGGCCACACCAAGCGATAGATTAGCTGCGATGCATCAACGAGTACAACGTCTGGTGGGTGGAGATTGGGTACAAGGATTTCAAGACGCTGAACAATCACAGACTTGTTACTGTTTCTGAGGAATCCATACTTACCGATGATGGATGCATGGACCAGGCCAAGCTCGTAGATAAAGAGGGTAGAGAGCTCCATTCTTCTCTTGTTCCCCACCACCACATGCCTTTCACTCCCTTCCCTTGCTTGATGCATGTCTGCTCCCCAAACATATCTCCACTCAGTGCAGCTGCACCATCTGAGTGGCAGCACACATGGCTTCCGGAAGGGAGGTCATCCTTGGCAGTAGCACGAAGATGCTGCATGTCGTGCAGATACCATGTGATCCATCTTGAGTAGTTGTGATGACCAGCGGCAAAGAAATAGGGCAGCATCTCTTCAAGGCGTGTTGTTGTTGCAGCAACCAGTCACCCTCTCTTTTTGCTCGCCAGAACTTGTGCGCTATTAGGTTTGGGGTGATGAAGCAAAGTAGTCTAACTTCTTTTGGTAGCTGTGGTAACATTAAGGTCAGTGTAAAGCAGAAATAAATTTGTGTTATGAGTTTGTCATACCACTTATGACCACTGAGCCAAATTTGAAAGATTAAAACAATTGCCAAGTATATAAAATTAGGTCTGAAAATCATGGAAAAACAAGCACTTCTCTCTGCTGTGAAACGCTGGGGGCGTGTCAGTTAGAGGCGCTGGAACCACGCCAACGCGCGGGAGGGGATCCTCCTCCGTGTACTGTACAAGGACCTAACCTACAGTAACAATGGAAGCTAGCAGCATCATCGGACAGACCCAGCCCGACCTGTTTGAGTCAGACACTGATAGTGCTCAGCCTCGTTCCTCACAGTCCATGTTTTACATTACACACCAACATAAAACCCTATATTGGTGCACATAAAATATTACCTGTAGATTATCACTGTGCTGTCAGATGGACTCTGCTCAGAGAATGAGGCCAAATCATGTCATGATTAAATGCAATAACATTTGCTAACATTACATGGGCATGACAGGATGCCCGATGTAACATCACTTTCAGGATTTGCACCTTCAGCAAAATGCTTTTAGTTGCCCAAATGTACAATATTTATAACATACATAAGCACACACTTACACTTAGAGCTTAGATCTGGCCTAATAATCAAGCCCGACCCAACCTGACCTGAGCCCGTGCATGTTATGTCCAAGCTGGCCCAGGTTGTCAGCCTGACTGGTTGACTGGTTAGCTAGCTGCAAACTATTCTAAGAGATGCTATGACTCGAGAGTGAGCGGAAAAACCTCCGAAACTAATGCGCTGAATGTATTTATATGGCTTCCGAAGCAGGGCCGGGTTTGTGCATATCATGTCCGTGTTACGTAATGCGGCCATGATTTCTGACCTGCCCATTAAATCCTGAACACAGAAATCGTGAAATTCTAAATGGTTGAATGGCTTTTTACATGTTTTAAGGAAATACATTTATGACCTGTTTAATGTGTTTTGAAGAAAATGGCTAAATTTGCTTTACACAGACTTTATGTATGCACTACATACATACTGTAATCACTGTTATGTGCTTCTATTTGATCAACTTACTTGCATTGAGATGATATGATCCAAATATAAAAAGCTCTGTTTTGTCCATCTTTCCATCCAGCCAGTATTCTGCCTGATGCAGTTACCACAGTGACAATCACACAAAATTGAGCAGCCAAAAAACGCAAGCAGAACTGAAGCAATTTGAAGAAAAATTAGGTCTCAACATTCACACCAGTGACATTGTGCTCTATTGATTCTGAAATGCAGGTCCAATGTATTAAGCATATAAATAACCTCAAAATCGACTCAAAATTAATAAAAGTCGGTCCACCGGGAGTTGAAATATGGCCACTTTTGGTTTAAATTGTCATTTTAAATTTTGAAAATCTCAGAAATGGATTCAGCATCCTTAATAACCCCCAAAACCACTCCAATATTGTCCAAATCGTCCAAGCAGTTGCTGAAATATTGCCCATATAGGCTAATGCTAATTAATGCTAATAATGCTAATTATGCAAATTGCCCAACATATACAAGTTAGCAACCAGCAGTTTCTTAATACTGGGGACCCGCACTGTACATTTCTAATATAAAACCTTGGTGTACTCAACATTTCCGGGTTCACAATGGGGCTCTATGGGCTGGCAATACTGCTCACCTCTTTGCAAATGCACCTGTAACGACTCATAATTATTAATTACAGGGCCAATAAAGATTATACTTTTTCAATACTTGTCATGTATTGAAGCTTTAGTAATGTAAAACTTCATACACATAAATAAAACTATAAAATGTTAACTTTGGGATTCATTTGAACACTTTATCTTGTGCAGGAACTTGAAAATCACTGTGTTTTAAGCATATTTCATTGATATTGATATACTGCTAATATGAAGTTTTTTTCTGAGGGCTCCTAGGCCAAATTTACACTATAGACCCTAAGGAAACACCATGCAAAATGTGGTGCTTTTATCACCTCCGTAACGGTAATTTCATTATGCCACCGGACTATTTATGGCCCTGATTTAGAAAAAAAAACAATTATCATCCCCTGATCATGTGGCATCGCTTAATACACGAGTTGTCCTGATGATTAACGTCTGTAATCTCTCATCGACATTCACATCAAATTGCCTGATGCACATGTATACATGCAGAAAGTAAGCAAGCAAACACGTATCCAGAGTCATGCACACACATAAAACTAGTGAACTTATCTTGAACCAGAAAGAGAGGATAGAAGATCAAAGCAGGCCAATCTTGTGTGAGATATGACTATTTAACTGATTAAAGCTTCAGTGGCAACAAAAGGGTATATACCTTAAGGACAGATTAGTAATGAGGAGCATTTTCTCCACCACTTTGTGTCTCCTCTGCTTATGCAAAGTGTCAATTCTGTGAAATGAGTTGCCTAATTGCTGTCAGTTGTACTGTTGCTCCCACAGTGAACCTCTGCAGTAGAAGCATCAGGAGGTTGACTGACAGATGCAATCCTCAGGTCTTCGATTACTATCTCCCTTGTTTTCCATTCCCCTCGTACTGCTCTTTTACTCCTCTGGCCTGGCCTTTCATCACTTTCATCTCTCCCTTTCAGTCAAACCTCTCCCCTCCCTTAAAGTAGAATAGACATGCGAATTCTCCTCAGTTTTTGTGCAAGGACTGCTATCGTGCGTGTATTCCTATTGTTCAAAAGAACCACTTTGGACAGGTTTATTTGTGGAAAGTGTCTCAGCTTGAATTATTAGGAGACGTGCTGTCATCTGCAGCATGTGATTGTCCCATAGCCTATGAACATGAACCTGATGTTTTCCAGCCTCCTCAAAGAGCCCACATATAGCTCTGGTTATGTACCGTTAGCATTTTTAACTTGTCTCTTGACAACAATAACATTTGGGTGTCTGGCCTTACCATCCAATATTTCACTACAGCTATTTTACCTGATCACTAGGCTCTCAAATGCTCTCATGGACAGGTGCTTTCAGGGTTAACCCCCTACAGAACATTTTTATTCATTCACAATACTATGCATAGCACATACTCTATACTTTATAGTGCAGAGTTTGTAACTTACAGAAAATGCTTCTGATAAGATAGGACTACTTCACATTAAAGGAGAACTTCGGTCGATTTCAACATGCAGCTTTATCGCTCAAGCTACCCTTGACAAGCCAGTACCGAAAACGTGAACACTTTTGGTCCACCCCTAACAGGGCTCCTTGAACGGAGAGTTAGCACTGACAGCTAAAAGCATGGGGTCAGAACTTTACACTGTGTTTTAAGCGTCCTAACATGCTCCAAATCTCACCCCAAAAGGTATGCAACATCAGCATACACTTTACAACACAGCACTGTAGCGTTTATGACTCATAATGAATAAAAAAGTGGTTAAAACTGTGTGTTTGTGCAAGCAGCTACATACCGTTTGTTGACATCAATGTTGTAGACCAAACTAGTCGATCCTTCGAGCGTGCGCTTACTCCCTCACTGGCAGCGACGGAAACTTGAATTTTGCAGACAGAAACGTATTCCAGCATTTTCGTTTTTCGGTTCATAACGTACATGTTCATGTTACAGCCTGTCATGAGCCATTAGCCTTACAATAGCCTGTTATGAGTCTATTCGCTCTGCACCGAGAGCTAGCTTGTCTGCTCATGCTAATGGTTCTTACAGAGAGCAGAGCAGAGAGTCCGTGATGATCGAAGCAGCGCTAGTTACTGAAAATGGTACGAGTTTGTGCAATGCCCAATTGTGGCAATAGAATGAAGAAATATAAGAATATAAGCTTCCACCATTTGCCTCTCTACGACCCCAAAACATCACCGTTGTGGCTGATCGTCCTTCAAATAGACGTGCAAACTCCGTTTGAACTCTGTGCGGATGACACACTGTGCGCTATCCTGGGACACATTAGGCTATATGATGTCCCACTCCTCACAGCATAGGCTTTCCTCTTCTGTATCCATTTGGACACAACATCCACAAGAGCACCACCAGGTCGCCGATGTCCTTGGCCGTGAAGCCGTCTCTGCCTGTTTCGCTCTCTGCGCCTCTCTCTCCGCTCTCTCGCTCTCTAGTACAAGTAACTCCTCATTTGTATACTCCGGTACGAATAAATATGGACTACCGTCGAATTCAAATGGTTCGTCATCGATGTCTTCCACTGCGACATCAGACAAGCTCTCCATCGTGACTATTTCGGAAACAGCTTCGATCATCACGGACTCTCTGCTCTCTGCAAGAACCATTAGCATGAGCAAACAAGCTAGCTCTCGGTGCAGAGCGAATAGACTCATAACAGGCTATTGTAAGGCTAATGGCTCATGGCAGGCTGTAACATGAACATGTACGTTATGAATAGAAAAACGAAAATGCTGGAATACGTTTCTGTCTGCAAAATTCAAGTTTCCGTCGCTGCCAGTGAGGGAGTAAGCGCACGCTCGATGGATCGACTAGTTTGGTCTACGACATGGATGTCAACAAACGGTATGTAGCTGCTTGCACAAACACACAGTTTTAACCACTTTTGTATTCATTGTGAGTCATAAACGCTACAGTGCTGTGTTGTATGGTGTCTGCTGATGTTGCATACCCTTTGGGGTGAGATTTGGAGCATGTTAAGACCCTTAAAACACAGTGTAAAGTTCTGACCCCATGTTGTTAGCTGTCAATGCTAACTCTCCGTTCAAGGAGCTCTGTTAGGGGTGGACCAAAAGTGTTCGCGTTTTCGGTACTGGCTAGTCAGGGGTAGCTTGAGCGATGAAGCTGCATGTTGAAATCGACCGAAGTTCTCCTTTAAATTAATTATGTAGGATGGTGTCTTATTATTATCAAAATGCTTCACCTTCTGCAGCTGGCCTGCTGGCAGTTTTTACCCAGCTCTGCAATGATGCATTTCTTTTAGCTGCCTTCTTGAGGTTTTTCTCTTTCTTCTTCAACCGTCTCTGTTGTGAAGGCATTCTTAAGCACACAAAATTAACATTAGTGAGTCTATATATATATATATATATATATATATATATATATATATATATATATATATATATATATATATATATACACATGTATATATAAAGTATATGTTTAGTATGCTTACATTAATCAATTAATGTAGCATATTGACTCTAAGCAATATATAATGCATGATTAAAAAGTTAAAGAAAAAGAAAACTGTTGGTGAAGCTTCTTTGAAAGTATAGCTTTCCAAACTACCATTACTTTATTACTGGAAGAAGTTAAACTACAGCAAAACTACTCTAGGGATAAATCTAGTTTGGTTGACTAAAGCCACTTACAAAAAATGTTCAAACTATTGACAAATTGACAATGAACATGATATAAAATTATAGCAAACAAAATTGCAAGTTCATTGCAATGAAACTATAGTGCAATTTCTTTCCTCACAGTTCATACATGAATAAAATAAAAATACCAAAAAATTAAACAACATTTGTTAATAAATAACTGATTAAAACAAAGAAAGTCTAAATAAGGAAATAAAAAAGGGTCCTGTTGTCCCGTCAGTTTTGAAACAACTGCAAAATATATTTAAGCTAGCCTACATGTAGTTCACGACTCCTCAACACTGGATTTACTATATCACATCACATCCAATGGAGCAGATTCATTGTTTTATTCTGTCATGGGATAAGGATGGGACGAAGTGAAAATTCGCTTACGTGTCTCCCAGTAGCTCAATGGTGTTTTGTGCCCCAAACACAGACTTCAAGGCAGCGCTGCATGGAAGGGACTCCCCGCCCCCACACACTAACACACACACACACACACACACATACACACACAAACACACGTTTCTACCTTAGTGAGGAGACTCATTAAATTAATGTATTCCCCAGCCACTTACCCTAACTTCAACCATCACAACTGAATGCCTAACCCCAACCCTGCGCTGCCTTGCAGGCTCCGTTGGGGGCACAAAACACCATTCAGGCACCCGCTCATGGGATGTTTTATCTTCCTTTGGTTCATGTTACTAGCCTATAGGCTAACGTTAATAAAAGGCAATGTTGCATGACGTGAGGCAAACGTTAAGAACTGCACATTATTCGAGGCCAGGTGGATACTTTTTTTGTATTATTCACAGAGCATTTGTGATCTCCATAACGTAAATAATAACTTCTAAAACTCACCTGACTGACAAACGTTCCCTCCTGTACACCTACAAACTGTATTGCACACCCGCAGTGTTCAGTGTGTCAGATTAAAGTCACGTGACGTGGAGCAGTGGGCATCGCTGACGTCAAAATAAAATAACTTTTTGATTACCGAAAAAAAAGTTTGAATTATATGCCGATTTAATTTGTTTTAACACTTCTACTTTACCAATTATGGGCTTATTGTATTGATGTAGACCGAACAGCAAAAGAAAAAAAAAAAAAGAGGCACTCTCTCCAGAGGGGCAGCTCAGCTACTTAGGGCAAACGGGCTGTTGCCCGAGCAACCCAAGTAGACACAAGGTGAAGAAGGGTCTTTTTGCTTTAAAGACACTAGTGCAGTGACCGTAAGAAAAGTGTATTCCTGTACTGTACAGTTATTTTTTTTATTTTGACATACTGTATTAACACAATGGACCTAAAATCACAAAAAAACATGAAATCCGAGTACAAAAAGTTAGATTTTTTTAACCACAAATATGTTTAACAATCTTTTTTTTTTTTTTTTTTTTTACTTTTAATGCAAATATAAATTGTTGTTTATCTAAATGTGTGCATACATTTAAAACATTTACAAATGCAGGCAATGCTGAGGTCTGCCTGAGCTCCTTTCAGCTGAATGAAGAGCTGCACTGCCTGCTCCACATTCTGCTTCTCCTCATTAAACAAAAAAACGACTCCACTACTCACTAAACACACTACACCAAACACTACATAACACACTAACTATACACTCCAAACACGCTAAATGTCACAAATCTCTCAACTCTCAATATCGCTGTCTGTACACCGACCGTCGTTGCATGTCAATCATCCGCCTACGTCCCTCCCACAACTTCCTGTTCCTCAACAACCAAACTTGCTGCTTGGACACTTTCGTGACAAAAGCCCGTTTTTACCGTTTCTTCCTGCACCAGACACAAAGCAAACGTGACGGCGATGTTCGCGAAAAAGCGTGACGGACATTATTTACCCGAAGTCCGGTTTTGGAAGTGCTGGTGGGTCCGGTCCGTCGCCTCGGGAGATGGGCCGTGTAGCCAGCGGCTAGCAGCTACACACGAACATCCACAGATCTGATTCCACTTTGTTGTCTGCGCATCTCTGGATCTCCTCAGACCCAAACAGACTCGGTCCGGACTCTTTTAGTCTCATTAAGCCACAACAGTCAGTTTAGATGCAGAGAACAGAACTGGACCGAACCGCCCACTAACTACGGTTACACCCCGCCTTTCCGAAACCCCGCTGTTCCGAACATAGAATGGCGGGGTTTCCCTTTTTTTCAAAGACCCCGCTATTCCGAAAAGTCTATTGGGGAAACCCCTCCATTCCGAAACCCCCCCACTCCGAACGGACTCAATCAGAAAGGAAACGGAGGCTGCGCATTTATCCTTTTTTCTTTGTGGGTTCAAACAGATCATGTGGCTGATTAACCGCAAAACAAGCCTACTTCATATTAATGACATAACGCTCATTATGCTTCAGCTGGACAAATGGCTATGTTGAATTGAAATTACTTTATCATGCTAAATATCCGAAATTGTATGAAAATTGCTCCAATGCATTATACCCATCTTTGTGCATATTCAGACACAGCCTGATATGGGTTCTGAGCAAAGGAATGTCTGTTTTCTCCCCCGGTCTGTTGTCAGCAGGAGCGGGGGCTGCAGGCTCGCGCCTGGGTGAAGAGGGCTCAGGCCAGAGTTCAGCCGAGAGAGAAAAAATGTGTATTTCTTTTGCTCTGTGGGAGATCTCCCACAACAGAGTGGATGAGAAAGCAAGGGGGACAGATCTGCCCAGCAAACATCAGAAGCCTTTGTCTGTCACCTGGTTCAGCACCCTGGACAGCTGCCTGCGTAACTGGATGTGGGAATTTGATGCATTTGAAGCCGCGACATTTGGTTTAGAAACGTCATATATAATAACATTGTTTCGAGTCGTAAACAGTTCTGTAAGTGGAAGAAATAAGAATCAATTAGGCCATTAGTGTTAGTCCTTCTTCATATAAAGTTGTGTTACAGTCACACAGCTGGAGACCGCTAACAAAGTTAGAGACGAGAGACAA
Source organism: Sparus aurata (assembly GCF_900880675.1). NCBI lineage: Eukaryota > Metazoa > Chordata > Actinopteri > Spariformes > Sparidae > Sparus > Sparus aurata. Next base: position 24,212,735 of record NC_044202.1, on the reverse strand, counting down.
TGTATGAAATCCTGCGAAATGATGTGCGGTCAATATGACCGCTTATGGCTGAAATAGGTAAAACAAATCACATTTTCTTTTCCTTTTTTGTAATTTATATAAAAACTATTCTCAATTAAAATACAGACACTTTTAGAAAAATGGTTAGAAGTCTGTAATGTTTGCATTTTGTTTACATCGCAGATTGATAACTTAATCGTGATAATGTTCAAAGTTATCATTATTATCATCATTAATTATTATTATTATTATTATTATCATTATTATCATTATTATCATTATCATTATCATTATTATTATTATTATTTACTGTGCGAGGTATTCTTTTCGTGGTTCTTGGTGTTTGGAGCAATATTGTTGTTGTGGCATTCGTGCCAATAAAGCGAATTTGAAATGAATTGCATTAATAAACCTTTAGATTCTTGCCTGTAGACTGACAAGTGTTGTGTTTACAAATGAGCAATACATCCAGATTTCTTGAGATTTGTACTTTCAATGGGAATTTAAATTTAAATGTCATGCGATGTTTTCTTCATGGAAATTATTTTTCGGGCAAGAGAGAGGGAGCGCGGACGGGGGATCGGATGTGTGACAGCGGAGCGGAGGGTCAGCAGCTGGATTTTGCACGCACGGTCAGTAGTATTAGTAGGTGTTTGAGGTTTATTACGTTTGCGAACATTATTACATTAAATGTAATTATGTAACAGCCTTTGCGCCCTCGCCTTACAGCGCCTTTGCGTGCGCACAGTTTGCGTGTGTAGGCCCGTGGTCATGATAATCCGTCTATGGCTATAAGAGATGGATACACAATCAATTTCATGTAATGTTTATTGAATGCTTTTTTTAATTACTTTTTTTTTTCAAAGACAAACTCAGCAGCAGTGCTCAATCCACTCATACATTGTTAACCTTCCACAAAGACAAGTTATGTTAAAACGAACGAGCAGAGGGGTCATTCCCCGGCAGATCGCACCCATGGGCCACAGTTTATTTCAGAGTTGTGAGAGTGCGGCTGGAACTGGGGATTTCAGCACCACGGATAGTGCGTGTAAAAAGATTAGACAAACGTTTAAATGTGTTTGCTGCAAACGAAAATATATAATAAATGAAGATAGTGACATAGGCCTATTAGCAATAAAAAGCAATTAGTTGTGTGAATGCAGCTGGTGAGCGGACGGCAGTGTTTGATGTAGGAAGTATGTAAACTTGAAAATCAATTTCGGAACAGCGGTGTTTTAATTTCGGAACGGCGGTGAGGGGAGGGTCGGAACAGCGGTGTTTCGGAGTGGGGGTGTTTCGGAAGGGTGGTGTTTCGCAATGGAGGGGTGTCGGAATGTCACGGCGCCCCCCTAACTACACACTCCAAACACGCTAAATGTCACAAATCTCTCAACTCTCAATATCGCTGTCTGTACACCGACCGTCGTTGCATGTCAATCATCCGCCTACGTCCCTCCCACAACTTCCTGTTCCTCAACAACCAAACTTGCTGCTTGGACACTTTCGTGACAAAAGCCCGTTTTTACCGTTTCTTCCTGCACCAGACACAAAGCAAACGTGACGGCGATGTTCGCGAAAAAGCGTGGCGGACATTATTTACCCTCGGTCCGGTTTTGGATGTGCCGATGCTTCCGGTCCGTCGCCTCGGGAGATGGGCCGTGTAGCCAGCGGCTAGCAGCTACACACTAAATCCACAGATCTGATTCCACTTTGTTGTCCGCGCATCTCTGGATCTCCTCAGACCCAAACAGACTCGGTCCGGACTCTTTTAGTCTCATTAATCCACAACAGTCAGTTTAGATGCACAGAACAGAACTGGACCGAACCACCCACTAACTACACACTCCAAACACGCTAAATGTCACAAATCTCTCAACTCTCAATATCGCTGTCTGTACACCGACCGTCGTTGCATGTCAATCTGCACTTTTTATTGACATATTTAAGATTTCAAATCATGAAACCTATTTATTTATCATAAGTCAGATTATTTCAAATCAAAACCCCTATTTATCTGTCACATGAAGATATGAGCTTATTCATTTATCTATCCATTTCATTACATGAGGATATTAATTAATTTATTTATTTCATCACAGGAAGATATGAATTTATTTCATTAATAAACCCATGAACTGATGACGGGCCTAGTAACCTGGGTTACACAAATATTTAGGAGGAAGGCATCATTTCATGGAGTCTTTGAAGGTAAGAACCACATGGGTAAAGTGGTTAGACATTTATTTCCAGAAAAACATTTTTCACTCTTGAAAGTGAATTTAGTCTTTCATAAGGTTCATGAGGTTGTTTTATACATCAATTGTGGTATGTATGAGCTACAACATGAGGTCATAAACCTAGCATAAAAGGAAGGTAGCGATATGGCTCAACTTACTCCGCTCCTATGCTCAACTTACCCCATACACAGGTGTGCCACAAGACCACTTTTTTTGGATATGCTATATTATTGAAACAGTTATGTTTACACTCATTCTGTTTGTTTGAAGGGATGCACAACATCCTGAAATATATGCAGATACATTAGTTAGTGACAAAACAATGATTGCCTTGATGTAGTGACCCTAAATATGAAACATGGCTCATCTTACCCCGGTCTCCCCTACACTATTACCAAATGTATGTCTTCATCTCCTTATATGTATATCCATCATATGTTATTATTCAAATGCGTACACACACATGTTGTCAGTGTTCACAGATGCAAATCGGGTTTAAAGGCTCTTTGTCACAATCACTATCGTTACAACGGTGCAGTGACAAATGCAGCGTTGTGTGTGTGGTTTCTGCATTTCTGAGTTTATTAGTTTACCTACACAGAAACGTAACATTAGACCCTCTTACACATTTATACACACAGAGAGAGAGACCAACAATACACAGCCATTTGTCATTATAATGAACTACAGAGGCAACGGGTTTATCTGTCTGTTGTGGTGTTGACATTACTAAACACACACAGAAAACCAACACACATGCATACTTAACACACTTTGTATTATGAAGTGTTGCATGACTGTCTAACTACATTTATGGATGATGTCATTAAAGCCATTAAGAGATTGAAGAGTAAGACTGAGAAGAAGAAAAATGGGAGACAGTTTGGTAGCTGAAGCATGCTGCACGCAGTACACATACCCAATATTTTACTCTGTCTTCCATATGGCCTTACAGTAAGTATGTTCCTGATTATGTTTGTGCATTGTTTCAGATTCACACATCAGGATTTGTACACTACAGACATATTTCAGCCTGCTGTTTATAACTTCATATACATCATATTGCCATATTGCCAGGTGTTTGCCTGTAGTAATGGCAGAGTTAGTCCACTACTTTGGTCTAGACTAAAATATCTAAATAACTATTGGGTGTATTGCCATGACATTTTGTACACATATCATGGTCCCCAGAGGCTGAAACCCACCCACCTCAGTGATTACATTTTTTTTCATCTGACACTATCAGCAGGTAAAAGCTCAATTTATCAAGTGAAATATCTCAGTTCGTTATACCTGGATTGGGGCATAATTTTCACAGAAATTCAAAGTTCCCAGAGAATACAATCTAATGACTTTGGACACGGTATGTCACTGTACTTTCTTTTTGGTTTTAAGTGTGACTACGACTGTCACTAATCCCTCATGTTTATCATCACCATGAAAACAAGTGTCCCCCTTACACAAGAAAGTAGCAATTTTCATTAAAACCATCATATTTTCTTAAACCATTTTATGCCTACACCTTACCGAACCTCTAACACTGGTAACCGATTTACCATCATAAAACAGATATATTTTTTAGGAGTAATTTGTTTTGAAAGACAGCCTGCTAATAGTGATGGGCACAGATAAACATGTTACATTTAGGACTTGTTTTATTCTTTGATGGAAAACTGACACATTGTTTCCAGAAGAGATTAACTTAAATGTTGTCTGATAAAGCGAGTGTAGGAGGATATCTGCAGTGGGGAAAGCTGATATGCTGTCACACTATTTGCTGGTTTCATCAGTTTTGCTGACAGTTCAAACTCAATACAGGAAAATGATATTTTGCAGAATAAAACTTGCATATACTGGGTTTCATCCTGACATATATCTCATCATGCTGATTTTTCTCACTTGTTCCATAAAAAGAATAAAGAGAAGAAGATATGTCTAAATACAAAGCTACAGTAAATCACTGCAGATGGTTCTTTGCAGTGCGGGATTGGTTGAATGGCTTTCAGTGCTGCTCTTTCAGCAGACCAAAGCATCAGTCAGCAAAATGCTAAGTAACCTGATTGATTTATACAACTGCATCTCTATACAGTTATTATTCTCTTCTGCTATACCCGACTGAACTCTATTCTCTTTTGTTCTGCCCGGGGAGTTTGCAACCTTGTTGACTTTGATTTATGATCAACTGGATATTCACTATCTATAAGAGACTAGCACACACACACATCTGCACATACATACACACACACATTGCTATGCTAATACAGAGAGAAGTATATTGAAATGCAAAAACACCTACTGTAGTAAATCAAACTTAAACCCAAACACACATGCAATCTCCAGCCGCACTCGCAGCATCCATACATTATTATTCTGCTTGTCCTCTGCCTGTAGGCAAAGATTTATGACTTAATTTAAATTCTCTATTAGAAGGCAATTATAACTAAACGTGCACACTAACTTTCACACTCCCTGAAACACTGTATTAGCATTGCACTGAATGAAAGCATCAGATTAGATTAATCTGCTACTGTCTGTGTTGTCTATTAATCATCTTAATATTTCTTTATGAAACATTTTCTACTTGTCTTAATGCTCTTATATAGTTAATTGAATGGTTTCAGACAGTGGGTCAGACAAAAGCCAGACAACTGAATAACACATTTGAAGATGTCTGCATTGCTTCTGTTTTGAGGTGGCACAGTGGTAAAGTCGTTTGCATTATCTTTCTATAAATACAAGAAACCTCTTTCTGTCTGTCTGTGTGTGTGTATGTGTGTGTGTGTGTCAAATATCTCTGCGGATCAGGATCAGACTGACCTGAGACTTTCAACATGGCTGCTGCGTGGTTCAAGGGTGTGCGACTTCGCATTTGTTTGGACTGCAATGATACCGTTAATAAATTATTACATAAATGCTTTACAAATTCTGCGAGCATTGTCCACCGGAGCCACCACAGTCACGTGCGCACCAGAGCCAATCACTGCACACCGTAGCCACGTGCGCACCAGAGCCAATCACTGCAGAGCCCACCGCGACCCCCCACCCTAAGAAACAAGCAGATTTATACCTGCAGCGGTGGGAGCTGGACCGGGATTTTGCCGGCGGTTCGGTCCCGTTCTGTTCTGTGCATCTAAACTGACTGTTGTGGATTAATGAGACTAAAAGAGTCCGGATCGAGTCTGTTTGGGTCTGAGGAGATCCAGAGATGCGCAGACAACAAAGTGGAATCAGATCTGTGGATGTTCGTGTGTAGCTGCTAGCCGCTGGCTACACGGCCCATCTCCCGAGGCGACGGACCGGAAGCATCGGCACATCCAAAACCAGACCTAGGGTAAATAATGTCCGCCACACTTTTTTGCGAACATCGCCGTCACGTTTGCTTTGTTTCTGGTGCAGGAAGAAATGGTAAAAACGGTCTTTTGTCACGAAAGTGTCCAAGCAGCAAGTTTGGTTGTTGAGGAACAGGAAGTCGTGGGAGGGACGTAGGCGGATGATTGACATGCAACGACGGTCGGTGTACAGACAGCGATATTGAGAGTTGAGAGATTTGTGACATTTAGCGTGTTTGGAGTGTGTAGTTAGTGGGCGGTTCGGTCCAGTTCTGTTCTGTGCATCTAAACTGACTGTTGTGGATTAATGAGACTAAAAGTGTCCGGACCGAGTCTGTTTGGGTCTGAGGAGATCCAGAGATGCGCGGACAACAAAGTGGAATCAGATCTGTGTATGTTCGTGTGTAGCTGCTAGCCGCTGGCTACACGGCCCATCTCCCGAGGCGACGGACCGGAAGCATCGGCACATCCAAAACCAGACCTAGGGTAAATAATGTCCGCCACGCTTTTTTGCGAACATCGCCGTCATGTTTGCTTTGTTTCTGGTGCAGGAAGAAATGGTAAAAACGGGCTTTTGTCACGAAAGTGTCCAAGCAGCAAGTTTGGTTGTTGAGGAACAGGAAGTCGTGGGAGGGACGTAGGCGGATGATTGACATGCAACGACGGTCGGTGTACAGACAGCGATATTGAGAGTTGAGAGATTTGTGACATTTAGCGTGTTTGGAGTGTGTAGTTAGTGGGCGGTTCGGTCCAGTTCTGTTCTGTGCATCTAAACTGACTGTTGTGGATTAATGAGACTAAAAGAGTCCGGACCGAGTCTGTTTGGGTCTGAGGAGATCCAGAGATGCGCGGACAACAAAGTGGAATCAGATCTGTGGATGTTCGTGTGTAGCTGCTAGCCGCTGGCTACACGGCCCATCTCCCGAGGCGACGGACCGGAAGCATCGGCACATCCAAAACCGGACCTAGGGTAAATAATGTCCGCCACGCTTTTTCGCGAACATCGCCGTCTCGTTTGCTTTGTGTCTGGTGCAGGAAGAAACGGTAAAAACGGGCTCTTGTCACGAAAGTGTCCAAGCAGCAAGTTTGGTTGTTGAGGAACAGGAAGTTGTGGGATGGACGTAGGCGGATGATTGACATGCAACGACGGTCGGTGTACAGACAGCGATATTGAGAGTTGAGAGATTTGTGACATTTAGCGTGTTTGGAGTGTGTAGTTAGGGGGGCGCCGTGACATTCCGACACCCCTCCATTGCGAAACACCTCCCTTCCGAAACACCCCCACTCCGAAACACCGCTGTTCCGACCCTCCCCTCAAAACACCGCCGTTCCGAAATTAAACACCGCTGTTCCGAAATTGATTTTCAAGTTTACATTACTTCCTACATCAAACACTGCCGTCCGCTCACCAGCCGCATTCACACAACTAATTGCTTTTTATTGCTAATAGGCCTATGTCACTATCTTCATTTATTATATATTTTCGTTTGCAGCAAACACATTTAAACGTTTGTCTAATCTTTTTACACGCACTATCCGTGGTGCTGAAATCCCCAGTTCCAGCCGCACTCTCACAACTCTGAAATAAACTGTGGCCCATGGGTGCGATCTGCCGGGGAATGACCCCTCTGCTCGTTCGTTTTAACATAACTTGTCTTTGTGGAAGGTTAACAATGTATGAGTGGATTGAGCACTGCTGCTCAGTTTGTCTTTGAAAAAAAAAAGTAATTAAAAAAAGCATTCAATAAACATTACATGAAATTGATTGTGTATCCATCTCTTATAGCCATAGACGGATTATCATGACCACGGGCCTACACACGCAAACTGTGCGCACGCAAAGGCGCTGTAAGGCGAGGGCGCAAAGGCTGTTACATAATTACATTTAATGTAATAATGTTCGCAAACGTAATAAACCTCAAACACCTACTAATACTACTGACCGTGCGTGCAAAATGCAGCTGCTGACCCTCCGCTCCGCTGTCACACATCGGATCCCCCGTCCGCGCTCCCTCTCTCTTGCCCGAAAAATAATTTCCATGAAGAAAACATCGCATGACATTTAAATTTAAATTCCCATTGAAAGTACAAATCTCAAGAAATCTGGATGTATTGCTCATTTGTAAACACAACACTTGTCAGTCTACAGGCAAGAATCTAAAGGTTTATTAATGCAATTCATTTCAAATTCGAACAACAATATTGCTCCAAACACCAAGAACCACGAAAAGAATACCTTGCACAGTAAATAATAATAATAATAATGATAATGATAATGATAATAATGATAATAATGATAATAATAATAATGATAATGATAATAATAATAATAATTAATGATGATAATAATGATAACTTTGAACATTATCACAATTAAGTTATCAATCTGCGATGTAAACAAAATGCAAACATTACAGACTTCTAACCATTTTTCTAAAAGTGTCTGTATTTTAATTGAGAATAGTTTTTATATAAATTACAAAAAAGGAAAAGAAAATGTGATTTGTTTTACCTATTTCAGCCATAAGCGGTCATATTGACCGCACATCATTTCGCGGGATTTCATACATTGTCTCTCGTCTCTAACTTTGTTAGCGGTCTCCAGCTGTGTGACTGTAACACAACTTTATATGAAGAAGGACTAACACTAATGGCCTAATTGATTCTTATTTCTTCCACTTACAGAACTGTTTACGACTCGAAACAATGTTATTATATATGACGTTTCTAAACCAAATGTCGCGGCTTCAAATGCATCAAATTCCCACATCCAGTTACGCAGGCAGCTGTCCAGGGTGCTGAACCAGGTGACAGACAAAGGCTTCTGATGTTTGCTGGGCAGATCTGTCCCCCTTGCTTTCTCATCCACTCTGTTGTGGGAGATCTCCCACAGAGCAAAAGAAATACACATTTTTTCTCTCTCGGCTGAACTCTGGCCTGAGCCCTCTTCACCCAGGCGCGAGCCTGCAGCCCCCGCTCCTGCTGACAACAGACCGGGGGAGAAAACAGACATTCCTTTGCTCAGAACCCATATCAGGCTGTGTCTGAATATGCACAAAGATGGGTATAATGCATTGGAGCAATTTTCATACAATTTCGGATATTTAGCATGATAAAGTAATTTCAATTCAACATAGCCATTTGTCCAGCTGAAGCATAATGAGCGTTATGTCATTAATATGAAGTAGGCTTGTTTTGCGGTTAATCAGCCACATGATCAGTTTGAACCCACAAAGTAAAAAGGATAAATGCGCAGCCTCCGTTTCCTTTCTGATTGAGTCCGTTCGGAGTGGGGGGGTTTCGGAATGGAGGGGTTTCCCCAATAGACTTTTCGGAATAGCGGGGTCTTTGAAAAAAAGGGAAACCCCGCCATTACGATGAATTGAAGTCTATGTTCGGAACAGCGGGGTTTCGGAAAGGCGGGGTGTAACCCCGAGAGCGAAACCTGTTTTTGCCGTGGATTGATTAAGTGGACCGTGCGTTTTGCGACTGAGACGAGGGAGAATGTGAGTTGTGTTTATTAGCAGCTGTGGCGCTAGCTTAGACCGTTAGCCACATGAACTTCGCTAGACTCAAATTGTGAACGTGCACATTGCTGAACTCCTGTGTCCCTGTTTCTTCTGAAGTGTGACCTGGACTGATGAGAGCTGTGTGATCTACATTGTACCGGATTGTGTGTGTATATGACATATTGAGCCTCTGGTGAGTAAACCTTGCTGATATTGGGTTGATAAATGGAGTTTAAATGTATATTCTGGCATTGATGTGAAGCAGCGAGGCGTTGATTTCATGTATGTTGTGTTTAAAGTTGTTGGTATTGGGGTTTTTATTTACATTGCCCTCACTCCGTGTGTTTTTCTGTGAGAGTGAGTGGCGGGAGAAGTAGAAAAGGAGATGAGCAGAAGAGTAGTCGTTCAGCCATTTTGTTTCATGTTAATACGGATAAAAGTGTTAAGTCCATTTAGTGGACAGTGAGAATAGTTACGGTAATCATTAAGCAGTAATATGTTATATACATTCATGTACATTATGTGTGTTTATATGCATATATTTATATGTAAAGGTTTTTTACGAGAATATTATAGTAACCCTCTTTTGGCCTATATAGGCCGGGTCTTTTTCTTTGTATGGATCCCTGGTTCCAATATCTCCATGAAGACTCCTCCTGCTGGAATCTTCCTGTTCTGTAAAGGTCCTGTAAAGGTAGCAGGGAGGCTCAGTAGTAGTGGAGAGCCATTCAAAACCGAACTGTGATTTCTTTATTTTGTGATATGAGGATTTGACTGTTGTTTTTTTTTTTTTTTTTTTTTTTTTCTTTATTATCATTATTATTTTTTTACAAACATATTCCAACTAATGATAATACTATAAAGGAAAAAAAAGTAAAATAATAAAAATAAATAAAAAAGGAGAAAAAAAAGGGGAAAAAAACCCCAAAAAAACAAAAAAAAACAAACAAGACACAAACAGACAAACAAATAGCACACTTCCAGTCCCTTCCAATAAAAAAAAAAAAATGGACTCAGAAACTTTAACTACAAACTTCATAAACAAATTCAAAAGAAATATTAACAGAACAAAAAGATGTACATCACAACGACATCAAATAATTTTCCATTGGAGCCCAAATTTCAAATTTTTTGACGGTGTGTAGTATAATCTGTTGAGTATTTTGAATTGTCTTAGTTTATTTTTTATACATCGAAAAGGTTGCCTTGCATTTTTCCATATACCGTTCCAGGACAGCCCTTCCTCTCGTTTATGCAGATCTCTGGACAATTTTTTTGCACAAACATCAAATTGATCACCAGTGCTATCATTCAGAGTTGAATACCATAATTTAACTGCATTTTTACTTGGCAGGTTGTGACTGTAAAGAATATTTTCAAATGTGTGTACACAAATTCTCAACTTTTCTATCGACACACATTTTTCAATAGAGTGTCATAAGGTAATAAAGTTCAAGTACTCACTCTTTGGAATATTATATTCAGTGATTAACTCATCAAAGTTTTTAAAACAATTGCAATTATTATTATTAGAGAATATGTGACAAAGTCTTGTTACTCCATTGTCCTTCCACTTTTTCCAATTAATAACCTTTTTGTTCACTGTTATATTTGGGTTCTGCCATATTGGTTGATTTATTGAAGTATCTGTGTCAATTCTCAAAACCTTTGCACATGACTTTAAAATATTGAATGACACTTCAATAGGAGTTCCAATCAGTACTTTAGGAAGTGTTTTCATATAATAAAGACATCCTGAGTCAATATTTAAGCCTTGTAACATATTCTCCTCAATGGTTTTCCAGTCTTTAATCACACCAGGATCCAAAAACATATTTACTTGCTGACAACCAAATGATAAATAATAATAAAAAAAGTTAGGGAGCTGCAGGCCACCTTTTTTGTATAGATTAGACATCCTCAAGTATGAGCATCGCGCCTTTTTACCATGCCAAATAAATGCTGAGATTGCTTTGTGTAAGTCATCAAACCAGGCTTTTTGTATGATGGTAGGTAGCATTCTCAAGATGTAGTTGACAGTAGGGAGGATATTCATTTTTACAATATTTACTCAACCCCACAGAGATATAGGAAGGCTTGACCAGCGACCACTATTTGCTCTTATTTTGTTATAGGTTTGAGTGAGATTAATATCTCTTGTTTGATAGATACTTGATGTAATTTTTAGTCCCAGATATGTTAATTCTGTTTGTTTCCATTTTATTTTGGTATTCCGTACACATGTGATAGTACAAGTTTTATTCGAGGGCATCAATTCACATTTCTCCCAATTTACTTTATATCCTGACAGAGAGCCATACTGAGTAATGATCTGTGTGAGATGAAGAAGAGAGGATTCTACATCTGTTAAGTACAAAATGATGTCATCACAGTACAGTGATATTTTATATGATTGACTTCCAATATATATGCCTTTGATATTATTTTCAGATCTTTATTTTGTGGATTAATGTAATATGTGAATGATTAAATAACGGTGAGAAACTTACATTTTCATATGATGCTTGATACATCTGCAAAAGCAGGGGTGATAGATCCCCACTGAACTCTTGATAGAACTCTGCATTATAACCATCAGGCCCCGGGGATTTATTTTTAGCAAAGGAATTTATGGCCTGATTTATTTCAGATAGAGTTATTGGTTGTTCTAATGTATGTTTTTCCTCTTCTGTTAAAAAGGGAAGCTTTACATTATTAAAAAACGTTTCTAGTGACTCAAAGTTGTCATCACCTTCAGACTCATAAAGGTTTTTGTAGAATTGAGTAAAAGTTTTGTTTATTTGATCTGGATCAGAGGATAAAGAATCATTTAGTTATCTGATACTAGAAATTTTATTTTTTGTCATTTGTTTTTTCAGTCTTGAGGCTAACAGCTTTCCTGCCTTTTCCCCACTTTCGTAATCATTTAATTTTGCTCTCTTTAGTTTATATTCAATTTTTTTTCTTACAATGTCATCATATTTCATTTTAAGTTTACACAGTTCCGTCCATATTTCATTCTTGTATTCGTTTGACAGTGAACTTTGTAACAGCTTAATTCTTGTTAACAATTTGCTTTCCTCTTGCTGCTGTATCTTCTTCTTGAAACTACCGATCTTAATTAACTCTCCTCTGAGGCAACATTTTAATGCTTCCCATTCATTGGCAAATCATTTATGGAGTTTTTGTTAATATCCATAAATGTATGAATGTATTCACTTATTTGTTTCTTAATTTCTTGATCTCTGAACAAGGACTCATTGACCTTCCACTGTTTAAAACACACTGGTGCCAATTTTAATTCAAGGTCAATCTGAATAGGACTATGATCAGATATCACTATTGGATGTATTAAGCTTTGTGTCACATTTTTAACAATGTCTTGAGAAATTAGGAACAAATCAATTCTTGTGAAGATTTGATGCCTGTGGGAGTAAAAAGTATAATCTCTTTCATCACTGTGTAGTATTCTCCAGATATCAACAAGCCCAACATCATGCATTAACTTGGATAACGTAAATACAGATTTTTTTGGTTGGTTTATCTTCCCGCTCTTGTCAACCTGTGGATTTAATGTTAAATTTAGATCTCCCCCCACTATAATTGTTGAGTCATAAAAATCTACTAATTTACTCTCGATTGTGCTGAAGAAACATGGGCAGTCTTCATTAGGTGCATATACATTTACTAGAGTAAAGTTGTTTGAATCCACAGAGGCATTAATAATAATATATCTCCCAAGAGGGTCACGTAATACATTGTTGACTATGAGATTTAATCTCTTTTTAAATAAAACAGCAACACCAGCTCTCTTTGAAGATTGTCCAGCACCAAGTACCTCACCTACCCATTCTCTTTCAGGTGCCCAAGTTTCTCTATTCTTACATGTGTTTCTTGGAGAAAAACGATATCTGGGGTGAATCTTTTTAAATGCTTTAATATTTTGCCACGTTTAACCTGATTATTTGTTCCATTCACATTCCAGGATATAATTCTTAATTTCGTGCTACTCATTAGACTAATCTAAAGATCAAGCATCAAACAAGAAAGTATATATTTCTTCTTGCCATTGCCAAGTGCATATCCATACAACAAAAAAGAGAAAACAGCCTTCTTATTTTCCATTTTCCTGCCTATCCCTCCCTCTTCTCTTTTCCCCTCCCGTCCTCCCTCCCACCCACTCGCACACACACATAGAAGGTGCCACACATAAGACAAAAAAAACAGCAAACAAATACACATTAAAGAAAAAAGCAGAGAAAAAACAAACAAGCAAAGAATAAACACAAACGTGTTCATGGGGATATCGGCCATAATCTGTTCTCCTCGGCAGTCCATAATAAAAGTCACTGTCACCTAACGCTTCATGTAAATAAAGGGGGGGGGGAATGATAATAATAATAAAATAAGCAGACAAACACATTTCTGACCATGGAGTATTGTTTATAGTTATTCCGCCTTATCGTACTTTGTGTGACAAAATTAGGTCAGATTAGTTTAAGAGATAACTCCAGCAACAGCCTTACCGCTGCGTCAAAGCGCAGATCACCGGCCCCTTATCCAGGTTTACTCCACACCAGTTGATCCTTTTGCAGCCTCGGAATCCAGAAACGCTGAGGCTTGAGCAACATCCTCGAACATGTAGCGCTCACCGCCCCGGTTTAGAGAGATCCTCGCTGGGTAAAGCAGAAAAGCCTGGAAGCCGGCCTGGCGTGCCCTGTTTTGAACCGGGTAGCAGGGCTTGCGTCTTTTGGATGTAGTCTCGCTGTAGTCTGGCGCAAATTTTATCTGATGACCAGCTACCATGACTGGCTGCCTTCTTGACTCGTTGAGGATTCTGTCCCGGTCAGTGAATCTCAAGCACTTTAAGATCAGTGGTCGAGGTTTTGAAAAAGCATCTCTCGGCGCACCAACCCTGTGCGCGCACATTATTTCTGGAGGTTGCTGAGCCAGCGCAGGGAACCACTTTGAGAGATTGGCAAGCAGATATTGCCTGGCGTTAGATGTTTCGATTCCCTCCTTGAGATTTATCAAGAGTATATTATCTCTACGTGCTCGATCTTCAATCTGGACAAGTTTGTCCTCTTGTTTGGTCAGCTTAGTCTGATTTTGAGCGCAATCTGTCTCGAGCTTCTGCACACGGGATTCAATCTTCCCAACAGCTGTATGCAATGATTTTAGCTGCTTAGCTTGGCGATTCAGAGTAGATTGCATTGTGTCGACTTTTTTTTCTAGCCGACTAAATCGTTCTTTAGCAACATCATCCGCTTCTTGAAAGTGTTTGGACAGCGCAGTTTCAATTAATTTTGCAAGTGATTCAGAGTCTTTGCAGTCAAGAGCAGCGTTGGAAAGTTGGCTCATTGTTTGGCGTTCACGTGAGACGGCTCTCCTAGTGCGCATCAATTGTGCAATGTTTGCGCTTCCCTCTTATTAAATCTCAGGTATTGCTCATTTACTCACAGCGAAGCATCAAAAAGAGAGAGAGAATAGAAAAAACAAAAATTCTGGCGTTAGGGTATTTAATCCATTTATGGACGCTCGTAGAGAACAGTCGGTGTCACTCTGCCGCCATCTTGGTCACTCTTGCTGTTGACTGTTGTTGACATCTCATGTGTTTATTGAGACTGTAATATTCTTTTTTTGTTCTACTCAATACAATACAATACAGTACATGTGAGACTTTACCTGGTCGTTGTGAGAGTTTTACTCTTCCATTCAAAGCAAATTGCCAGTACCCCCTTTCTCCTATGTTGTGTCTAGACTTCTGTTTTACTGGTCCAGAAATTGAAAGTGACACACTGAAAAAATGATCTGTAGCTCGAAGTCTTTACTTTTGACAGTCAAAGCTGAGGCGGGTTACATTTGGTCACATGATCAATGTTTTTTTTACCATTTCCCAGCAACAAGGGGTGGCTCAACTTACCCTTTGGCTCAACTTACCCCAGTCTTCCCTACTGTTTCCGTTTACCGTCAATATAAATGTTTATATATATATTATAAATATATTAATTTATATAAATATTATTATATATATATATACATATATATATATATGTTTGTATATATATATGTGTATATAATATATATATGTTTATATATATATATATGTGTGTATATATTATTATATAAATATATATATATATATACATATGTATAGAATATATGTGTGTATATATATAATATATATATAATCTATATATACACATATTTATATAGATATATATAATATATATCTATATATATTATATTATATCTATATGGTTTATATATATATATATATATATATATATATATATATATATATATATATATATGTATATGTGAAAAGAGGTTACCTATCAGAATCAATTTAAATCCATTCGTGTAACCAGCTGTCTCAAGCATTTTTCAATCTCCAAGCCCTCAAGATAAGCTGGGAGATGTAGTGGTCAGATCACAAACACTACCTACTACTCACCATCCCTACTTGACAGGTCTCACAATCCTTACCATCACGTCTTGGAGCAGCTGCCCTGTGTTCATCTGATTCTTCTTGAGCTCAGTCAGATTACTGCAGTACATTAAAGTTTTTTTTAGTAATTTAATTATTTTTAAATAACTACAATACTTATGAGCAAAATAATGTTACATATGTAACTGGTAGTATAATTTACGTCACTACATATTCAGTTAAAGGGGAATTCCAGTATTTTTGACCATGGCCCTATATTTACCTATTTTGGCATGTACATGATTTATACGTACCAAAGGTTTTAGGATAATCCTTTGGGGCAACCCCAACTGTCAAAGTCACTAAAAGTGCTTCTTTTTTGCCACTATTAGGCTGAGCTAATTATTCTAGTAAGTATCTGAGAACATGTCAGAAAATTTTTATCAGATGGATAAAAGATTCTTTTGTAACCATAAACACAAGTTCCACTGATGAGTCACGCTGTGGTATTGTTAGTAGAGAGTAGTGTACATGCCTAACAAAACTGATAATTTAACCTAAAAAAATGTGAAGTTGCAACTCATCTATGGTTTGCAGAAATGTACACTGCCAACATTTTTCCTGGTAAATGGTTTGGCAAATATGTAGTCAGGCAGAGTAGAAAATGCCTGCAGAGCCTTGTCCTGAATTGCTGGTAGAATAGATGGTGGGATGAGGGAAAGAGGGAAAAACAAAATAAACAAAGAATTATTAATTTTCCCAGATGACAGCATGTAGTTTTCATTAAGCAACCAAAGTTATAATTGAGGGTAAAAGGTGATTGTTGAGTCAAAATACTCCATCATCAAGACTCTTCATTTCTGCTCAATGAGTGTAAATACAATTAATATAAATGTGGAAACAAAAGGGGAGTGACAAATAAACCTTTTTGTAAGGTGAAAGTGTGATAGATGCATGCGCGTGGCAAACATTTTTTATAAGTAGGATGTGTGTACATGTTTTAATTCTGTCAGAGTAGGTGAATTATGTTATTCCCATTTAAATTAGTAAGATGTTTAATCCCCTGACAGTTGACCACACTTTGGCCTTTAATGTATAGTTTTGCTAATGTATGTTCTGTGTATATCTCACCCTACTTAATGGAGACCCGAAACACATACACCCACAGGCTCTGCTTCAGTTGATTTATCAGTGATGACAACATGGCTTCCAGTAGCTTCTCAAATGTCCCTTTCTGTCACTGGAACATTGTGTAGTGTAGCATGATGTGTGTGTACATACAACGGCCTATATGTGTGTGTCTGTGACAGCATTTAAGTTTTGTAGCAAGCTGGCTGGCCTGTTTTACTCTGAAGGTTTCAATTTGCAGAGTAAATATGGTGTTGTTGGCACACTCGCAGCCGTTAATGGCTTTATGTTAAAGCGTCAGTTTGGTGTTTGCGTGTTGATGTGTGCAATCTGCTTTTTTTGGCTTCTGAAAGCATATGAGATGTGACAACTGTGAGTTTTACCACTGGGTAACACTTTCCCATGCAAAGTGACACAGAGGATTGAATCCACATTTCTCAACAGCGTTTATCTTTTATCTTTTTTTTCTACACACACACACACACACACACACACACACACACACACACACACACACACACACACTCTCTCTCTCTATCTATGCTCTTAGCTCCCCCTCATCATTTCTTGCCCCCTGGAGAGTGTATCCAGCACCGGCATTTCCCACTGTATGTTGTCTCTGATAGATGTGGGATTTTCAGACTACCGGGCAGAAAAGGAGAATCTGCAGCAGTATCAAATCTGATTAGCATGAGGACTGATGTTGTTTGACGGCCCATGGACTCCTGCGAGGATGTTGATACTGAGATCTACAGGTGCATTTTCAAACAGGTATCTCTTCTGCAGTACAGTACATTCCAACTTCAGGGCCTAAATTTCATGGAATGGAAGTGAGGATGATGGGATTTAGGTAAATTTGCGTTAAAGCCACAAACTGTACAATTCAATTAAACATTTAAACTTTAAGTTTTTTGTGATTCTAGCGCCCCTTTGGACCAAAGCGGTCCGATCTGCTGTAAAGGTCTTTGCTAGCACATGCAAGACAACACGGATATGTATTTATATGTGATTTTATATGTGATATATGTGATCGGACCTAAGCACAGGCATTAATAATAACTACATAAAAATAGCAATCTTTTTGCTGATTCCAGGTAATTTTTTAATCATCAGAGAAATCATGAGACCGTTCATAAACACTTACAAGTTCCTCATAGCACGGACGTGCACAGGTACGGGCTACTGTTGCTCGTAGTAGCTGAGCTGCCCCTCTGGAGAGAGTGCCTTTTTTTTTTTGCTGTTGTGTCTACATTAGTACAATAAGCCCATAATTGGTAAAGTTGAAGTGTTAAAACAAATTAAATCGCCATAAAATTCAAACTTTTTTATCTGTAATCAAAAAGTTATTTTATTTTGACAACTTCAGCGATGCCCGCTGCCCCTCGTCACGTGACTTTAATTTGAAACACTGAACACTGCGGGTGCGCAATACAGTTTGTAGGTTTACGAGAGGGAAAATTGGCTGGGGAATACATTCATTTAATGAGTCGGTAGAAACGTGTGTTTGTGTGTGGGGGGGCGGGGAGTGCCTTTCATGCAGCGCTGCCTTGAAGTCTGTGTTTGGGGCACAAAACACCATCGAGCTACTGGGAGACACGGTAGTGGATTTTCATTTTGTCTCGTCTCAATCCCATGACAGAATAAAACAATGAATCTGCTCCATTGTATGTGATGTGATATAGTATATCCAGTGTTGGGGAGTCGTGAACTACATGTAGGCTAGTTAAACTGGTAGCTTAAATACATTTTGCAGTTGTTTCAAAACTGATGAGACAACAGGCCCCTTTTTTATTTCCTTATTTATACTTTCATTGTTTTAATTTGTTATTTATTAACAAATGTTGTTTAATTCTTAGATATTTTTTATTTTATTTATGTATAAACTGAAAAAAATTGCACTTATAGTTTAATTGCAATTTAAATGGCAATTGTGTTTGCTATAATTTTATATCTTGTTCATTGTCAATTTGTCAGTAGTTTGAACAATTTTTGTAATTGGCTTTAGTCAACCAAACTAGATTTATCCCTAGAGTAGTTTTGCTGTAGTTTAACTTCTTCCAGTAATAAAGTAATGGTAGTTTGGAAAGCTATACTTTCAAAGTAGCTTCACCAACACTGTTTTTTTTTTAAACTTTTTAATCATGCATTATATATTGCTTAAAGTCAATATGATATGTGAATTGGTTAATGTAGGCATACTAAACATACACTTTGTGTATATATATACACAAAGTGTATGTTTAGTATACTGGGAAAGTGTTATATCATATTGACTTTAAGCAATATATAATGCATGATTAAAAAGTTTAAAAAAAAAACAGTGTTGGTGAAGCTACTTTGAAAGTAGCTTATTAGATACTAAGTAGATATACTTATTAGAATCCAAAAACACTATCTGCCTTAGTCATCTCTTTGACTTAGGCAGTTTTGATGATACAACAAAAATGGCAGAAAGCATGAGAAAGAGGGCTCGGCTGTCCACAAGTGAAGCATTAGCTCTTCTCTTGGATTCGTTTTCATCTGGTAAGAGTTCATATTTCTTAAATTTTCTAGACACTAAATGTAATTTCAGTCAATCAAAGGGATTATGAACGGTGTATTTAAACTTTAAATCACATTTTTTGCTACCAGGTATGATTAAGTAGCTCGCTAACACTAGCAAAATATTACCTCATTTCTAGTCAGAAAAAATCTTTACACTTAATAAACATCACCATAAAAAGACCTTTCAGCAATTTTAGATATTTTTAAGCACATTTTCAAGTGAAGTCATTTTTCAAGCGTTTGTACTTTATATTTTAAGTGCAAATAGATTTGTTTTCGAAATGAGACATTTTGACTAGGCATAAGAAGTATTTGGTAAGATTTAAATTTTTGCAGTGAACCTTAGGGATGTACAGTATATTGGTAAGGATTTAGCGATTCGATGCTTTATCGATTCCTGTTTATTGATCCGGTTTTTTACCGATTCTCTTATCGATTCCCAAATAGGCTGAAAAACAAGTAGTAAATGAGTACAGAAAAGAATACAACCTGGTTTATTAATATAAATCTTAATTAGTCACTGCTGTGAATAAACAATGCTCAAATAAGTCCTCAATAAACAAATATACAATACTCAAATGAGTCCTCAATAAACAAATAAACAATACTCAAATGAGTCCTCAATAAACAAATAAACAATACTCAAATGAGTCCTCAATAAACAAATAAACAATACTCAAATGAGTCCTCAATAAACAAATAAACAATACTCAAATGAGTCCTCAATAAACAAATAAACAATACTCAAATGAGTAAGATGAGTCCACAAGTCAAGTGGCTATTGGCTATGGATAATCCCATAGAGGAACAAGAGGAACAACAAACAAGGAACGGGCAGGGCTGGGCTGATTAAATTAACCTAATTTTTATCATTATCACACGACGTTAGCCAGTTGTTTACGATCCCAGAGGTGTCGTCCTTCTTTGTGAAATGCAGCCAGACTTTGGATCGTTTTTGCCGGGACGACATTTCTCCACAGTGCATCGCATGTAGCAGCTCAGCTCACCTCTGCTCTGCAGCAGCTTGTGTGTGTTTTTGTGTGATGTCATTGCAAATTTGCGAGTAGGGTACGTTTTGTTTACAGCGGCGGCGCAGCCCGGGAAAAATTGATAGCGAATCGTAAAGGGTTTTTGTTAGCGATTCCAAAGAATCATTTGACTCAGAACCGGTTCCCAAACTAAACGATGCGCATCCCTAGTGAACCTATGAATTTAAAATGGTTTACTGTGTTAAAATACTCAGCAGCATTTCATTTTCTGCATTACTGTCAGGAAATGAACCCATTCATTTAGAAGAGTTAGAGGATTTACATGAGAGTAGACCTGAGAAAGAAGGAAATGGCGTAGACATGGGGCAACGGATTAAAGAGGAAACAGCCGGTAAAGCCTCCAGAGCTGAATCAGATCCTGATTCATCGTCAGAAAGTGAACCCGATGACACTGTCTTGGATAAGGACTATAGACCTGAGGAAGATGACTGCCCAGATAATGGTAGTGATACAAACACAGCTCAACACAGTGAAGGAGAAACAGGAGCAGCACTTGAAACTTCTGCTGTTCAACGTCATAGGCGCCCAACAACACATATGTGGAAGCGAGAGGTGGTAAAAGAGAAGCGTCTTAAGGGGGAGAGTTACAAGAATACAATGGGACAGGAGAGACCACCAAAGACCATGGGCCCACCCTGCACATCACAGCACTGCTTAAGGTCGAAGAAACAAAGTTGTGAACTACTGACTGAAGAGGAGAGAACAGATATCTTCAACAATTTCTGGTCCATGCCCTCCTGAGAGACACGCAAGCTGTATATCCAGACTTTATTCGAAAATGTGCCTATAAAACAGAAGAAAGGTGGTGTTGCATCAAGGAGAACAACATCCCTATCATACCACCTGCAACTGGCAGATAGATGTAAACTACCTGTGTGTAAGAATCTTTTCTGTTCAACACTTGGCATCGCCCCCAGAACCATCGGATCATGGTTAACTTGGTTAAGGTTGACAAGTTACACATCTTGGTTATGTGTAGGAGAGTAAAAAAACTTTGGTTATGTTATGTTTGCATTTATATGTAAGAGAAAAGATGCCTAAGTCATGCCGTATTCTGCCTAAGTCACTTTTATTTGTTAGGCAATTGATGATGGGTCTTTTTCTTTTTGCATACTTGTTCACACATCTGGTTGAATGTACTGTTACAATATCAATAAAAAAAATCAATATGTTTTCTAAAAATTTTGTTTTTTCTTGTTTTCCAAAAACATTGAAATATGAGCTAGGCAATTATGCTATGAGGCTAAGTATGCCTTCACAACAGAGATGGTTGAAGAAGAAGGAGAAAAACCTCAAGAAGGCAGCTAAAAGAAATGCATCATTGCAGAGCTGGGTAAAAACTGCCAGCAGGCCAGCTGCAGGTGGTGTAGCATTTTGATAATGATAAGACACCATCCTACATTAGTCCTATCTTATCAGAAGCATTTTCTGTGAGTTACAAACTCTGCACTATACAGTATAGAGTATGTGCTATGCATAGTATTGTGAATGAATAATGTTCTGTAGGGGGTTAACCCTGAAAGCACCTGTCCATGAGAGCATTTGAGAGTCTAGTGATCAAGTAAAATAGCTGTAGTGAAATATTGGATGGTAAGGCCAGATAACAGGTTCACAAATACTTTTTAGTGTGATTGTTCTTCATACAAGTAGGCAACATACATTTATATATTTTTTAATTAAATAAGTAGATCTTCTCCAGTGTATTTCATGGGCTTCACCAGAATCATTAAATGAAGCCACATTATATGGAAATTCAACTGACTGCAATAGAGGTTTCAGTTGTCAGTGCATTTTTTATCAGTGAAAAATACAGTATACTGTATAAGCTACTTAATTCAGATTCTAATCATTCTATTTAAGATGAGGCCTAACCACAAGGCTCCAGACCTGAGAGTGAGGGAAAGCATGCAGAGCTGCACACAACACATCAGACAGGTAGCCTACATAATGAGGGTGGTGAGCTGAGTGTTAGAGAGTTACTATAAAAGGGCCATGTCAAGAGTGTGATGAGGAGAAAAATAGATGCTGTGGACAATAGTATCCTTAATTTACTATTGTAAATTGGCGTGGCGCCTTTTTTCCTGGTTAGAGCAATAGCCCCTCCAAATGTCTGTGCACATCCCTGCCTCATAGTCACTTATATATCAACTATACAGCAAAAACCTCAATGAATTCTATTTTGTGTTGTGGTTCCATTGTCTTTTTATGATTTTGTTTCATCATCATTGAAGTTGTGACTCAAGAACAGTCAAGGTGACGTCAGTGGTTGTGCTGTGAAATCCCTGTATAAATTCAAGGCAATTTACCATTTACATGGTATGTTAAATGCTTATTGTACGTGTATGTGACAGGATTCTTTTAAAAGCCTATTCAAATGGCTTTGTGAACAAGTGACTGTTTGGGTTACAGAATTAGCAGTCCAAAGAGATTATTGAATTCAAACCCTGATGAAGAACCTGCCTCAACCAACACAGAAGCTCATTAGTGTGATTAGTGAACACGCGTGTCTATTTTAACCTTGTGACTTCTTCCTGTGTAAATCAGCTAGGGGCATTTTTCAGAATCTTTCACAATGTGTCTGTTTTATTCTTCCTTGTGTCCTTCCTTCTCTGTATCTGATTCTGCAAAGCACACGGTTAGATGCACATACACTCTTTTACTTAAGTACTCCTCCATTTCTAATTTACCTCTGACGTTGTTTATTTGTAAAACATCTGTATTTTTAGAGGAGATTTGGTGTTCTGCTTTAGAACACCTTGCGTCTTTGAAAGTTGTGATACTTGAAGGAGATGTTCCCACATGACTTCTGGTAGTCTCACAGCCACAGACCTTCCACCTGAGGGTAAACCATTTTGACAAAGTGTATCTGGACATGCCAGTCATTTTGCATTACATTGCCTTTTAATGGCACTGATGTAAACAGCTCCTGGTATGTTGTTTGCTACCTTAAAATAACAGTTATTAAACTGCAGCCAGTTTGGCAGCCTTTAGATCAAGCAGTAATCTGACAGCTGCTAACTGGATCACAAGCTCAAAGGAGTTACTTTTTTACCACAGCTCAGCAAAAACAAATGTCAAAAACAAGCATTCTGCTACAATTTAGTTTTATTGTGAGGAATTATTTAGGTGAGAAATCAATGATGTGACAGAAAGTTTAGGGGGCAGGGTCTGGGTCAAGAACACTCTCAGCTGTTAGACAAACAGCACAGTACAACACCACGAGCTCTGAGACATCAACACAGCTGGTTATTTGCTCTGGCAGTGCCCTGACCCAGAGCTGACATATCTGCTCAACTGAGCAAACTCATGAAATTGATTTTGATCAGGTTAGTAACCTGACATGTTGTACAGAGTGAAAATGGTGCAAACCCCTCAAAGTACTTTTTACACAATGGTTGTAACTTACTGCACATTTCTGCAAACTACCTGAACCTTACCATCAAGTGGTTTTATTGAATCATATGACTAACATGGAGCTACATCTGACATCGAATTCATGGACTCATTTGTTTGCCATCTAGCATTGCCACCACTACTGCAACTGCAACTGAGTGTCTGCGGCTGCCAACAGTGGCAGCAGCATGGGGAGATGAACAGTGGCCCAAAGTTACTGATCAAGGTACCTTATTTGGATGGTGATCTTACCATGGACAATTGATTATGTAATTTTGATTATGTAATTTTGAATCTATGTAAAGTATATCTCAGACAGGTCCCTGTATTTCACATTCAATATTATTAATTTCCAAACACTCTCTCTCTCTCTCTCTCTCTCTCTCTCTCTCCCTCTCTCTATATATATATATATATATATATATATATATATATTAGGGCCGGGACTTTAACGCGTTAATTATGATTAATTAATTACACAAAAATTAGTGGGTTAAAAAAATTAACGTATTTTAATCGCACTTATTTTTGCACCGCGGAACGTTTCTCACTGGAAGAGTTTCAGGGGTACTGATTATACTGGAGCACCAACTAACGTTCATGACTTCAGACAACAACAATGAACGAAGAAGCAGATGAGACTGCTTTGGTTGGCCCCGTGGATGGGAAATTTTGTTTTTAAAAGCGGACAGATGGCAGCGAAGATAAGAGCATGCTATTGCTGCACTTTATGGCAAAAATTGCACTGGTCGGGGCAGTGTTTAGCTCAGTGGGTAGAGCGCGCGTGTCCCATGTGCCGAGGCTCTGCAGCGGACCCAGGTTCGACTCCCGGCCTGGGTCCGTTTGCTGCGTGTCACCCCCCCCTTTCTCTCTCCCTGTTTCCTGTCATATCTTCAGCTGTTCTGTCAATAAAGCCATAAAAGGCCAAAAAAATATTTAAAAATTGCACTGGTCTGTTGGTCTTGAAAAAACAATGTTTTGTTGCTTAAGCTTCTGTGTTCAGTCATTATTCAATGGTATACTAAAATCCATGTGAAAAAAATTGCTTCTCATTGTTCTCAGGTCAAATATTTATATGCGATTAAAATGCGATTCATATCGATTAATTAATTACAAAGCCTCTGATTAATTCGATTAATTTTTTTAATCGAGTCCCGGCCCTAATATATATATATATATATATATATATATATATATATATACACACACATTCAGATGCATGGATTTTGAATGGTCACTTGTCTACTTCTGGTACATCCCTGATGTTTAAAATAATGAATGTAACAACTAGAATAGTCTGGTAAAAGACACATTGGATATTCAAATTGGCTGTCTCTCATGGATGATTGTGTGTGTGTGTGTGTGTGTTTGTGCATGTGTTTACACTGTGACATATACTCTTGCAGTAAGAGGATCATGTTGTAGGATTTTTTGTCATTGTAATTTCCTTTCATTAAACACTATGTTTAATCCATGAACCTGAAACAGAACAAGAGGAGGAGAAAATACTCAAAACCATGGTAGGAAAAAGAGAGTCTGATACCTAAATACAGGGTTAATAACAAAAGCTGAACGGTGAACCTTTATGAAGTACATCAATTAGACTGATCTGGCTTATAGCGCATCCTGGTATACTGAGCTACGAAGAGTGTAGACGTATATTTCTCACTTCCGAGTGACCTATGGCATGGGTGGAAGCTGAACGCAACGTGTGGGTGAACCACAATAGTTTATGCAAAATGTCTCCATTTCTTTTGAAACAAGACATTTAATCAGTAATGCCAATAAGTTTCAATGTGAATCTTTTGTGGTGTTTTGACAATCATTGTTCCAACATCAGCTGTTTCTAAGCAACACTGGCTTCACACGCAAAACATCTTCACCAGTTCTGTGGACATTGACTAAAACATTTTTTAGTCTGAGGTACTTGTATTTTGTTTGGGTGTTACTTATAAATGTGTGTGGATTCTGTTGTTAAAAGTCCCACAGAGCTTTGCTGGATTGTAACAGGTGGCTTAAGGAATGAATTGCAGAAAAGTGCTGAAGAATCTTGCATAAGGTGAAGAATAATCTGGCAAAGGCTGTCTGTGAGGCTGGAGTGTATATATACAGGGTTGATTGGTGATGAGGAGCAGCTGTCAGAACACGTAAGTGGAGGTGGCTGACTAGGTGACAATAACCTTTTTACAGGGCAGGCAGACATGAGCAGGCGACCCGCTATTTCCAAATTGTGACACTGGATAAGACTTAAACAAAACATACAAATTGGAGATAAAGTAACAAATATCTCCTGTCTTGCCTGTGCATTGTCCTCCTGCCCCACTAGCTTCACCCACTTTATACTTTCATATATTTTTGGGAAGGAAATTTCGATCCTCTATATGTCCTGCACGTATGGCAAAACTGACAATAAAGTTGACTTTGACTTTGAATATAAGCAGAATTGCAGAATTCTGCAATAAAATACCTAAAAACGACTAGACTTTTGTTAGTTTGTTGAGTTTATTACTCACTTTATCCAAAATGACTCCAAAACCATGAGTTTATTCGAGTTCATGCAACATTAAAGGACATAAACACCTCCTCATATTGCTGCTGCAGTCAGGTTGATAAACAGAAGTGTTCATAAATGGCTTCAGATCAGAGAAGAATCCAACATGATTCTGGGTGTGGTCCTCAATAGGCGGCCCCCAGGCCACATCCGGCCCACCGGCCGCATATTTGTGGCCCCTGAACTATTATTCCTTCACCATGTGTTTTGGTTGGGTCAGCACGTATATACCGGAACTTGTCTCCATTCCAGCGATACACAGACAGCTGGGTCACTCACTGCTGCAAGCGCAATTTTCAACTTTCACTTTCCATTTTCGAGCAGTTCACTATTGACATTTTGCCGGTTGTAGGAGCCTCTAGATTGCACGAAAATGGCGTGTTCCAAGTTCACTGCTAAAAAAAAAAAGTGTATATCTCTCTATAAAAGCAAGGAATCTCTGTCTGTCTGTCTGTGTGTGTGTATGTGTCTGTTAGTCAAATATCTCTGGGGATCAGGATCGGACTGACCTGAGACTTTCAACATGGCTGCTGCGTGGTTCAGTGGTGTGCAACTAAGCATTTGCTTGGACTGCAATGACACCGTGAATAAATTATTTCAGGGTTAGGAAGCATTGTCCACCGGAGCCACCACAGTCATGTGCACACCAGAGCCAATCACTGCACACCGTGGCCAAGTGCGCACCAGAGCCAATCACTGCAGAGCTCAAGCCCACGACATACCTTAAGAAACAAGCGGATTTATACCTGCAGCGGAGCGGGATTTTGCTGGCGGTTTGGTCCCGTTCTGTTCTGTTCTGTGCATCTAAACTGACTGTTGTGGATTAATGAGATTAAACGAGTCCGGACTGAGTGTGTTCGGGTCTGAGGAAATCCGGAGACGCGCAGACAACAAAGTGGAATCTAGCTGCTAGCTGCTAGCTACACGGCCCACCTCCCGAGGCGACGGACCGGACGCATTGGCACGTCCAAAACAAGACTTAGGGTAAATAATGTCCGCCACGCTTTTTTGCGAACATTGCCATCACGCTTGCTTTGTGTCTGGTGCAGGAAGAAACTGTAAAAACAGGCTTTTGTCACGAAAGTGTCCAAGCAGCAAGTTTGATTGTTGAGGAACAGGAA
Source organism: Sparus aurata (assembly GCF_900880675.1). NCBI lineage: Eukaryota > Metazoa > Chordata > Actinopteri > Spariformes > Sparidae > Sparus > Sparus aurata. The sequence goes on along the minus strand of NC_044202.1, from coordinate 24,185,444 downwards.
GTTGTGGGAGGGACGTAGGCGGATGATTGACAGGCCGAACAATGGTCGGTGTATAGACAGCGATATTGAGAGTTGAGAGATTTGTGACATTTAGCGTGTTTGGAGTGTATAGTTAGTGTGTTATGTAGTGTTTGGTGTAGTGTGTTTAGTGTGTAGTGGAGTCGTTTTTTGTTTAATAAGTCAGAACAATGAGGAGAAGCTGAATGTGGAGCAGGGGGTGCAGCTCTTAATTCAGCTGGAAGGAGCGCAGGCAGACCTGAGCATAGCCTGCATTTAAATGTAAATAGTTACATATAACTTAGTAAATGTTTGCACAAATTTAGCAAACAACAATTTATATTTGCATTATAAGTAAAAAAAAAAAAAAAATGGTTTGTTAAACATATTTGTGGTTTTCACAGTAAAAAAATCCTACCTTTTCCACTCGGATTTTATGTTTTTTTGGGGGATTTTACGTCCATTGTGTTAATACAGTATGTCAAAATAAAAAAATAACTGTACAGTCACACATGTGATGTTGTGCTGAAAATAATGACATCAAGTAAATAGTTTTTAAGGTGAAATATAATGGCAAAATCAAAAATAGTCAAAAACGGCCAATTATACCCTGGAATATCGGATTTCACAACAAACCTAAATATCCATGACGCCCCACCTTCAAACACAGCCTCATTTGGCCATCCATGAAAAAGCTACTTAACCTCCCACTTTTTTATAGGAATACACTTTTCTTACGGGCACTGCACTAGTATATATAACATACAGTATTATTGCACCTCGATACATATTGAGGCTTTTGTTTAAAGGGATAATGCCCGACGAGGTGTTCATTAACAGAAATGAATCGGACGACGCGGAGGCATGAACCGTCCGACGCGAAGCTTCCGCGAAGTCCGATTCATTTCTGTTAATGGACACCTCGAAGGGCATTATCCCACTTATACCATGGTCACCTACGAAAGATAGAAATATTTAACAAATCAATAATACTTTAATGTGTTTTAGAGTTAAAATCGTAAGGGTTTTTTTTATTTTTACAAGTCGAGCGGACTATTTAATATCTCCCGTCAACGTGGCCATAGCAACCCGCCTGCAGCAGTTGATCAGTGATGGAAAGTGAGATGATGGCTTAACCTTACTTTCCGTGATATAAAGTATAATTTCAGAAGGCCAGTGCACTACTTACCTACTTACTTACCTTGTGTGTGTCCAGATGATGCGAAATTTTGTTCCAAAGAATCAAGTTCACAGATAGTTGTTTGTGGCTCGCTACGACCACTGCTTGGGACATTGGGAGACGACAAAATGTTGCTCCATTCTCGTCTGTCCTGTACTGACGGAGCCCAGTAAGCCTGCAGGCTGCTCTCACAACGATGCCCCGTCACCGACATGATCTGGCGAGTTTCCAGCCCGGCGTCAGAGAGACGACCGACAGCTGTGCTCCAGAGGTTGTGGTTGGTGTAAACCCGCGACACACCCACCTGAAAGAAACAATAATAAACACACTTAGGCTACATTAATGAGGACAGAAGAGGGATTATACGGCTACATTATTATTAAAATGTAGCTAGTGTACAGACCTCTTCGCTGATTTTTTTCAGCATGTTCCCCAGGTAGTTGACACCCATTGGCTCCTTGGAGTACCACACATCAGATGCCACAGTGATGGAGCGCTTGGGGTGGAGATAAAACGATTTTGCATCTGGGGGACACTTGGAGATGTACTTTTTAAAACTGTTTACTGGACACAGAGGATCCCCGGGCCTGGCAAACATGAACCCTCGTAGGTTTTCCTTGTGTGGGTCGTTCGGATCTTTATGGTTTTTTGTCTGAGGATTATGCGCTAAGCTGGCGTATTCAACGCCATGTTCGTCTCTTTAGATGACGAAAGATGTCATGGTCAGCTCACGGCTCCCCTCCCTGCCATGCCGAGCGAAACACAGCTGGATGTCAAACCACACCTTTCTGACGAGGCCGAGGGGCGTGTCGGGAGACAGCGCAGATGAACATCTGATTCTCTGAAGATCCGACTCAGTGATGCGAGGATGGTGGAAGCTGGTGTCCTTCCCACTCTTTCTGTAACGTTTCTGTATCGCCTTAAAAACCGCATTACTGGTCTTGAACACAGTGTCACTGATGATGTTGACGTCACTTAAATGGCGGTTGATACCGGCTCTCAGACTCCTCAAACTGGCAACACTGTAGTCTCCTCCTTCCTTGGTCGACTGGACAGACGCATAAAACAATCGCAAAACGTCATTGAGAGTAGCGGCAGTGTAGCTTTCAAAGTTGATGACCATGTTTTTGTCAGCCAGGAAGTCTCTTAATGTTTTAACTGCCCATTTCGTGGTTTTCTTTGTGCTTATCTCGTCCTTGTCATCCTCTAATTCGTTCAATTCCTCCGGTGTCACCTCCTTGTGTCGCTTCTCCTTTTTCTTTTCATATTCTCTTCTCTCTTTTTCTTCTGCTGCATCCCAGTCTTCAAAGTTGTCAAACTCACCAAATAAATAAAAAGAAATGATAAAATCACTCATGTTTTTTCTGTCTTGCTGTTGATGTCTTGCTGTTGATGAATAAACTGTGAAATAACGTTGAGTCTCTGTTGCCACGGTTACCATCTAGCGCTTGAGCCAGCGCAATAATTTAGAACTGTCATCAGGCAATTTGACGGAACGTCTTTCCTAGGTGTAAATTAAGACTTTTTAACCTACACCCTCCAGCCAATCAGAATCGAGTATTCACCCAGTCCATGGTATAATTGTATTTGAGTACCCCTGCTCTAGAAGATCTGGCTCCATGACCAACTTTCGCAGCTGACCAGCGGCGATCCTCTCTGCCCATCCTTCCCCACACAACACACAGCAAACATCTTTGTTTTTTTTTTTTTTATAGATACACCCACACCAGCAGAAATTACATATGCATTTAAGTAAAAAGAAAACATAGATATACAAAGATATACCTCTCATCCAAGAGGCTTCTTCAGTTTGAACTAACTTGAGAGGAGTTGCAGGCTTTTACACTCTGTGTAGGAGTGTCCTTACAGAGTCGTTAAGGACACCTGTGAGCTCTGAGTTTCAGAGTCGTTAGGGTCACTTGTGGGTGGTTGACTTAACCGGCCTTCATGTGGGTTGCTAAGGCTAGGTGAGCCCAGGTGTGAATGGTTGTTCAGCTGTCTGGGGGAGGGAACTTAGTACTGTATTGTAGGTGGGTGATAAGTAATGTCTTAGGCCACCTCCTCTGTTCAAAGATGGTCGTTCCAGTCTGACATAGATGGATTATTTTACTCCTCTTTCAAAACATCTGTCTTCTCTGGCCAAGATATTTACATAGTTTTCCTCAAAGGAATGATTTTTCTCCTCCAGATGTAAGTGGACAGCAGAGTCTCGACCTGAGGAGTTGGCCCTCCGGTGTTGTGCCATTGGTTTATGAAGAGGTTGTTTTGTCTCCCCAATGTACAAATCTGTGCAGTCCTGGCTGCACTGAACAGCTTAACTACATTACTCTGTTAATGCCGGGAGTTTTGTCCTTGGGATGGACAAGTTTCTGCTTCTGTGTGTTGGTAGGTTTAAAGTGAACCAGGATATAATGTATAATGAAGATCATCCTGAGTTTCTCAGATGTTCCTGCAACATAGGGAATGACCCCCAGCTTGTGCTCCAGTGGGTGGTGAGAGTCGAACAGCAAGTATTGATCTGTGTGTGGAGGTTTTCTGTACACCTCGATGTTGAGGCTTCTGTCTTCTTCTATGTATACTTCTTTAATGTTTATCCTGTTGGAAATTTGGGGAAAATGGTAGTTAAATGCTGCTGGGTAAAGAGATGTTAGTAATGCCATTACCTGCTTCAGCTTTGACATTATACACACTGGAGGATTCAAACCCTCCAGTGAGTCTAGGTTCTGCCTTCTGGACAGTGTCACAAGATACATGACCCACCTGTCAGTCGTAATCACAGCAGCTCCACCTCATAGACCTCCTGAATAAATGAGCTTCATGATTTCTATAGAGGGTGGCTACTCAAAAGACCAGTGAATTAAAGAGCTTTCTTTTGCAGCTCAGCTCAATCCTTAACACCTAAGATAGATATAAAGCTTGCACAACTTCAGGAGCATATATGCACCTAACTGGTGATGAATCTTGCATTTAAAGTCCCTTTGATACCTGCGATCCTCACAGGTCAACTGCTTCCTGTTCACATTGATAGAGGTGTTCACTGTCAGGAAAAGAACCCTGGTCTGATTTGAAAGTGCTGATCTTTAGTCATCACTATCAGCTGAGTATGTTTGCAGTAGTGCACACTGGAGGTCGTGATGAGATCAGGCCAAATCAACACCACCATCTCCACAGTAACCTTAAGGGGCGGTATAAGGGATATGGCCAGAATTTTACTTTAAAACAGTCAAACAACAACGTTACTGTAATGTCAAAGATGTCTAGTATTTTATTGCCGAGATGTGTGCTGATGTTAGCATGCTAACCAGTTAGCCTCAGCTTCTTATATCATACAATACTACTTTGTGCCACAAGATGGGATAGTCACACAGCAGATAAACTCACAAGATGCAAAGACAGGAAAGTTTTTTACACCTAGTTTCGTTACTGAAAATTGAAATAAAATCGTTCAACTCTAAATTCAAGTTTCTTACTTTTACCAAACTAAGACAAGTTTAATTGCCTTGTCAACTTACTGTAAAAAAACACTTCATTCAGAGTGACATAAAAGAAGAAAGCCTTACCTAAACAGTCTCTCGCCACATCGTCACTTTGAGATAAAACCTCAAGAAAGATGTGCAAAAAAAAAAAAACGATCTCAGCTCATAATTTTTGCCCACTGCTGAAGCCTCTTTTTCCTCCGTCTCTTCACACTTCTCCTGTCCTCACCTGCCATGTGGCTAAGGTGTAGCCCGGTCGCGCTGAGCTAGGTTGTCAAGTCTGTTTGTCAAGTTGCAAATGAGCAGCATTTTGTTCTCCTCGGCTTTATTGCTCCATAGCAATAAAACAGAAACAGAACTGAATGCAGGACCTGTGACAAAAGCAAAACAAAGAAAAGTGTTCCCCTGTAGGCCTACAGAGAGATGTCAATGTAGTGTAACCAAACCAATTTCATGAAATTAATTATATCTCATCATTTGTATCATTGCCTTTCAACAAACTAAAACATATTCTTCTTGATTATAAAATGTCTGAGGAAAAGTCATCCCTGCTCTTTTTCACCAAACACAATCTGTTGAATTACTTCATATTCTTTGCAAGTTGAAATATTAACATGCAACTAATCTACTGCACCCAATAATGTTGTGCATGCAGGAGGGAAAGTTGTGCTTGCAGAGTTCAGGCATACTATCACATTTGGAAACTGAAAAAGAAGTTCACCAGACTTCTATTATCTTTTGTTGGTTTAATGGTGCAATGTAAGAATTTGCCATCTATCAGATTCATATTCCAAAAAAAAAGGCAACAGCAAACTGCTGACTGTTGTAAACTGTAAAAGCCGTTTGCAAGTTAGCTCAGTTAGCTTTGGACCTTCGGGCATTTTTAGATCAGTTTTAAACAAAACATTTTGTTGAGACTTGCGCTTGACTTGATATTCTCGTTTGGACCCCATTCATTCCAGATCATATTTAATACTTTGTAAAGTCGATTGTACACATGAAAAGGCAGCATCAGATTTCCAGATAAGGAGAATGGCTGAGTGAGTGACACAAAAAAGAAAGACTGAAATCAAAAGTCACCGACAGTTGAAAGTGACAGACCAGTAATCAAACAATCACGATGTTTGAATCACTTCCGACTGAGAATCATCCATGATTGCTGGGCATGTGAAGACGGGATGGATTTGTGAGACTGTTAGCTGTGGATAAAAGCCTGACATGATGGGGATTGTTGAGGTGTCATGTTATCTGCCAGGCACCAAGCTCACAGTAAACCACTGACTGCCTGCAGCTTGTCTTTTGAATTGCACTGGAGGCACACAACACTACTGAACAGACTGTGGAAAGATCGGACATTACGTTACTGACTGGCATTCACACTGTTCCACGCCCACAGCAACACACACAGTGCCTGGTTGTTATTTTTTTCCACACGCACAAAATACAACATCTGGGATAACTCCTTCAGGCTGCTGAAAGAGAGGAGAGTGACACAAATGATGTGATAATTCATTCATGGATGTATGATACCTATTTGAGGAATTTATAGTCTTGCAATCAGTGTCTGTCAAACAAGCTGAGATTGATTAAATGATTCTTTCTTGCGTTTAATTGTGTAAAACAATATGTGGCAACTTATTCTTGAATAACAGTAATTCTATGTTAAGTATATTCAATTTGACACATGAATGCCTCATTCCCGGTTGACATTTGACATTTGTATGTATCATTACTATCGCACTTGACAGGGCAAGAACTAAAAGGGATGTATTGGCAGAAATGCTTTGCTGATCACTCCTAAATATCTCTTTGTAAACATATCTGTGGTGAGGTGATGAGGTCAGAGCCTAGACGCCAACCTCTAACTGTGTTTTGCTGCTCAAATAAACATTTAAAATGTGAATAGTCTGACTGAAATTCACATCACCAACTGGGTAGTGTGTTGATGTGTGAAAGGCTGCACTTTCTATAGAGCCATATGAGCATCATACAATACACACGCAATGCAGACACACACACACGCGCGCATCCATCTCTGACACTCCCAGGAGTGAAAAACGAAAGACCATTTCTAATGAATATCCACCACAGAAGAAGATGAAGATGATGATCAGCTGTCATTTCAGTGCAAAGTCATTGCGACCCTACTCCACCTGAGTCATCTCCAGTTCATCATATTCAGTGCACAGGTTGAGCTCATCGCATCAGGATCTTCAGCCATTCATCTTCCTCCCATCACCATCACCAGTGTCTACTAGCTAATGGCTTCACTGTCCCTCTTGAAATATAATGGATGTCACGATGGGGCCTAAGCGCCACAGATTCATATTTCTAAACTGAATTGAACATTTCAATAATTGAGCTATTGGGCCACCTTTGGCACAAACCGGAGTAATAGTCACACATGGAGACGTGAATAGCTCTCAAATTAAGCTGGATGGACAGGAATCAATCCTCCGTCTTTTCTGTGCTGGCATTATATATCTTTATAACAAAGTACTCATCCTCCTTTCTTCATTGCTTCTTTATTTAATTACTTATTTCCCTTCATTTTCCTCTTTTGCTTTAATTTCTTCCTTGATCTCTCCATTGGGCTTCATACCAACGCAATGCTTTGACAGTGATCTCTCAATGAGGTTGACTGAGGGGAGGAAACAGATTGGTTAGGAAATAGCCACTTAAATATCATCTTTGATTTTGAAATAGGCTGCTGTTTAGTAATGATTTTCCTTTGCTTCTGCTTCTCCTTACTGTACAAAGCCTACATAAAAGCAGAACAGTCTAAAGAATGTTACAACGTTGTATATGAACCACTGAAGTTTCATCAATAACAGACCTTCCCTCTTTACTACAGCTAGTTCCCACTTAATTAAGTCACGCCCGTCCAGAGGAAGCCTTTAAAGGAGAACTTCGGTCGATTTAAACATGCAGCTTCATTGCTCAAGCTACCCTTGACTTGCGAGTACCAAAGACGCAAACAAATTTGGTCCAACCATTACAGAGCTCCGTGAACGGAGATGTAGCATTGAATGCTAACTGCATGGGGTCAGAACTTCACGCTGTGTTTTAAGCATCTTAACATGCTCCACATCTCACACCAGAAGTTATGCAACATCAGCAGACACCTTAGCACACAGCACTGTAGCGTGTATGACTCAAAATGAATAAAAAAGTAGTTAAAATAGTGTGTTTGTGCAAGGAGCTACTTACCTGTTTGTTGACATCCGCGTCTTCCGGTAGCTAGACCAAACTAGCGTATCCACCGAGTGTGCACTTAACAGGCTTAACAGGCTATTGTAAGGCTCATGGCTCATGACAGGTTGTAACATGGACATGTACATTATGAACATACACACGAAAATGCTGGAATACGTTTCCGTCTCCGCCAGTGAGGGAGTAAGTGCACGCTCGACTGATTGACTAGTTTGGTCTAGCTACCGGAACACACGGATGTCAACAAACAGGTAAGTAGCTGCTTGCACAAACACACTATTTTAACTACTTTTTTATTCAGTTTGAGTCATACACGCTACAGTGCTGTGTGCAAAGGTGTCTGCTGATGTTGCATAACTTCTGGTGTGAGATGTGGAGCATGTTAAGATGCTTAAAACACAGCGTGAAGTTCTGACCCCATGCAGTTAGCGTTCAATGCTACATCTCCGTTCACGGAGCTCTGTAATGGCTGGACCAAATTTGTTTGCGTCTTCGGTACTCGCAAGTCAAGGGTAGCTTGAGCAATGAAGCTGCATGTTTAAATCGACCGAAGTTCTCCTTTAAGGATTTCACTCAGCATCAATAAACTACTTTTTTTATTTTGTACTTTTCATATGATTTGTCAGCAGTTTGGCATTTAATCCCTCATGACCCTTGTCAAATGTGTGCTAAATACAAATGTAGCTGAATGAAAGCTTGGAAGTTAGTTGAGACTTTAGTTTTTGTTGCTATACCTGTCAAGCTCTTTACTATTGAAACACACATATGAAAGTTTACAATAATAACTATGGTATTGAATTTTTTAGTAGTTTAGAGATAATGCGCCCGGAGACAATTTCTGTTTTGGGCTACACAGAATGAGACAAAAGTATTTAAACTGATGAGTCTTGATTTTTCACTAGCAGATTGCATCAGCTGTAGCTAACTAGGTACGTAATGCTTTCTCAGTAAGTTTGTTGAAAGGACTGTAATAAGCTGACATATAAGTGTGAGGCTAATGTAACTCCAGCTAACATAAATGCTGTAAAGGCAGATAAATAGGTGTTTGGTGGTCTTTGCATGTGATTATGCTACAAGACTGCTAAAACTGGGAATGGGTAGGGGTAATAGTTTCGTCAGACACGTGCTTGATCAAAAAGTTGAGAAGGAAAAATGTACATATTATTCACAACACTAGATATTTGTATGTAAAGCGTGTACAGAAAGTGTTGCATAATGAATTGATTGTAGTCTTATCGTTACTGAGCTAGCAAGATTTTTCACTTGAGCCATTCTCATGACTTGTGTGACAAGTGTGCTTGTTTTTGCTGCTGCGAAGGAAACCATTTACTGACGAGTAAAAATGAGTCCAAAGCATGTCCTGAAACAGAGCGGGGACCAAATCATCTGACACAGGTGATGAGGAGCTCAAAAAGACATAAAAAAATGCTGTCACAGAAAGTCAATCTGGCTGAGTGTATGCACGGTATAATGTGGGACTCAGTGATAATGACTACTGAACAAAATTAACACCAAATTAAAGTATCCCTTCCCTCTGGATGGACCCCCTGCGACTCTCATAGACACTGGAAGTTCCTTGAACCACGTTCTTAATTATACCACTAAACTCAGAATTCGACAGCGACCCAGCTCTCCCCAAACTGAAGGAAAAAGAAATGGCTCCCATGCAGAAGAAAGCTTGTTAGCTTCTGTCCTTTGCCAAAACATCCTGATCATATGATAATGTTTTTCTTTGTATGCAATCTGCTTTAAAGCTGTTCTATCTGCAGGCATTTTGACAACCTGCTGATTTCAATAATGAGTTCATCTGGTCTCCTGGGTACAAGCCTGCACGATGAACATGAGTTCAAGTGAGAGAAAAACATTTCATTGATAATTTCTTTCTTTCTTTCTTTCTTTCTTTCTCACTTACTTTACTTTTCTTTTCTTTTTTTTTTTAACAATTTGATTCAATCTTCAACCCTGCTGAAAACCAGGATGAAGGTGGGAACTTGGAAAGTGAACAGTGAGACATTGCAGGGATCTGGCCATAAACAAAGATATTGAACACATATCACAGCATTAGGCACAACATTAAGTGCAGATGAAATTGATTTCAACCAGGCCAACACACACACACACACACCCACACACACACACACACACACACAGACACACACACAAAGAATGATAGGTTCTGCAGCCTGTGCAGTCACTGATATAATTTCAGCTCATAAAGACATGAGGTAGGATGATTCATCCCGACATCAGTGCATTTAAAATCCTATGTGGTGCCAATATTCAATCTTAGTGCCGTAGCATTACTCTTTCTTTCAAAGAATTCAGAAGAAGTTGTCTCCACCATCATCCGTCCCCATTCTGACTTTAGTTTGAACTGAAACTTTTGCGTGCCAAACTTTACACAGTTTAAGACACAAAGGGGAGACAAAGTAAGACAGATGGAGATAGAAAGTACAAGTGACAGTGACAGGGAGAGGGAGACTGACGCAGAGATATCTTTAGCTTGGACAGACTGCACTCAGTTTCACTTGTCTTCTCCATCCTGAAACTGTTTCCCTCTGGTTTTCTCTCGAGAGCTGACAAGTGGAAACAAAGGAGAGACAGACACTGACAGCAACACAGTAGGGGGCTGGATGAGACCACGCAGTGTCTGTATAGGGATCTTTTCATTTGCTAATCCCTTTTAGCTTGTCATACTGTAATTCTGAGTGTTAAACTTTTTCACTTCTAAATGATGGATGGATGTTGTATATCTGAGTTTCTTTATTGAACTGAAACTAAGGTAATCCAGGTAATCTCAGGCCACAAATAATAAACGTCCCTTGTTTCGACCAAATGAACTCGGCTGAAGGTCCATCACTAGCTTTTTCCCAAGCCTTCTATCTCATCGTGTGGTCTTTTTCAGTGGAGGGAGTTTGCCATCCAATGACCCAAGTACGGAAATTCGTGTCACACGATAACAGGTGACTATACATGGGCTGAACCCTTTCCTGGTAAATGCCATTTGGTCTGATCTTCACAGACAGCTGAGGTCCCTCAGTGTCTTGTCAAGGGTCTCAGCTGCTTTATCATGTACTTTTCTATACAGTTGTTGCATTGGGGTCCTGTCCTAAAGCTGTGCCAGCAGGGACCTTGTGGCATTAAAAGTTTTATGGTAAGTGCTGTGTGTATTCACAATACTTTATGGTCATCCGGGGGCATTGGAAAATACTCACTTTCGCCATTTCCCAAAGAACCTTGGCTTTAGATGTATGGCTCCAGCTGCCTCATACTGAGCTGCGGTCCACACTGGTGCTCATGGCCTGATAGTGAACGGTATGGGGTAAAAATTCAAGAACTTGTGTAAACTCTGAAGAACTTGCTGCCCAAAGATTTTTCCTAAAACTTTTTTCTCCTCCATCTGTGTTCTTCTCTTTACTTCTCTTATTCGTCCTGCCGGGGTCATGTGCAGAGTCAAAGTGATATTCCCTCTCATCCAGGGACTGAGATTCAATAATCACATCTTGGACTATTTCCATCTGGCGGCTCAAACCTGGCAGGGCAGTGACCTTTGATGATACTAAACACTCATCTAGAATATTTTAACAATAAACTCCAATGCTCCATAACTGTTCAGACATGAAAAGGATTGATTAAGAGGAAGACATACAGAGGGAGACATTTCAAAATGGATTCAGTAGAGTTGGTAAATTGATGGATTTTGTCGAGCTCAGTGGGACCAATAGGACTTGCAGCAGCAGAGGTCCATGTTGTAGTGAAGGCAGGCCAAAGCAGACACTGACATTAATTGGACATAGCGGGTGTATCGGGGTACACAATTTGGGCATGTTTGTGTGCATGCATGTGTGTCTTTGTGTTTTCATCTATGACTGTCCTAGGGGTTCATTTTAGGACAGCAGTTTGAAGCCTTTTTCATTTATTGATTTTCTGTAAAAAAAAAAAAATATATATATATATACAATTGATCCCATGCTATGGTCTCGCTGTGTGAGTGTCTGTGGGTGTTTGACAGAGGGAGGAAGAGGTTTTATGAAATAAAGTGGCCGCCTCTTAGTAACAGCATGAGTAATTCTGAATCTCTGAGTTTCATCAGTGTGATTAATGTTCGCCGTCAGCCTTTTGGCTGTTCTCTTTCAAAAATAGAGAAATTATTTACTTTACCAAAGATTGGAATTGTGGAGAGCAATTGAACAGTTTGTAGTGACAGGAAAGCTGGGTGAAGGAAAGGCAAGGATACTTTGAGTGACAAAGGCTGTGCGAATATTTGAAGCCTTGATCTTGTATGAAGTGTCTGAATAATACTGCCTTTATGCTGTGTTGAGAATCTGGCTGACCTGAGTCATTTAGCCTATCTAAGCAACTAGATGGTAAACAAATAAAAAATACACCACTATGTTCTGTTCAAAACTATAATACATAGGAAGTCCAATGTGGCTGCAGGGGTGTATTCCTCCAGAAGGTCTAGCTCTACATTTGTCTTTCTAGCCAGCTTCAAGCAGATGAGAAGGAGCACTGCCATCTGTTCTGCCCATTGTTTTTATTTGATAGAGAGCCACCTAGTGGCAAAAGTTACATTTTGTAAATTTAATACAGTAATATAATATTGGAGATGTCTTTATTCTGTGTTTTTGTTTGAGCTCTTCTCATCAGCTTGAAGTGGGTTGAGCTCAGAGGGAAAATGTTAGGGAATTAATGTTGTTCCAGGTCCATCATTGCAAGGTGTGTTGGTGTTGTTCCCGAAAGGTTAGGGTTAGGGTTACACTTGTTTATATTCAACGTAGCAAGAAGCCATTTCTTTGTTCTGCTGAGTAACCTAAATTCATGTAACATAATAATTAGCTCGCCAGCTTGCTAATACTGGCTACTTGAAGCATCAAGTACACTATGTTTGGGTACCTAAAGTTTGATGGTTTCAGCTGAAGTGAATGTTTTCAGCTGAAAGTGAATGTTTTCAGCTGAATGCTTCAAACTGGACTCCGCCATCTCACTTTTACAACGCTGTGTGGAAGGTCACTCTTCGTTCTTTTAATCTCTTTATAAACGTGCAAGGTTTCACGGTTTCACAGGAGGGTCTCACATGCTTGCCACTACCAAATTAAAGAACAGAGAGGCTCTCACACACAGAGGGAGAGTGACTTGGTTCTCTGATCAGGATGTCATATCTTCACTACCTTCAGATAGAAAATGTTTACATTGAACATTTAAGATATTTAATTCAAATGTGAAATCACATGTTTTATCCTTAAATCATTATTTGTTTATTATATATTTTTACAGAAAGTCTTTTTAATCTGTCATATCCCTAGTCTTGTTCTTTACCTCAGGCCAACTGAAACAAGATATTGGAGTCATTTGTTTTTCAACATTACAGATTTTGTTTATTGCATTTGTCTCCTCCAAAGTTTGGCTACTGTGCACCCACAGTAGCCAAACTTCAGTTTTGGACAGTTCCTGGCCTTTGCATCACTACAACAGAGGAAATAGGATCAAGTGAGGTAAAGAGGAGAAATAAAGGTTTGTGAAGCAAGGGAGAGTGGAAGGTTTGTGATGTTTGCCTCGAGGCTGCAGAGGAGAGAGGACAGACACTGACACCGTGAATCAGACCGAGAGGGAGAGACAGGGTTGGTGAGAGGGCAGAGAGAGTGAGAGATGAGTAAAAAGGATGACGGTAAAACAGAGGGATGAATACTGAAGGAGAATGGATAAATTGCAAATAGAGACTGAAAATCTCACAGGACTTGAACATCGAAAAACAGAACTTTTTTATGCATTGCCACTCCAATAAATAAGAGCACAAGTTAAATGTCTCAATACATAATGGCTTCAGATGTAAGGGAAGGCACTCGAGGATCAGGCAGATGTGGAGAGGGAGAACGGTGAAGTATCAGACAGAAAGTAGATTGAAATAGATAGGAGCATGAGATGAGTAATAAAGAGACTGAAAGATATAAAAGCAGGTGAGAATAAGGGTCAAGTCAAGTACTGCAGGGGTGGAATAAAAGGGGAGGGGGTATAATGAACCCCTGCATTTGTCATTGTTAGAGATTCCTGTCAGGCTGAGTGGGATATCATCTGCTGTATGTTAATGCCTGGATGGTGACTCATTCTGAGACAAAGTGGCAGAGAGGCTGAGCGAATCGACAGCATTCTTTCACCTTCAACTCTCTGACAATCACCTGAGAGAAATGTCTGTGTAAAAAACACCAACACTGCTCAGCAATGCCTTTAACAATAAATTATATGTCACTCCTTTCAGATTAATTTTTTAATGGACTGTTTTCAATTCACCAATTAACCATTCTCACCAGTGCTTTAAGCAATAATATACACTGTCACATGCTACAGTAACGGCACCGGTTTGCTGAAAAACTGCAGTACACCAGTGCCAAAGCTACATAGAACACAACCTTGTGTGCAATATTGTTCTCATACCACATTTTTCATGTTTTTTAGTTATTGTGATAACATAAAGAAAGCTAAATGAGAAAATCCTGAATGTAAAATGTTATTAAAAAAGCTCATTTTAATAATTCACATAACAGTGTGAACACTCTGTAGTTCAACCAGTTATTGTTTTGAATTATTCTGGTGCAAATCAGAACTCTCTTCAAAAGTTGTTCATCCTTCTTGCTCTGTGTGCTCACGCAACGTAGCCTTAGTCCACCTGTCACAAATGTCTTAGTACACATGAACGATGAAGAAATGCTGAAATGCACACACCAGAAACAAAGACGTGAGATCTGATTTTCAGTTTTTGTGTTCTTTAGAGTTCCTACTATAAGACGAAATCAGGAAAACAGTTTAGCGTCATTTTGTCAGCAGCATGTTTGGCATGTACAGTTGGGATGAAAAATGCTGAATACTGTAAATTAAATGCAAGTAATACAAAACACGTTGCCTCTACCAGCCAACCTCTCACTCCCAGTGCATCAAATACAACAGCCTGGTCAGTGATCATACGCTCCTATGTTTGACGCTGTAGTTACCCCTCTCACTTCTTAAATCACTCCTCTAGTGCAGTAGCATAAAGAGTGAGAGAAGTTTGAGGTTTCTGTTTCCTCCTCCATGACTACATGTTTTCTTTTGAGTCATCAGACCTTTGTTTCCTCTGATCCGGTGGATAAGCAAACAGAAGTGCAAAAAGTTTCTAGTTAACTTCCTGTATCAACTTAGAGCCCACTTTGTCAAAATGGTACCCTTACTTTAACAACTCTGATTTACTTTTTATTCAAATATATGAAGAAGAAATATACAACAGCCTCTCATATCCAGTTAAGCAATTCTGACGGATAAAGGCCTTGTCATTATTATGTGAGTCGTGGCCTCTGCCAGCATTCCGGGCTGACCGAACTGAGAGCCAATTTAGTCCAGGGCTGGTTAAGTGGGTGTAGCTAGAAAGTGGGCTTTGGTCTCTGCTCCTCTGCCCAGTGGACATGAATAAAATGAAGGACTGAAATAAAAACGCCAGGATCCAACTCTCCCAGCTAGAACAAGTCATGTGTCAGCAATCTCTCTATCTCTCCAATTACCAGCCTTTGAGTGTACAAGGGGGAACGGCATCCGCCTCACACACACACACAACAACTAAACTGTCTCTATTCCCTGTTCTACAGGATTTGGTTGAGTTGTTGAGGAAGAGAACAACATTGTACTGTTATCATTTATTGTGTGTGCAGTCCTGCTGTGCTCTGGTCAGCTGAGAGTAGTGTAATGGTAAAATGAACTTTGGATCATGTTTCTGAGCAATCTTTTTATCAGGTCCGGGTTTATGTGCGTAAACCTGAATGTTTTCATCCAGTTTTCCAGAGTCGGGGTGGGCTAAGCTGGGACTCATTACATTGGATGGAAGGCATCTGGAGTGCATGGTTTGCTAAGCTTTTACCCTGACATGACCGTTGACATGACATACTGTTTGTTCAAACAGTACTTGCAGCACCTTGTTAAAAAGCTTTACCCGTAACCTGTAACTGTGCTCCAGATCTATTCTGTACTGTGACAGTGATACTTATATCACTGTCTCGTCATCTGTTGAGGCTCCAAGCCCGCTGATCTTAAAAGATCCCAAATACATATTTGTGCTCTACCATCATCACTGAATTAACCTGTAACCAAAAGAATTTGTTGGCAATGTACATGACATTTCTGCAAGCCATGGATATGTTGCACCATACATGTCTTTGATTCATTTGTGCTTATATTCTGAAAGTCTTTTGACTTTTGAAAGTCAAGAGGCTGTCGAACTGGATTCTTTATCACCTTTTGTAGCTGGGAAAAATGAGAAAACATGTATAACAAACTCATATTTTATTCTTGCTACTGGAAAGCTGGGGCCCTATTTCTGCACAATATCCTGTAAACCACAACAACAAAAAGACCCTAGAACTACTTATTGGGCTATGACACTCAGCAAAATCAGTAAAAGAATTGGTCCCACGATAAGTGATTCAGATTCAGATTCAGATTCAGAATACTTTATTAATCCCCGGAGGGAAATTGTTTAATAATTCAGGACATGCTCTTTGTGCCCAGTTGAAAATCCGCCTTTTCTACCACGTCAGGCAATGCTCTGCTGAACATAACCTAGCCTAATGAACATTTAATTGATCACAAATACATATTTAGTGTTGAACTCAAAATGCTAATGCAATCATCAGTCGTTCAAAATTACATATAACATTCAAGTGTAGAAGCCCTCTACTGGCTATAGGATCCACAAAGCTAAGGAACCCAAATATTGGACTGCTGTTCCTCGTCTTTATTATTGAAACCGTGATGACAGGCCACGTCACAAAGGATTCATTTTAACTCAAACTAGGATGTTTATCTGAACCTAGCCAGGGCATGTTGGTACCCAAACCCAGCAAAACCTGAACTACAGCATTTTGAAATCAGAAATTCAAAAGTAGTTCCATCTGTTTATCACAGCGACTCTAGCTTCATGTTGACTTGTATCTCTGGTATGATTTTCTGATGCAATTTTTTTAAGGAAGATTTTAACAGAACATCATTAAGACTATTAGACAAAAAAAAGATTCATGAATGTTACTCATGAGCTGAATGCTGCCCCAAGAAATCTAATGAGCCTGATATGGGGTGGTTTGGTTTAATGTGATCGGATCCAACGCCATGTGGGATTTTAAAAAGTAATGGTTGAAAAAATATATTAATAATAATTATTATTATTGTGCGGTTGCTACATTTACAATGACAGCATTTTCAGAATAGCTTTGGCTCTCATCTGACATCCCTCTATGAGTAAACTAGGTGTCAGTTATCGCTTGGGTCGCCAGAATTTGGCTTAATTTGGATTAACTGTGCAGACGCAGCTGTACAACACTGATGATGCATATCACATGTCCTTAATAATCACAAGGTCTTTAATGTTCAATAAGACTCAACCCTAACATCTCTATGTGTGTGTGTGTGCTGTTGCAGCATGCAAAACAGATGGCAGTCTACCTCTTGCTCGTTCACTGGAGGAAATTGAGAGAGCAAACAGACACAAGCTTGTGTATAAGATGGCACCCACAAATCTGATTTTGCTTGCCTAATCTGTGCCTGAAATGTTGACCTGCACTGAGTAACAGATCAGTTTTGTGCGCTATCCAATTTTTGTCCTTAACATACTTCCATACATTTTCCCAAGTTCTTCAAGTCAGTGTGGAGCCGAACAAACTTAACTCATCCTGACATCTTGATGCAGAGGAAGAGTATGTTTGTTCTGAGTTTGTTTTAAGAGGGTAGCTTCCATACTGAACATGTGTTATGTGTTCTAACTGCTTCCATATGGTGTTTTTTTATTTTTTATTTTCAGCTCTTGGTGAATAAAAAGTCACTCTTTGTTTGTAGCTAACAGCTCCTCACCGTTTTCTGCTGCATTACTTGCAGAGCCACTGGGATTCTCCGCTTCCACTGCTTTTCATGTAGATACCAGTAGCCTATACACAGCGGCCCAGCGCTACTTTTTGCTTGTCACTTCTCTTTCTCCAAGGCTTAAAGCAATATTTCACTTTGCTGGAACATTTGCACTCCTCAGTATGCCTTCCTCTCCCAGTGGAGGACTGAAGTCTTCCCAAAGAAGCATGTTGGGAAATCACTGCAATGTTGCCATCTTGTAGAGTAGAAATTAAATAAGTTGACTTTTGCTCAGACACTTTCAGCAAAGGAGAGGAAACTGATACAAATATATACTGTATATAAAGACAAGAAACACGTAGAGCAGGTTGGACTGATTCTGATTATAGCTGCCACAGTAGAGAGTGTTGAGGACTAGCTCGCAACGAGGGCTTCCATTCCTTTTTCTCGTCCATGAAACCATTTTTTGCATTTTTTCTACTTTTGTCCCCAAGACACTGTAATCAACAACTTGCCATTTCAATTTATGGTACTTTTGGTCTTTGATTTTGAAAATCAGGGTGCAGTAATAACAACAATAACTGTATTTATATACCACCTTTTTTCAAACAAAGTAACAAAGTGCTTTAAAGTAAGAAAATCCTCAAACACTAAATCTAAGATATTAAACAGGATAGAGCAATGTAATGTTTTTACAAAGAACACACTGCTTTGACAAAAGGCCATTAGATAAAGTGAGTTTTAAGAAGAGATTTAGATCTCCAATTGTTCTGCATTATCTTACTTCTTCATCAAGATGTTACAGTTATCAAAATGACTTAAAATATAAAATATCTTTTTTTTCTTGCCATCCTATCCCACTGGTGTTTTGGTGAGTAAAAGCAATTTTTGTCTCTTTGCTCCACCACAACAGCACTGAATAAATCTCATGTCCTGATCATCCACAAAAGAAGGATGAGTCATCACCTTTTATGATCGCAAAAGGAGGGGATAACTAATTTACGGAGATAATTTAAGATGTAACGAACACATCTGAAGTGTGACAAACAGTGTGAACTCTTTGTCTGACGCTCTCCTCTTCTTCACCTCTCCAACGTCTCATCAGTGTGTCACGCTCCTTGTGTCCCCTCACACTCACCTCCTCTTCCTCCTCCTCTCTCCTGTCCGGGTCATTAAAATGATTCACTCAGCGTATGGCAACTAAATTCTATTTGAATAGAAATATAATAAAAACTATAAGAATAAAAATAAACATACTATGATGTGTTCAATAATTAATGTGAAATAAATGTGATTGTGCAATATGCACAACAATAGACAATATCAAACTATACAAAAGCAAACCATTATTACAGTATTTCATGTCATAGAAGTATATAGTCATCAGTGCTCAGTTTTCCCAGTGGGCTGCAACATTATTGAATGCGAGCTATGAGCCCATACTTAATGCAGCAGCAGATGTACATCAATCAGCATACTAATGCTGTTTATTAATGCAGTGTAATCAGGGGGAAGGAGCTGGCCAGGTGTGCCTTAAAATAAGTGGAATTTATGATGATTTACAAAGCTGTTATCATATGTAAAGCCATGCCCTGGGACTGTTTGTTGTATTAAATGGTGGTGTTAAGCTGAGAGAAGAAGATGGTGGACCCAAACACAAGAGACGGCAGGCCGGCAGATCACTCAGAGAACGCTTATTCAAAATAAACCACAGGAACAGCAGAACTGAACAGCAGGATCAGCAATCACAATGTATTCTGAGAATTATCTCAGTGAGCTCTCAACTTAGCCGAAAAGCTTCTAGCGAGGAGTCCTACCGACTCTGAGCAAGAAAGGGACTGAAACTTTTATCTTAGGTGTGACATATTGTTTTAAAAGTGATTGGTTGAAAAAAACTAGATAAAAATAAAAGTGCAATTTTGGTGATAATGGGCATAAAATTAACAGTGAAATTGATAGCCTTAATCATAGAATAGGTGTATTAATGAATGTAATTTTATGTAATGAACATCTGTTGAATAACTTGTAACACATACTCTACAAACTATACACACTCTAAAGAAGCCTACTTACTGCTTACATATATTTACCAGGCAGGTTATGTTAGGAGTAGTGTTGTGACGTTCACGAACGAACCGATTCTATTGAACGGCTCGTTAACATGAACGATGGGATCCGAGTCGCAGCTGGGAACTGTTCTTTTTTTTTTTTTTTTTTTTTATATCACTGTGTGCTCCTCGTTTGCTCCTCCCCTGAGTGGGACAGAGAAGGTACATGGGGAGGAGCGCAGTCCAGTTGGACGGTGCTTATTAGATATGCAAATGTAGCATGATGCCACCTGAGTGCTGCCTTTGCATAAAAAAACAAAAAAAACAAACACGTGACTGCCCCTGCCGGACAGCAGAGCAGCTGCAGCGGTCTTAATTAGGAGGAGGACAGTTTTGTTCCAAATCTCAACCCATCATACCTCCCAGGGATTTATTCCAAGATAAAATGAGTGACCACCAGGCTGGCTTCTTAAAATGTAAAAAATTTAAAAATCAGTCAAATTAGCCAGTTTTTTGAACGGCTGTTTGAAAGGAATGGCTAGCATAGATCTGGCTCCCCTCCAAGAGCCATACATTCCATCTCTAGTTAGGAGGGCTGCTTACTAAGTCTATTTGATTTTTGGTTTTGTGTTAAACCATATTAAAGGAAAGCACACTGGTGAAGCGTGAAGAGGGAAAGTCCAATGTCCTGTAGTTGTTTGTGTGATCACATTACTGATGGAAAGTTACAATTTTACAGTTTATTTGTTTATTTATATTTTTACATTTGCCAGATTTTTCAGTGTTGTGATCACATTAATTTCCGCTGTTATAGAGTTATTGTATTGGGGGTTAAGATGCGAGCAGATCTCTTATGAGATGGACCACAAACATTACCCTGCACAGTATAATCTGTGTGTTTCATTAACTCACTGGAGTAGGAGTAACTCTCAACACTAGGAAGCATAATGAATACAGCCCCAGATGACTCAACAGAGACTGAACTAAAGACTGGACTTAAGTTAAGTTAATGAGTGGATGAGGTGCAGGTGGAGAGAGGCGCAGAAACACAAGTGAGGGTAATGAGTCGGGAGCAGGGAAGGAGCTGGTAGGCTGGGAAGAGCACCGGGAACAGGTGCTAGGCTATGAAGGTGATGCAGTGCAGGTGTGAAGGGAGAGCAGGAGCACAAGATGGTGTGCCTTGTTAGAAATAAAGTTTTTGGGAACAACTGTGCCGGACTAGCCTGCTAGCTAAATAGCACTGTGTGAACAAAGTGTGAACTTGTAGATGTGGCAGTGATGCTTCTCACCTGCCTGGACCTACCACCTGCTGTCTACAGAGCCTCTTATATCCACAGCCTCACCTGAGGGAAACAGCTAGCTACACTGCATGAAAAGTGGGATTTTCGTCAGTATGAGGCACTGTTGATTGACGTGGAATTTCAGGTTTGCGGCTGCATGCGGCAATTTGCAGGCAACACTGAAAACTGACGTAAATTGTCGGAAATTGACGTGTGCCTTGATGGCAGTTGTCCCCCAATGACCCCCCTCCCCCTGATTCTAGGGGAGGCTTTAACATGTAAATGAAAATGCTGTGAGCTATACAAATGCAAATCAGGGTTGCAGGGGGAGTTTTACCCCAGGTGACCTTTTTCTAAGAGGTGTTAACTTCATTTAAGAAAATCTCTGGTATAAATAGATCAGGCTCAGTATAGCCTAATTATAAACCCTTATATTTGAGCTTGAATGGATTTATTTAATGAAAGTATGCTAGATTAATTACTGTGTATGTCATTAGCAATGGCCAATGTTATGTAAAAAAGATTATTTATTCTTTTCTCTCTCTCTCTCTCTCTCTCTCCTGGGAACAAGTTAAAGATAAAACGCCAGTTGTTAAGAAGTTAAAATTTGCATGAAATATTTTGAGATAACCAAGATATTAAAATGTAAGTATTTCTATAATTTCATGGGTTCTGAATGTTTTAAAAGCAGTTGAAAAGTAATTCTTATTGCGTGTGAGTTCATGACCTGTAAGAGTTTTTACACTTCCGGGTTGACCGGAGCGTGAGTGACGAGGAAGAAGGAGCGGAGAGTTAATGGCGTCGAGCAGCTGACAGTGGACAGTGTGTGTCGTGTTTTATCACTAACAGACTGTGAACTGTTGTCGGACGACGTGCTGTGAGTTGGACTCTCCAACGCAGTCGAAGTGTTTGTGTTTTAATGGACACGAAGCAAGTTCGGCTAAGCTAGCTAGCAGGAGCTAAGCTAGCTAGCAAGAGCTAGGCTAGCGGCCCGGCCATTGTCGAGAGGACGTCTGCGCGGACGGGAGAAGCTTTGCCGGGTCGCCACGATGAATGTCGGCGACGGACGGAGCTTCGCTGCCGCAGAGGGACACGGAGGTTTATCGCTGCGAGCATTTTGTTTTCACAGATTAACCTCGCCTCATAACAAGGCCGCGACCTCCTGTTAGCTCGGAGCCACGTCTGCAAGTCCAGATTTACACGATGCCGATAATGACGCCATTGTGTAAGTAACTGTTACTGTTTTCTCCCTCGCTTAATTTTACTGTGACTTATGTTTCTTTATTCATACCAGTCTTTTTAATTGTTTTCCAGCTGCCTGTAAGACATTACGAGACAGTACGCAGGACAACAAACAACCAGATCTTGCATCGCAGGCGGGCGCTGTGAGGAGTTCAGCTCGGAGTCGATCGAGGACAAAGAGGGTAAGATTTATTAGATTGGATCCGTCTTTGGTCAATGTGATTATTATTCTATCAAATGATATGTGTTGTATCCATGCGCAGTACTGATCGTCTTTATTGATTGTTTTTACAGCTACTGGAAGCGAGACAGAGTGCTAGCTGAGGATGAGGTGGACCTTTCGAAGTGCGCCGCCATGGACCTGATGTCTGAGGAGGAAGACGGCACAAGATGGCGGGTGTCTGGATGGATTGTGCGACCTCCGTCCTTTCGCAGCCGGAGCTCACCGAGCTCTGCGCCACACTGCAGTCACATGAGAGGCGATTCCGAAGTAGCAGCGCACCACAGACGTCTGCAAAAACAGACACTTCGGTGCTGTAGGATTTTGGGCCTCTTGTGAGCTTCCCGTTTGTTGTGTGGGCAGATTATGCTTTGTACATGCTGTGTGTTTGTGTTTGTGCTAATAAAACTCTTTCTTTGAATAAACAACTCCTTCCTGGCAAATGTTCCTTTCCTCAGTAAATTCATTCATGTCCTTGATGATACCATAAATATAAATGAATGAATAAATCATATAAATATATAAACAATATATATATATATATATATATTCCCACCGGGGTTTACATTTATAATGACCCAGGGTGACCAATCACGAGTGGTTTCATCCAATACTGAGTGAGGATATTCAAGCCAGCCCACACGTTCTCAGGCCAGGCGTGGTTTCGCTGCTATTCATATGCAAATTAGAGCCGTTCGCACCTCCGGGAGCTACACTGACGTCATGGTTCGTTTCCGACAATTTTCGGCACAGACAAACGCCACGTTCACAGCCTGTAAATTGTCGTTAACTGCCGAAAATTAGGGAGATTTCCGGGCGTTTACGGGGCCGAAAATCCCACTTTTCATGCAGTGCTAGCTAGCGCCAGATGCCAATCAAGGTCAAGGTCAAGTAGGGTTGCCAACCGTCCCTTGAAAAACGGAATCATCCTGTATTTAGAAACAAAGTTACGCGTCCCGTATTGAGCTGAAAAGGGACGCACTCATCTCATTGGTCGAGGTACTGTTGCTTGCAAGAAGACCTCGGAAGACAAGAGACTGGGACAACTGGGACAACAATCCAGCATTGGTAACACGGACGATACAGGTTCACAGGACACTGCAGATGGTATGCTTTCTACCACGAGCAGTAACATTACTCCTCTGAGAAAAAAGAAGAAAAGGCTGCAAAAATACGGACTCGAATGGGAAAAAGAAAACATGTGGCTGGAAAAAGTGTAGATACCGGCGCACTTTTTCTGTAGCCCATGGTGGACTGTTTGACGTGAAACAGCATGCTTCTAGTGGTCGACGCATTAAAAACATGAGGGGCGACCAGGTGGACCCTTGACCGCTTTGTTGTCCACCAGGCAACACCAGAGGCAGATATGGTATGTATAAAAAATAAGAATGTTTTTTAAGTCCAATAAATGTCCAATAAAATTGTTTAGTGTATTAAACACATACAATTGATAGATGAATACATAAAATAGACAAATAATACATAAAAGTAATACATAGATGAACAATAAATAAAACACACTATACCTTATACATACAGTGGGGCAAAAAAGTATTTAGTCAGCCACCAATTGTGCAAGTTCTCCCACTTAAAAAGATGAGAGAGGCCTGTAATTTTCATCATAGGTACACTTCAACCATGAGAGACAGAATGGGGGGAAAGAATCCAGGAAATCACATTGTAGGATTAATGAATTAATTGGTAAATTCCTAGGTAAAATAAGTATTTGGTCACCTACAAACAAGCAAGATTTCTGCTTCTCACAGACCTGTAACTTCTTTAAGAGGCTCCTCTGTCCTCCACTCGTTACCTGTATTAATGGCACCTGTTTGAACTTGTTATCAGTATAAAAGACACCTGTCCACAACCTCAAACAGTCACACTCCAAACTCCACTATGGCCAAGACCAAAGAGCTGTCAAAGGACACCAGAAACAAAATTGTAGACCTGCACCAGGCTGGGAAGACTGAATCGGCAATAGGTAAGCAGCTTGGTGTGAAGAAATCAACTGTGGGAGCAATTATTAGAAAATGGAAGACATACAAGACCACTGATAATCTCCCTCGATCTGGGGCTCCACACAAGATCTTACCCCGTGGGGTCAAAATGATCACAAGAACGGTGAGCAAAAATCCCAGAACCACACGGGGGGACCTAGTAAATGACCTGCAGAGAGCTGGGACCAAAGTAACAAAGGCTACCATCAGTAACACACTACGCCGCCAGGGACTCAAATCCTGCAGTGCCAGACGTGTCCCCCTGCTTAAGCCAGTACATGTCCAGGCCCGTCTGAAGTTTGCTAGAGAGCATTTGGATGATCCAGAAGAGGATTGGGAGAATGTCATATGGTTAGATGAAACCAAAATAGAACTTTTTGGTAAAAACTCAACTTGTTGTGTTTGGAGGAGAAAGAATGCTGAGTTGCATCCAAATGGCACCATACCTACTGTGAAGCATGGGGGTGGAAACATAATGCTTTGGGGCTGTTTTTCTGCAAAGGGACCAGGACGACTGATCCGTGTAAAGGAAAGAATGAATGGGGCCATGTATCGTGAGATTTTGAGTGAAAACCTCCTTCCATCAGCAAGGACATTGAAGATGAAACGTGGCTGGGTCTTTCAGCATGACAATGATCCCAAACACACCGCCCGGGCAACGAAGGAGTGGCTTCGTAAGAAGCATTACCAAGGTCCTGGAGTGGCCTAGCCAGTCTCCAGATCTTAACCCCATAGAAAATCTTTGGAGGGAGTTGAAAGTCCGTGCTGCCCAGCGACAGCCCCAAAACATCACTGCTCTAGAGGAGATCTGCATGGAGGAATGGGCCAAAATACCAGCAACAAAAACCTGTGTGAAAACCTTGTGAAGACTTACAGAAAACGTTTGACCTCTGTCATTGCCAACAAAGGGTATATAATAAGTATTGAGATGAACTTTTGTTATTGACCAAATACTTATTTTCCACCATAATTTGCAAATAAATTCTGTAAAAATCAGACAATGTGATTTTCTGGATTTTTTTTTTTTTTTTCTTTTTTCTCATTTTTTCTCCCATAGTTGAGGTATACCTATGATGAAAATTACAGGCCTCTCCCATCTTTTTAAGTGGGAGAACTTGCACAATTGGTGGCTGACTAAATACTTTTTTGCCCCACTGTACATATACAACCTTACATGTGTCAGTTCAAACAGTCCATAGATAGATAGATGTAACATGCATAATTTATACTGCACAAGCAGTTGATATACTACACATGAACTATATATCAGTAAGAAAGTAACAACTTTTTTTTATTGTTTTCTGTTATTTTATACTGTTTTCAGTTAAGCAGGACAGTTCTGTTGAATAAATATTTATTTTATTCTGTCAAGTTTAGACAGACAGATTTCTGGTAAAAATATTTTTTATTTTGCATGACATGACAGGACAGACCAAACGGTAAGAACATTGAGGAGACATGACAAGCATGTGTGAATAAATAAAATAGTTGAATGTTCATTTGAAGTAGTTTAAAATACTGTTATCATAGCTATACGTTATAGTTCTAGGGCTTTGGTGCACGATCAACATGACATATGATCTGAGGTTGGCATTATTCTTTTTGAAACTAATGGTGCACAAGTTCATCCAATTCTAAATCAAGCAACTTACATGTGCAAGTAACACAAACTAGTAACGCAACATTGACATCATCATCTAATCAGTTGTGACCACCAAAGCATTGTCTGTTAACAAATTAAACACATATAATCTTGCACCTTCAAATCCACTTCCATTTTGCTCAGTATTTAATATTATTTAATATTTATCTGGAACTGCTAAGCATCTTATTGTATATTGTATATTGTATATAGTGTTTTAAACTGCGATATTGTACTCTTATTGTATTTTGTATTTCTGATTGTATTGTACTGCTGCTACGATGACCTAATTTCCCCTCGGGGATAAATAAAGTTATCTATCTATCTATCTATCTATCTATCTATATTGCGCTATAAATCATTCATTTGGACCTGTGTTTCTGTCCAGCTAATAAATAAAAGTCCAATATTCAATCTGTTTGAGCTCTGTTTTTTTCTCACTCCTGAGGGAAATATCTGGCTCTTTATTTTCTCATTGTCCACAGGGTTCACCAGCAAACTGCTAACTTTGTCTGTCTGTGAATGAGCTGAAAACTTTGGTTGATCATTCTCTTAAACAGTTGTGAACAACCCCTCTCATAACATCAATATTATTAGAGTCATTATTTATATCTATCCATCTATCTGAAACCGCTTCTCCTTTAAAGTTAGGTTAATTGGTTACTTTATAATTGTCTGTAGGCGTGAATGTGAGCGTGAATGGCCGTATACCTCAGCCCTGTGATGAACTGGTGACTTATCCAGGGTGTACCCTGCTGTTGCCCAATGTCAGCTGGGATTGGCTCCAGCCCCCCTGTGACCCTTAAAATGATAAGCATTATTTAAATGAAAATATTTATTAGAGCTACTTTGAAGAAAAACATTATTGTCAGTCTGACAGTCTGACAATGTGTGTCTTTGATCTAAAGTCACAGCATCGCATTAAAAAAAAATCACAATTTGTGGTACTGTTAACTTCTGTGGGTGTTTCACGGACAATCACAGCTTATGCACATACCACTAATGCTACAAACTTGTTCATCAAAGCCCCGCACTGGATGGAAGCAATCCTACACTGAATAATGTAAGCTTTCAACTAACAGTGGCAGCTTGCCTTTGGCAGGTAAAATAGTGTGAGTGGATACGTCCTCATCAGATTTTAACATGAAGCCATTTTTGATCCATTTATTACTTTGTCAGAAAAAAAAAAACACTTGCAGAGGGATTTACATGACAAAGAGTTAAAAACGTGGTGTCTCATAAAGAAAAGTTCACACTGCACTGCCACCCACAGTCTGTTGACCTTCTCACCCTGTTCACACCTGTGAACAGCTGCTGTCAGAGACAGTATGTGGGTTTGTATCAGGTGTCCAGTCTAGGTCACAGTGTTCTTTCAGAGATTTTTCTGCAAGGTGCTGTCAGTGCAGCTGAGGTGAGTGTTCAGGGAACTAAACATCACTTCATATTGATCTACTTGTAGTTGCCTTTTGGACTCTTTAAATCCCCTTTACTATACGTTTATACCATACAATTTTTAAGATGAATTTTATTTGCTACTGGAAAAGTACTAGATAAATGAAAACTTTTGATTATGGTGCCAGATAGAAAATGAAGAGGAGATTAATGGCAGCATTGTGGACACTGAATATTTTTGATTGGTTACTGTTCGGTCTATAGGCTCATTTGCATACAGACACACTGTCGGCATTGCTAGAGCAGTTCGAAGTGAAGCACACTAAAAGGAGCTCAGCGTGCAAACATTTCCTCCAAAAAGACACACATTAAGAACAAACACCCTGTTGCCATGTCTGAGCCAAAGATCACATCGCTGCTTGCTGTGAGGAGAATGTGTGAGTTGGACGTTGGAGGAGATAGATGCTTCATATAGGGTAGAGGGAGAGGGATTCTGAGTTAGTTAGCTCGAGCCCGAGTAAGATATGAGCTGATGTGACTAAACACTTGGAAAAGTACTTGAGAAGAAGAATGATGAGCTATATGTCAAGCTAGCCAGGGCAGACAAGCCAATGTTGGCTCAGACATGTGACTGCTGGACAGCACTCACAAATGAACGTTAACTTCACGACTACCTGTGACATCATCAGGGATGACTCAGGGATACTCCTTACCTCAGTGCTGTCATAACCACAGAAGCATCGAAAAAAGTCGAGTTATGTGAGACTAGTGAGCTCCTAACTCTGAGCTATCCCTCAAACTCCCCTAGAATTGCAACTAAAACACTTTATAACTTATTCAATATAACCTACGGTCACTACAAGCTAAACCTTGATGTTAATGTATCAATTTGTAGAAATTGACATGAATTAATCAGTTTTCTATTGGCCAAATGTGAGTGGATTGTAATGTGATATAAAGAATGACACCTTCTCCGTCCCTCCTGGACAGTCCTTCTCAAGTACCTGATCTCAGTGCTGCTCTCTGCTCTGCTAACAGAAAGCATCTTTAAAGTTCCACAGAGCCTCTTTAGAGAGAGATTTTGTTTTGTTATAAATGCTGCGGAGAGCAATATTTTTCTCATATTTTTTAATACTTTTAAAGTAAAAACTCTGCACAGTGGGATTATCCATCAACTCCTTCCAGCTGCCTTTACTTGTCAGCATGAAGTTACTGGAACACGTTGGCTCCAGAGCAAAGCTATTGATGATGACACATAATTTTAAGTTAGGGGGAAATGGCGATGGTTGCCCCACTTTTTATCCTCTTTCACGTATTCATCGGAGTCAGGAAGTTGATCTCTAAACGTATGTCAATATCAACAAACAAAACTTTGGCGTAATTGCAAGGTTACCTTACTTATTTGTGTGCTGAATTAATTTTGGTATATGTGTGTGGTCCAAAACAAAAATAGAGACATTAACACTGGTGTATTAGGACAGTATTCTTGATTAATTATTGATTCCATAATTATTATATCTACATTAATTTACATCTACATTCCTGCATCAGTATGAAGTCTTTATGTGTATTAAAACAGCAGCTGCACACACACACACACACACACACACCCACACACACACACACACACACACACACACACACACACTCAGAGCTGTCACCCCACCACCAGTTAAAGTCCAAAGCATTTAATCATCTCTCCGGCAGTGCCTCCCCTTCTTGGTTGTTGCTCTTTATGCTGAGAGTTGATGAGAACTCAGAAGCTAGATATTGCACAGAAAACTAATATAACCCAGGATGATACAAAGACTCATATACATATCAGAGATGAAAAATGGTGTTCTGGGTGTGCAGCAGCGATTCTGTGTGCATTTTAAGATTAATGTTCAGTCTAATTCAGAATGAATTGTAATTACTATTTCAAAGGATGCAAGAAAAACTTCAGGACAACGCCAGGCTTTTAGGAGATGAGCCTAACCCTTTCAGGTCATTGGTTATTCCTCATTTGTAATAAGTAATAACATACTGTTATAAAGATATAAAATAAGTAGCCTGATAGTGTTATTTCAGAATAAAACGACAGTCTGGTCTTGTATTTTTCCTTTTTAGGACCAACTAGTTCTACAAAGCAATATGTGATGAACAGGATTACACTGAATGCGTTCTTACTACCAACTTGTAAAATATAGCAGCTTGGTCAGTGGCCTTGGTCCGCCTGCCAACCTCTTCGGTGTCAGTTTTGCGCATGAAGGGCTTGTAGTCAAGTTAGCAATAATAAATACAATGGAAGAAAATACTTTGTGTTAAAATATGTACAACTATTTAAAAAGCAACTACTCTTGATTCTTAATCACAAAGGAGACATGAACCCTGGTCTTCAGAAGGAAACTCCAGTGTATGACCTATCCAACCATCCCAACCAGCTCCTGACTCAGACTGTTCTTGTTCTTTTAACATCTACACTAGAAGTTCAAGAAGTGATGCTGGAGGGGTCCCTACAGCTGACAAGACTACTGTATTGGAAGCATTGAGCAAGGCTATTGAAAAAAAAAAAGAACTAAGAATTGATATGGTAAATCTGCCACCGCTATTATTGGTAATAATGCATGCGCTGGATGGGCAATTTCAGCGGTGAAAACAAAGCAGGGTGAAGGTGACAAAACAGGAACGTGTTTTTGTGTTTATCATATACTCAGACTATGATTGTGTTATGACGGAGACACAGAAAATGAATTAAATATTATTAACTTTTTTGATATGTTCAAAGAAAATTCCTCAAACAAGTTCAAAGTGAAAGCAAATATGTTCTCAGAAAGTAAAAGAAAAATGAGACTGAGTAACAGCATCAATTCTAGCACTGTGTTCGTGCACTGGTGTGCTGATCACAACCATTCTTGGTACCACCATGTAATCACAGAGGAACGTTTCAGTCATTTGTACAACTTTGAAAGGTTCGGCGTACAATTGGAGCAGTAATGCTTTTTTCCCCAAATTACAAACAGCAAAGATAAGAGGGCTGCTTGGTGCCGGCAAAATGTGTGCAACAAAAAAGTGATGAACAGTTCCTTCTCTGATCCAGGGCTGCAACAATGTTCAAAACTGATCAGTGTATCCAAGTCTGATTGAATCCATCAGGCTGAAAAGTACTGCAGGTAAATGTTATTTGGAAACTGTTTATAAGTGTTTTTCAAAATTGTGTTAATTTCAACAGACTAAATCAAACCTAAATATTTCTCTGTCTCCCAAAAAATCCAGCTGTATTACATCTGGCTGTAGTAACTACAACTGGAGCCAAGGCATGAAGTCAGGTGATGTAGTCAAGAACTAGCCAAGTAGCAAGTCAACTAGTCAAGAGTATCAAAAGGGAGGAGACATCAGGGTGAATGGACAATTGAAAACAGGACTGCACCTCATGTCCTGTGTGGCTATAGCCAAAAGTCTCTGTTGACCAATTTTAACTTGCACATAAGTTTCTTTATGTAACACCAGTTTGATGCAAAATTACAGTATGGCAATAAAGAAAATCTGAATAGGATTTTCAGCATGACAACTATTCACAACGGGTCCAGTTTGAAATTATCCATTTTCGTCCGCTTCCTCTCCCATTCTTCCCCTTCCTCTCCTCTTCATTGTATCCCAGCTGCTGGGTGACAAGTCCATTTATTGTCTTTGACTTGGATATTGAGTTAGTCCTTGTGATGTTTTGTCATACAGTATTCAGATCAAATGTATATTTCCACAGTGGAAATCTCGTTACATCGTGTTCCATCTAAATGTATTTTCCCCCTAACAAATGTTTTGTAGCATATATTCATGAGAACACATAAAATATAAAAAATTTTAGATGAAAATCAGGGGGGAAAAAAAAACTTCTAACCAAAACTACTGGAAAAAAGAGACCAAGAACGTAATATTGACCTGTCCAAGATCTTTATTCAGTTCAATTCAAAACACTATATTTGTCCCCAGAGGACAATTTAAGAAAATATTGAGCCAGCCAGGAGTCAAACCCAGAATCTTCTAAGCTGCAGTCAGACACATTATCCATTGTGCCAACAGCCCTTTGTTGCTAGTATGAAAAAAATAACTAGAACAACTAGTTGATTAATCAGTGAGTAGTAGATTAAATAATCCATTTTTTTGAGTTATCACCTTGCATTGTCATTGTACAAACAAGACTCGATTTGACTCAAGTTGAGTTATTTGGTTTTCAGTGTCTAACATTCAGTGAATGAGAAATGGAGAGACAAATGTATATTAGTATTGTATTGGATCAACTAATGCTGATACAATCACAACATGTGTTGATACACCTGGAAGGTCACACTCGATAGATGTTATTTATTTCAGAACAGCCAACGTGTTTTTTTTTAAAGCAAATTTAATTCTCATGCCACAATTGTGCATTTTTTACAATTTGTCATTTTCTCTACAGATGTTTCCTCATCTGTGTGCATTACAGAAGACTTCACAGAAGCATAAACACTTGTCTTTTCAGAATAAACATAAAAATGCATTGAAGCAAACAGGGAGCCATGCTTGAGTCAAGGATTCGGGCCTTTCAGCCAGCCATCACCATGCACCTGTTTCTTATGGCCCGAGAGTCATATGATCAGCTGTGCCGCAACTCCCATCATCTCAGGGATGTTGGTACCCTGGAGTGCTAACATGATGAGGAGACTAATCAGACCTGCACAGTGTGATTAACACAGGAGAACTAATTAAAGCACCAGGGGGCACAGATAACGCCTGCAGGCACTTAGACACAATGAAACACATGTTGTGACACTCCAACTGTGTGCATACATGGCTGAACCCTCTCATGGAGAACACGTGCAAATTCATATACAATCCTGAGAGCCAGTGACACAGACTTAATGGGATATGCAGATGTACTGAGGCTTACAAACGCACAGGGACCATACGCAATGTCTTTGGGTTATTGTGATTCAAAGTAGAAAACACTTGAGAGCAAATGAGATTACAGAAACTCTCTCAGAATTTAACACCGCTGGCAACACAAGTCTGCAAATTCCTTATGAATACGTAAATTATGGTCTCCAATGCAGTCACAAATCTGACAATTCAATTATTTTCTAACTCAATTAGGCTGTTTCTCTCGTTTTCTGTTGGCCTGACAGAATTCCATTCAAATTATATTTATACCTGCACTGTTGACAGAGGTGTCATCCCACATTGTATCGGACAACAACTATGTTTTTAGGACAACTTTTCCATAACACAGTGCAAAACAGTCCTCACTGTGCTTTTTATCAATCTTGATTGTTTTGGTGTTGATTGACAAGTTTTGGAGTGATTGGCTGATGAGATGTCTGCCCACTCTCTTATATAATGGAACTAGATGGCACTTGGCTTGTGATGCTTAAAGCGGACCTTCATCTAATGGTCTCTGATTGGTTAGGTTTATCATGGTTATATTTTGTAGTTATATCCTCTTGTGTCTTGTTACTTTCTACTTCTTGTTGACCTGTGTTCTGTTTCCCTCCTGTGTTTCTGTGCTCCTCCCCAGTCAAATCCCCCCACCAAACCTGTCCCACATTAGCTTGGTTAGCACTGCCAAGCCCCCAGTGTCGCTCCACCTGCACTTCATCCAGCTCGTTAGTTTGGTTTGCTTTTATGTATGTGTTGTTCACACGTTCTTTGTTGGTTCGTCTGGTGTTGTCACCATGCTTAAGTTTTGTTGTCATCCTGTTTTCGTCCACGCGTCTCATGTGCTACAGTGCTGGTTCCCCTGTCCTTGTGGTTTCCTGGAGTTCCTGGTAGTTTTCTGGTTTTTGCTTGGTTTTGTAATCATTTTAGTATTTTCCTTTGCCAGCTTTTTGTTGAAAGTTTTTGATGCCCTGTTTTTATTGTTTGCACTTTTGCTGTTTGCTCCAGATGTTTGGCTTGGACAATAAGCTCATTAGAAATCATTTTTTGTTATGCTACCTCCCTGCCTGTTTGTCTGCATTTTGGTCCTATTTTTAAAATGTGACATGGTTAGGTTTAGGAAAACATCGTGATTTGGTTAAAATAACGGCATCTCTTATATAACTTACGTTACATTATGTAGGTCAGTGCGCCAGTAAAACTGCACCATCGAGAGCATCCTTACCAACTGTATCTGACCGGAAAGCTCTGCAGGGAGTGGTGAAAACTTCTGAACACATCACTGGTTCCTCACTCCCCTCCATCGAGGCTCTCCGGAGCAAAATATGCGTGTGAAAGCTGTGTAGCATCATCAAGGACTGTTCTCAACCCCAACCACAGACTATTCACCCTCTTCCACTCCAGGAGGCGCTACAGGTCAGTCCGCACCCGGAACAATAGTGTCAAGGGAAGATTTTCCCTGTGTCTGTCACCCTTCTGAACTCCACACCCCGTTGACAACCCCCCTATCTTTTTTTATGCTTAAGCACCACAAATAGAGGGCAATCTTCTTCCATTATATTCAAATAAAGGTGGACATTAGTTGGATAAAAATCACTCCAGGTTGGAGTATGTATTTTTTCTTTTGGAGGGGACTGGCACCCCAGTGGAAGTTGGCAAACGTGTCTCAATGTAACATGGACATTTGTGCCTGAGTCAGATAAATGTTCATTAGCAATTATGGTTGTTTAACAATAAAGACAATAACTCCCATAATCTGATGCTATTCACGCCTTTAGTTTTGTTTTGATTGCAATAATTGACACAGTTTGCTTTTAAAATATAATTTTTAATTACAGTGAAACTCAAGGATCACATTCATGCTGCACACAAGATGAACTCTTTGTTTTTGGTTACCCAGCATACCTCAGAAACAAAAGCTACACAGTTGCATCCAGACTTTTCCCTTATTTTATTTTCCACGCATTTACGGTAATCTGCATTGTTATTTTGAGCAGTCTTGGGTTAAATGTGCACCCCTCGCACTAATTACTGCTTGTCCCCTGAAACGTGTCGCATAATGTAGGTAATCAGTCATGTACAGCTTGTCATACTCCAGGACAGGAAGATGATGGTGTCGGCTTTTCATCTGACTCCCCCCAGTTTCCTCCCTGTGAGGAAAAATGAAAGTCGTGTTTTAACATGGAGGGATGGTGACGGCTGCATTGACCTCCATGACGTTTTGGAATAAAGAAACAAAAACTGTTATATTACCAACATGTAAGGTTGAAAGACAGATGTATATAGGTGTTTTACTTTTCCACTTAGTGTAATTTTTTCCTGGATGAATGTTTTTTAAATGCACAAAAAGCCTGTGAAGGTCAAGTAATTTGTTTAAGCAGTGTTATAATGTTGTTGTAGTCATCAGAGGGAAAGCAAACACTCATACCGTCTTGTTGCTACACACAGCTAATGTTAGTATGCATGACCATGCTCTCAGGTCACTTTGAAGAGTGTTTGTGTGTGTGTGTGTGTGTGTGTGTGTGTGTGTGTTTGTGTGTGGACAGGTGTGTACTTGTTTGCAATGCCCTATCCATTTTCAAATATCTCATCTGTGCCAGTTGCTTCACTGTGAGAATGCGATAAAACCCTTTCTCTTCCTACAGCTGAGTTTTTCTTTGAAACTTGCTTCTCTTCCTTCAGGCTTCTTGTGTTTACGTTTCCCTCTAAATGAGGGTTTAAGTGCAGGGCAAACATTTGCAGTAGAACACTGTTTGAAGTTTTAAATAAGTTTAAATAGGATGCTTGCTGCTAAAGATTAGTTATGCATCTTATCTTGCATGAGTCTGTTGGTTGAAGAGTTTTTCACTCTTGGCAAGATGTCTCAAGTACAGAGGTGGACTTAATATCATAAACACCTAAGTAGGCTTCACCTATTCAGTACAATGCTGACATGCTGCATCCAATGTCTTGTTGCTGAGTGCTGTTCTCAAGCCTAGAGTGTTAGAGGGTTTTCCAGTCAGCTTCATGTGTGAGATTGTGTTGAATGCTGAGCTGAAGTCAAGTAAAACGCATTCTGATGTTGCTGTTTTTATTGGCCAGTTGCATGAAGAGTGGAAGGCAGTAGACTTGGCATCCTCTGTGGATCTGTTGGTGCTGAGAGCATGCTGGTGAGGGTCCAGGCTTGCATACCTAAACGACTGAACAAGTCTAATGCCGTTGACTCCCAAATTGACATATTTTCAAACAGTGAGGCACATATCAATGCGATCAAATTATAGAACTTACCAGTGGATGACTAGTTTGCCTCATTTTCAGTGAGTCCTGTGTGCATAAGCAGGTAGTTTGAATCCTGATTGGGAGTGGCAGACTCTGCCACAAACAATGACATAAACAAGTAATTTCCAAACCAGGTTGAAGGGAATGTTGGATTTTATAATACCCAAAACAGGGTTTGATTTTTTTATAACCTTTAAAAATCTCAAGTTTAAAGTGTTTCAATTTAAATCTGATATATAGATGTGTTGCTTTAACTCATTTGATAGATACGTTGCTTCATGAACATTTCCATTTGGATTTGATGCACAGTGAATTAGGGCAGATCACGATGTCCCCACTTTTGGAAGTGTTTCATCTGTTTCCTCCTCCCTTCTCTGTCTCTTTCTGTTTTCCTGCGTCACTCTCCGTCTCCGTCTCTCTCTGCCATCTCTGCCCCTTGTTAAGATTCCTTGCAGGCACTGTGAGGCGTCAGGAAACGAAGAGTCACTAAAAGAACAGACAGATTGTTAATTTCCCTCCTCTGGGCAAAACCCGGACAGTGCTGAAGTCCAATCTGTTTGGAGACAGAGCAAACGACTGTCACTAATATTAGCTCCCTGACCGTGTTATTCTCCGCCTCTCCCTCCCTTCCTCCATCCTCCTAACACTTTATTCTTCTAGATCAGAAAAAAAAAATCCATACAGCCATATTTATCATCTGTCCGTCCTCAAATGTCTTTATTGCCACTTTTGCATTCCGTCTGTCCTCTTCTGTTTCTGTCTGTCTCACTTCGTCTCAGCTCATCTGAGCCCCTCTCTCCTGCGCCCTCTCTTCTTTTTTTCTGAAAAGTAAGAGAAGCCTGTCGACTGTTAATGTGAGAAAGAGGCTTATTTCAAGTGGCTACAGTAACACCACTTAAGTATAATTTTAGATACCATACTTAAAGGAAATAAAGCTCTGGGGAATCTTGATAACATAAATCTGTAGCCTTTAGCAAGGTAGAGCTTCGAATGGGTGCTTACAGGCTCTATCTGTATTTTGGAAAACATGTTTTCCTGGGTACCTTCAGAGCCTAGATGGACAAATAAAAACTGCGGCCAAATTGCTCCAGACTTTCTCCACGAGTATTGACACACTTTCCATTCCAGCTTCCTCTGTTTTCATTCTGGTTGGTACTGCTGCACAAACCAGCTGTTTGTTTACTGTATCACTCAAGTGTTCACAAAGTTTTCCACAGTTGTACTCAGGAACAGTTACAGGAACAAAAAGGAACCTTTGTATAATCATGGTTATGGACGGCAGAGATAAAGAGTTCATGCTACTTTACACATGACCTATTGGAAGCTGTACCTAAAACATTATAAGTAACACATTCAAGACAGTCATCCCATTTCCACAGATACAATGTGCTTTCTAATCAGGTACAATACAGATATGAACAGATCTGAACTTCATAGCAATATTTGTTTACTGACACAAACTCTGAGTCATAACTCAAATCAGTTTAAAGCATCCAGCCACCTCACACAAATAACTTAAAGGAGTCATCAGCTGGTTATTTACATATCCAGTCCCTCTTAGATCCCTTTGGATCAATTCTTAAAACTTATTAGAAATTAAAAAAAAAAAAAAAATCAAACATAGAGCTTGTTCTGACACTTTTTCATACCGCGACTTTCTCACGCGAGATTATGCGCGAGGTTTTGACCGGTCCGGATGTGCATCGTATTAATATGTAATGAGGCGCGCGTTGATTGGCCGCAAGAAGGACAGAGCCGGAATCGGGGGCTAGCCTGCATGCACACAGACTCCAAAACATAAACAGCCCCCTGTCATGGTGCACACACTAAATGACGAACCTTACGGAATTCAGGCATTTATGTACGAGCCAGAGTCGGAACCCGAACGGGAGAGTGAAGGGGCAGAGATGGTGGAAGAGACACGTTTACAGCAGGATGTCTCTGAATGGTAAATTCTTTTTTTTTTTCCTTCTTACTTTTCACACTCGTGTTTTACATGTAAGACCTGAGTTTTAATGCTGGCGGTCACGATGTATGGCGTTAAAATGACAGAGAAATAAGCAGATTCGGAATGCTCACTCAGAAAGTCTGGCTGAGGACGGCTGTGAGCCGATGCTTATGCAAGTAGCCTCCTGTGGTAACGTCACCACAGGAGCAGAGTC
The DNA here is from genome assembly GCF_900880675.1 of Sparus aurata. NCBI lineage: Eukaryota > Metazoa > Chordata > Actinopteri > Spariformes > Sparidae > Sparus > Sparus aurata. The sequence goes on along the minus strand of NC_044202.1, from coordinate 24,147,592 downwards.
AAAATCTCGTGCTTTAGCGCACTATTGTGCGCTATTCCTGTTTGGAAAAAGAGCCAAAGCAAAAAAAATGAGCCACTTTCAAACTCCAGCTTTTCAGGCAAGTTTCGACAGAGGTCCAACACCAATATGCATGATTTAACGAGAGAAATTGCGATTTCCGGGTGATGACTCCTTTTTTGAAGGATAAGTTCGCCCAAAATAATTCAGACATGATCCACAATCCAAAAAATTCTGGAGCTTCAGCAAAACTCAACTGAGCTACATACCTCTGAACCTCTTGCAGTGCTGACAATACCTGCTCACAGATTGACAGACAGATGGTAGAAATATTTGCCAAAACTTTTTGGCTTTACGAACATAGTGCAGAAAACAATGCTTGGGGTGAGTTATAATTATGAAATTTCAGTTCAGTGAAATGTTCATCACTTGCCTTTATTTTAGACAATAAAGCATAATGTTAAAGTGTAAAATATCATGCCTCTATTACATATTTTTGTCCCAAGGATTTGATAGCCACATTCGAGGGCTGAATTAAATAGATGAATATTGGCCTATATATACATCCATATCGGAATGTATAACTCCCTGATATCAGTATCTGTATCGGCCCCCAAAAAAGTGCACATCAGTTGGGCTCTACCTAAAACATGACTGGCCAATGTTGTCTCGGCTGGCAATTAAAAACACAGCTAAAATGAAGGTGACTTTTACATGTTATAAGCAAAAGTGCATGCTGCTCTATGGGCTGTTGTACCTAACCGTGGATCGTCTCCCAGGAAAAATGTTAAAAGTCAATCACAAAAAGTAATAGAAAAGGCACTAACATCACATTACTAACCATTATTTTCAGGACTTTGAACACCACAGACACTTGTTCTTTTTCAATCTTCGCTCTGTCATCAACAAGTTCAGCCTGTTCTTTACTGGCGTAGGCTGGACAGGTTGGGGGTGGAGTGAAGACTATCAGGGATATTTCACACTGTGTCTAGTTAGTAGCGTCAGTGACAGTCTAATCCCACACCATCCTACTCTCCTCATTTCTCCTAGTTTCTGTCTGTCCCCCTCAGACTGAATAAAACCGTATCTGCAGCCTTGCCAGCGAATGAGACAATGCTCTATTTCAGCAGCACAGATTAAATCAGACCTTGGCTTTCCACAAACACTCTGTCCAGAACACAGCATCTCTTTCATGGTAAAGAGAGGAGGACACAAGACTGTGTGTGTGTGTGTGTGTGTGTGTGTGTGTGTGTGTTTGCGTGTGTGTGTGCGTGTGTGTGTGCGTGTGTGTGTGTGTGCGTGTGTGTTGTGTGTGAGTGTGTGAAAGAGAGATCGTATAAGCTCTCCTTGGCATACTGGCTCTATTTCAGGACTCTCCAGATTAACTGCTGCACCCTGACCTTTAAAACATGCCTTATTGAGCTCAGTGCAGCTCACAGGGGCATGCTTGGTTCGATAGCCCTTATTTTATCAGAACAGCACCATAGGGCAGTGACTTAGTCAGCCCAAATTATCAGACTTTCTATTTCCTGTGTCCTATGCTCTGCCAATGTGCAAACAGTCCTAGAAGAATGTTGTGACAGCTCCAAATCATGATTTTGACATCGATTGTTTTACTTCTGTCAGTTCTGTTTGTCAGAAATTATAAATTAGTATGATAGTTAAAAAAGTGTATGTGTTTATTAATGGAATTCTAACCCATTTTGGTCATACAACTGTGGATATTTACTGATGTAAACAATATTACCTTCAAATCTGTATTTTACTTTCTACTTTATCATTATCTAACAATGATATACCTTATATCTTACAGAAAGAAATACATGCTTTGGGCTTCAATGCCGTTGACCTAAAACATACCTGGCAGCAAACAACTTAAAAATTTATATTTGTACTACTTCCATTTGTCAGCCTCCTATTTTCTTTCTTTCCATGGTAATTCTCAATATACCCCTTGCCTCCTCCTCTTAGGCCTACCCCTCTGTTTTGTGCATTCGCAGCTAGGGGTAGTGTGTCTGGATTCTTTGCTGTAATAATTAGCTTTCACCGTCAATTTGTACAGTTGTTTTTCTGATGAGGACAGGCTCTGTTCATTTATTGCGAACATTTCTGATTGTCTTTATTTGTAGGCAGCTTGTGATGGCATACCTCCCTCCACAGTTATGTTCACAGACTTGATGCTGGTCCAATGTGAATGGTGAAAGTTTGTCTGAGGTTTTGTTGCTGCACCAACAAAGCTGGGCAGGTGGACTGCAGCTGGCTGACTACAAAGTGGAAAACTTGATGGAGCGCCATGCTAACTTCACAGTGTACTGAGCAGCTCATGACTGGACCGTGGACAAACATTTGACACAGTGTTACTGTTGCATCTGCTCACCCTTCTGTTGGACTGGCTGCCTGTGTCCTTTGTCAATAGAGACATACCAGCTCAAGTTCAATATAGCAGCAACTGTTCGGGCTCAGCTCGTAAGCCAGAATGTCACATCATTGTCGGGATGAAGTTGAGTGAAATTTCATGGCTTCAACATGTGCATACCTCTTGAATGCAGTGTATTAGTGGAAGATATCTATTTACTATTTGACATGTAAACGTTTCACTTATTAGCAAGATTATTTGAAAATCTGTTCACAGTTTAAGGCAGAAATTATATAATTGAGCTCATCCACAGCATCTCTTTGCACTAATTCAGAAAGATTTTCACACCCATTTTAAGCATATTTCACTTTCAGACTGCAAGCTGTCCCATTCCCTATTCCTCACATCATCAAAGATAACCTGTGAGAACACATTGCTTCCTGAATAGGCCCAAGAAAGAAGCACAGGATGACTGTATCAAACATTGGTAAACATTTAAATTAGCATTGCTTTTGGGGACTGATTTCCACAGTACACTGTTAGTAATTTTCCATCCTGAGAGTAGATGGAACGAGAAATAAAAACACCATCTGTTGCTTGAAAGTCTTGCCTAGTTGAACGTAGGCATAACACAACCAAAAGCTGGCAGTCCTTGTTACTTCTCTTGCTTTTTATTTCTTTTTTCAAGCTCAAAGGTGCATGAAGCCGAATAGCTAACCGCAGATATTGTCCCTCATATTCTTTCTTTTATTTCTGTTCATTTTCATGGGGTGGAAAATTCCTCATGTTTGTTTGTGTATTTTTTGAACATATGCCTCTTGTGGGACTGTATTCATATAAACAGACAGCTTAAACATATGAGAGGTAAACACAAATACATGAGAGAAGATGTGAATAAGTAGGTCGGTTGCCAGAAAAGAGACTCAACTGTCACTTGCTTCTGCAGTGTTTAACCACAAAACACTTGAAACTGTGTGTTAATAACAAGGGCAAATACTGCCAATTGTGTTGGGTGGTGTGTGCAACCTTTTCGAACAAACAGTTTCCACTCAAGTCTCTTTTCCAAGGGCAGAGATATTTTGAAATTTACATCATTTCCTTTTCCTTTCCTTTTAGATCACAATGTGTGTCTGACAGGCCACAGTGTGACAATGAACCGGCACACAGCATGCTGTAATAGTTTTTAGAGAGGCTTCCAGCATATCTGTGCTATGACAACATGTGAATGAAAGTATTGCATATCCACAGGGCTTGATGTTCAGTGTTGGTCAAGTTACTTGGAAATAGTAATTAGTTACTGATTACTGATTACTTCTCCAAGAAAGTAATCCAGTTACTTCATTGATTACTTATTTTAAAAAATAATTAGTTACTTTACTAGTTACTTTACTACATTACTTTTCAAAAACATGATGCACAACCTGAATACGCTATAAAGCAATAGACCTTTCGTGGCAGCAGAAAATAAATGAACAATAGTCAGACATGAGATAAACAAACCCAGTGTGAGCCAATATTACAGTAGCACCAGCTCCCAAAGGGCTTTGCATCACTACCCACCTCTTCTAGTAGGGCTGGGTATAACCGCGGTCCCTCCGCCCTCCAAGGGGGTAACACGTTGACACTGAGCCCCCTCTCTCCTCCCGAAGGAGAGTGCTACTCGCGGGCGCACAGTGCAGCGGCCAGGATGAGACCGGTTGCGCTGTTAGTTTACGTTACTTCTAACGTGTTACTGCCCATCACTGTTGATGTTATCTATGAGCATCAGCTCCTGTTATTCCGGATGTAATGTTAGATGTCATCGCTGCTAGTTTACTTTGTCAAATAAATGTTAAATATGTGTAATTTTACTGTATCTTCATGGAAAAGTTATTCTGAGAGATTGTACCAGCTATAGTTGCACAGTTTGCACTAAAACTGAAATTTAGAAGCTGATTTTATTTTTTGTGAAATGTATGACTAAGGTGTTTAAATTTAACAAGGACTTAAAAAGAATCAACATGGCTTAGGTCTGCTATATTAGACTAGCATTTAAAAAATGAAATCAGGGGAAATGGCCAATGTTGTGCCGTCCAAATTTGACTAATGAACATGATATATCTCAGGTATTTTTCAATCTGTACAAACTATAAAGTGTAAAAATGTCACCATGTCTTGGTTAAGTGCAATGTCTCTGATATCATGGTCACAAGAGTCTAGTTTCCAATCATTTATCCAAAGCTTAGCTAATGCGCCCTGGCCTTAGATTTATGTTTATTTTTTTATATTATATCTAAGTCTTATCTAGAAAGCCACTATTTGGAAAGAAATAGAGAGAGAGAAAGCGAGAGAGAGAGAGAGAGAGAGAGAAATGAAAGACAGCCACAGGTAATATCTGAGAGAGAATGAATAATGGAAAAAAGTGAGAGATCAGCCCATTAGATCAATATCTGCTTTCGGTGTCAGCTTCAAAGATCACCACGTTAAGCTGTTCTTGAGCAGCTCAGTGTGTGTGAGTGTGTGTGTTTGGGTGGGGGGTGATTTTCTGTGATTGTGTGTGTGTGTGTGTGTACTTTCTGCCTTTATTCATAGGTTTTGTGTCTGTGTGTGTGTGTGTGTGTGTGTGTGTGTGTGTATTATTGTCTTTGCATGTGTGTATTTGGTAGGTCGGGCTGGGGTTTAATGAGTGTTCAGACCTCTGGATCAGACTGTTTGCTCCATAAAGCCTGCACCTGCCAAAAGCTTCCTGTGTCGATGTTCACTGTTTTTTGCATGTGTGTACATGTGTTTTCAGCTGGCATTACTGGCAGAGCTAACTAAAAACACACTGGCACAGTTTAGGTGATTGCGCATAAATAAATGTGCTGTTGAATAATTTGAAGAGATCACTTTCAACGGGCTGTTGTGTGAAGTGCAGTGCCACAGAAAGGTTTCAGCCTCTCCACGTTTGAATGGCAGCAGAGTCGGCTGTACACCCCTGCCCTGGAGTTGTTGCTAAGAAACCACTCTTTCAAGGTTGTTGATCTTTAGATAGGTGGGGAGTAATAACAGCATTACACTTAACAAACCAATAATCTGACATTTAAATGCCGTACTCCTCTCTAAAGTCCTTTTGATTTAGACATGATGAGTCAGGCTCTGCTCAATTCAAGGGAGATTTACATTTACTGGATTAAGTGCACTAATGTTCCACACCAGACTTACCAGACTCAGACCTGCAACAATGGGAGATCTAAATGCAATAGCACCCACTGACAATATTTTGGATTTCAACCCAACGTTAATTTAATGTTAATAAAGGAGTTGGTTACCTCACTGAGAAGTCGGAGGTGTGGAGCCTGTCGCCTGCAGCTCTTCATCGAACAGCTCCTTCATGTTCCATTACCAACAGACAGAATAAAACTACTCGCTAACATACACTGATCCAATGTCAAATGCAGAAACTGACCAGATGACAGATTTGGTGAACAATAGTGACATTTTACATTCATTGAACACATTTCCTGCGACTAGCCTTCTTTATAATAAAAGTCAACGAGTATTCTGGCAGCCTAGGGTTGGCTCACCACGTCAACACTGATGGTCATAATGGTCATTTTTGGAAAGGCAAAGGCAAACAGTATTGATTCATTTATAGGTAAATCAACTTTTCGCATATTGCAATCGTAATGTCCGTCTGGTGCAATGTCTCATAATGTAAAGCAGTGATCTGTCACATTGTACAAGTGACTGTATCTGTATCTCCTTTCTTTGAAAAGCAGCCCTGAAGCATCAGATAGTTAAGTCTACAACAGGCTTTTCAAGCAAGCATTGCTTCATGTTCCCAACATCCCATCCCAACACACATCACACACTGTATATCTGTTATGCTTGGGATGCATTGGCACACAGCATGGAGTTAAGCAGCGACCAGCTAGCTGTGTCACACATCCCTCATTAGCTCTCCAAGCCTTCAAAACAGGCTTCTTACTACTTGTGTTGGCATCATCATGTCTTTCATCTATTAGAAGTAACCTACTGCTCATTTAAAGATGGCAACGCTTTTCTTATGCCTATTTTGATGCCTTTTTTCCTCGTAGATGTAGCCCTTACTACGTGTCGACACATCTGCGCCGTCTCCTCTCTCCTTCAACCTCAGTGCCCTCATCCTTCACCCCATCTCATCTCTTTCTCCTCTCAGGGGCAGTTTTGAATCAGGTTTGTTGTCTGCCCTCTCTCATATAAACTGATGCTATTTTAATTCTCGTCAGTTGGCCGCCAAACAGACAGCTATTGTGCTAGGTTTCCAGACAGACTAGTGTTTTTTTCTCTCTTGAGGGGCAGAATAATGGAACAACATCATTCACGTTGCCCCTTTGATAAGTGTGCTGTCAGGCGAGCTTTGGTTTTAATAGGAATATGCCATTAAATGTCCTTTGGGGAGTTTTTTTGTGCATCCAGTTGCCACATGGTACAGACTATTTAAATTTAGATTGTGGGCATTTAAAAAAGAGCTTGTACATACAGTTTTACCTGAGGGAAAGTGGAGTGAACTTCATGCATATTTGTCCCCCACCATCCTGCTTTATATTCAGACACATCCAGATCTATGAGCTTTCCAGTGCGACCAGTTTTTTACTACGGAGCAGTGAGCAGCTCTGGTGCAGCAGCTGGTGTTCGGTGCCTTGGGCACTGGAACCACAACATTAAATCTTTAGGGAAGCTGACTCATTGTTCCACCAGATTTACCAGCTGTTTGTGGGATTTAAACCAGCAACCACCGGACATAAAGCCGGCCTGTCTGACTCAGAGCTACCACGCAATGGGTCACTGGTGACTAATACCATTTTTACACCAACAAAGCATGTATATGCATAATTTTTAAACATAGATAAACCCTCTGAAAGGTGACTGAAGCCAGGACACTTGTTTGCTTTTCTCTTCAGGTTTTAAAGTATGTCACATACATCATCACGAATGCACTGAAAAACTGGGAACAGTAGAAAGCACCAATCATATATTTTCATTAGACCACATCCAGAAGACATTTAATATTTAAAAGTCTTAATCAGTAACATTGATAAGTAGACTCGTGTTTTTACCATAGATGTAAACATAAGTTGCAAATGAGTGAGGACATCATGCTTTTTTGTCCATCTTTTTTGAGAGCTGCTCATAGGCAGGACTGATCAGGCAGCTGACAAGCACAGAAGCCACAAACAGTGGTTACTTTTTAAAAATCGCTTAGTTGATCCTTTCTACACTTCAACTAGACTAAAATCTTCATGGTTTAATTTTGGATAACATGGAAAAATGAACTTTCTACAGAAGCTCTGAGAGGCAAGAAAATTAAACCAGGTGATTTATTTTCAAGTCAAGTCTGAAAGAAACAACCTTTTTTCCCCACTTTTTTTCACCAACGAAAAACAAGCAATGGTAAAAGTAAACTGAAAACTGCGCTGCCGGGGAAACAAATAAAAGAATAAAACTCACGTGAAACAGATGGAGAAAATAAGTTTAGCCAGTTTCAATCTGTGAAAATGTGAATAAAAGTTTTGTCAGTTGGAAAATAAAGTTACTTTCCATTTGAGCAGGTGGACAAAACTTTGGCAGGTGCAACTTCTTTTTGTCAAAAGATTAAAAAAAACAAAAAAACAGGGAAAAAAACAAACGATACTGGGCAATTTTTTATTTTATTTTTTTAAATCAAATGGGCACAGGAGAGAAAAATCAGGAATTAGCTCACAAATCTTTCTCACATTCCTCTCAGGTCTTCTGTAGAAGTCTCAACGAAAATTGGCTAAAAATAAGATTAAGATGAATAAAGACGACGAAAACACACAGGGCCATTGATTTCAGGACTTAAACTTAACCTTAAAATAGCTGAAAAATAAATGAAGAGATGGGGAATGGTGAGTGCACACACTGTACCTACTTCATCAATACAATATGAGGAACACATTTCAATATAATACAATGGAATTCACCACTAGCCTCTTGAAATGAGAAAGGCAGAGTTAAATGGCTCAGACAAAACAAAAAGCAAATAGAAACAGCCTCATCAGAGTATTTATTGTAATGCTGTTTTGTTGGACTGCAGCAGACCAAGCCTGTTTTAACACAAATAAACCTGTGACTCAGATCTGTTTACCTCTTCACAGCGAGAGAACAGATTTGATGATTAGTGATGTTGAACAATTACAAATGTAGCACACTGATAATCATGTGAGAATGTGACACACTGGTTAAAACCTAATTAACAACTTTATGTGTCTAAATGAAGCCCCAAACTCCAGTTCAATTAATTCAGCCACTGTTTTCCAGAAAATGAAACAGCTGGGCGTCTCCACCCACGTTTGTCAGCTGAATATCTAGCATAAAAATCAAGTATTTGATTAATTAAGTACAAAACACTCTTTTCCCTAAAATATTTCTCAGTTTTCCTCACTCTATTGTTTTTAGCCTCTTTTCTTTGTGTCTTTTTGCATGCTTTTATGTGACACCAGTGTGTGTGTGTGTGCTGTGTGCATCCATGTGCACACTACAGGGTGTGGCACAGCAGCTGTAGCAATTAATAATGGATGTGTGTGTCCATGAGTGTGGTTTATGGAGGCTGCTCTTGTTCTGACTTTAAATCCAAACAGGTGAGAGAAACGGCTATGAAACAAAGATAAAGAGACATTATTACAACTATGTACTATAAATTACAAGCATGGATATATTATGTATCCAGTACCATTTTGACGATGAAGCATTCCTCATTATGTGTCCTTCTGTGTAATGGCTGCAAGAATGCTTGCTCTCTTTTGAACCACACAGTCATAAATAGTGTTATTCCGAAATTTTGACTCTGTGTTACTATATATAAGAATAATTGGTGAAAAAAGAAAGTTGCTGAAATATGCATGAGACAAAGCAACAGGTCAGATTATACAGAGCTGTGTAAGAGAGGAGAAGAGTAGATGGCATAACATAATCAATGAGTTAGAGAGCGTGAGTGTTACGACCCCAAGTTGGCCTCGCTCATAGGGGAGCAACATAAAAGTGAATGAAGAATGATGGAGCCAACTTGTTTAGTATTTCAGTCTTTTATTGCCAGATATGGAAGCGTAAATAACATCAGGGAGAGCCCTGGCCAAAACAAAACCAACCCGCCCTGAATAGAAATAATACCACAACTAAACTAAAAAGAAAAGTTACGCCTGAACTCCTAAACGTTCATCAATACAAAGACATGAAGGAAAGGGAATGTGGCGTTTAAAGGTAGTTGTTCAGATACTTTTTGAACAAAAGTATGGCTATCTGTACGTGGAGATGGAAAAGGATCTAAACTGTAGCCTAATGTCCACACTCACAGACTCACAGACTTTGAGGGGCGTTCCCAGTAAGTCTGCAAGGATTTAGGGCTGCCCCACCGTCGAATCATTAAGTGCAAGAGGGCTCCGTCGCAGACATATTGAGCCCTTTATGGCCCCTTGTGTAAGTCGGTATTTCTTCGCCGAAGGGAATTACCCAACGTTCATAGTGTTGCAGCATTAAACACAGAGTTACCATGGGTTACCAAGTTAACCCATAAAGATCCATCCTACAGTGCCTCTAGTTGACTGACACAAATTTTCTTACGAAACCCTGACCAAACTCTTACTCAAAAAGGATAGCCAATCAGAGGCAAAGAAGAGAAAGTCTTAGCTAGAGAAGCAATGGGATCCATAATAATAATGTCTGGGTGTTTCCACCACTTTTTAACAACACGGAAACCGTTTCTGTTGTTCTGTTTGCCGCTTGCAGCGTTTCTGTGTTTTCCTGTTTTCTATGTATTCGCAGCATTTCTGTCTAAATGTTGTCTGGTAACCTGCTCATGAACCTGTCCGTCACCGACCACACAGACAAACACACAAAGACTCAATACTCAATTCAGAACCAGATATATGACTATGCAGAGAAAAGGCGGAAGACAAAGCAGCAGAAAGAGGCTGGAGGAGGAGGGAAAGATTGAAAAATAGGCTTCAGGGGAGTTGGAAATGAATGGAGGAGAGGGCGGGGGAGACAGACTGATTCAGACTGTAAGACGAAGAGGCGGAGATGAAGAAATAAACTTGTTTTGAAATTGGAGAAAAATGTTCTCTTAATTTGCTCGTGTTTTGTCTATTTGCATGTGTTTTGTTGCAGTGTGTTCAGCCCTCAGGGCCGCTGTGTAAAGTAGCTCACTACACCAAAACAGTCTGAGCGTAAGCAGGAAGAAAAAGTGGCCAAGAGGACTCAAAGTGCAGCTCCTCAGCCTTCACAGATGGACTGTGATTGGCTGCAGTTCCACAGATTCATCGGCCAATAGCACAAGGAAGGAGGGGGACGAGGCAAAATAGTCTGAGGAGCTACAGCACATATTAACACATTTCATCTGTTAAACCATTAACTTTGGGGATGTAACTGAGCAATTAACAAAAACAGAATCAGGCCCAATCCCAATACCCCTCCATTTTGGGAATTTATGCCTAGGAGTGGGGCGTCCTGATTCTTGTTGGTCGTGTCTGTACATAAATCCCTTTCGACCACTACTGATGATGCTCGAAAATGAAGGGTAGGGGTAAAAAATGAGTGAGATTGGACCTAAATGAGAAAGCATGAATGGAGTGGACACCATTCTTCTTCTAAACTACCAAAAACCTTCTGTACAAAACAAGGGTCAAAAGGAGAGCACAAAAGATAGATAGATAGATAGATAGATAGGTAGATTAGGTACAAAAACAATATAAGGGCAGTTATAGGAATAATACTGTATGCAATAAACATTAAAGTGAAGTGGAGTGTGGAGGATGAGTTGAGGAGTCTCACAGCCTGAAACAGAAGCTGCTCTGTTGTCTGGAGGTTTGGCAGCGGACACTTCTGTATGTTTTTCCAGCTGTTGCAAGGTGTGTGAAGACTGAGTGGCAGTGTATGTGGCATCCTCTGTGGAACCGTTGCTTCAGAACATGCACTCGTGAATTATTTGTTAATATTGTCAAATGGTGATACACGTTCATTTGCCCCTGTGCCTCTGAGTGAAGAAAAACCAGCAGGGGTGAGACAACACATGCAATGCAGGGATTGGAAAAATTCATTACCACCTATGCAATTTAAAAACTACTGTGAATTATAGAGCATAATTAAATGTTGATGTACATGATTTTAAGATTTCATTTAAATTGTAATTTACAAATTGTATTAAATTACAATCGTAATTTATGACATTTGTCCAGTTAGGCAGCAACTCGGACTCTTGGAGTCATTATTTCAGCTGATTAAGGAAATTACAGTCGTTTCATCAGCTGTATTTGTTTGCATTAGCACAACAACGCTTCCACTGCAGATATATGGACCCATAGTCTGTTCCATCTGTTTAAATGATTGCATAAACTGACAGCTCCCCACGTAATCCTGCACACATGACAGAAGATGTAATTAGAAACGTTCCCTCTCACATCTCCTGATGCATCCAGAAGACGCCTCCTGTTATGTCCCATATTTTCACTGATTGATTTACACGTGTGTGAAACAGCAGTGTGCTCTGCAAAGCTGCACATCGCTCAAATCAGAGACTACAGACCAAACTCATGTTTGCACATTATTCCACTTCAGACCAAGCTCTGATGCATTACAAATTGTGATTTCATGTGCAGTTAATCATAATGCTTTGTTCATAGGAAAACAGCAAAAGTCATTATACAGTACATACAGTACAGTGGGTTAATGTTGTACGAGTGTGTATGTTAACCTTGTGTACTAAGAAAGTGCACTACCAGCAAGGGGCAATAATGACGGGAGCAAAGGATGAAAGCAGTGTAAAGAGCCAGAGAGTCCACACTGGGAGATGCTTAGGTTTGGTCATCCACAAGACAAACTCAGGGGACAAGTGTTCGAGTTCCACACCAACAGAAGTCACTCTTTTAAGCCAAACCACCACCTTTTACCAAACCTAACCACATGGCTTTGGTGCCTTTTTTTTCAAGTGCAAAAGTTTGTTGTTACAAACTTGACCACGGAATTAGACCTTTTCATTTACATAGGTATTTGAGGCCAAACGTGACAAAGCCGATGGACCAGGTCTTTTATGCTGTTTGGCATAGTCAAACTCTGGGCAAGAATAAGCCAGTAAGTCTATGTCCCACACTGTGTAACTATTCATTCAAGGTGGGTTTGCAGTTAAGTCTGGTCTCACTTTAACAGACAAATATCCTCCTAAAGAGAATGATTACTGTGTTCCAACATCTGATCTAAAGATTATAATATATAGCCCAGTGGCCAGGATGAACTGTCTGCAGCATTAAATTTTTCATCTGCATATTCCTATAATAAATGCAATATCACGTTCATCTTATATGTTTCTGACCTGACTGTCATATTATGAGGTGGAGGGGATGATGGTGAAGTTACAGGGCGTGAAGGATGCAATTGTTTTAAAGGATTATTATTTTTGATTTATTCATAAGGAGACCTCACCTACAGCTGTGTTTATGGATACAAAAGCGAATATTTTTGCAGAGGAGTTGGGACATTTTCAGCAGTTTGTGGGAACCAAATAGGGTATTTTAGGGTTTTTAACGGTTTTCTAACCCTAAAAAAGGGGTTAATTAGTGCCTTAATGTAACCAGACCATAAGCGCAGCATTGTCACACTTAAAACTGCAAGTTGAGCCTAAAGAATTGCAAAGCTAAAACACATCAGTGGTTTGTAGAAGCGAACATTACCAATGTTTATTCTGGCAGTTTCCGTTCCTTTTAAATCGACATTGACCAAAACTTGGTGATGCACACTCACACACGTCCATCATCAGTACCTCCAGGTTTGAGCCAGTCTGTAACGTACATTTTACTCCGTCAGCCACTGCCAGCAGCCTGATCATGTGTTGGGCCCTCTTGAGTCTGCATGAGTGTCGACAGAGAAAGGACGAGAAGGGAAGGTGTGAATGTGTGCGTGCCGGTGATAACGACAGGTGAGCGTCCATACGAGGTGAGCTTCAGGCTAGTAACCTTCTCATGACCTTTGTCCATCACTGACCACACACACACACACTCTCATGCGCACACACACACACACACACACACACACACACACACAAAGGCTCAACACTCAATTCAGAACCAAATATATTACTTTTCCAGAGGGACAGAGGAAGATAAGGCAGCAGAAAGAGGCTGGAGGTGGTGGAAGAGATTGAAAAATAAGCTTAAAAGGGTGTAGACTGCTTGGGGGAAAGTCTGATTCAGACTGTGTGAAGGAGAGGCAAAGATGGAGAAACTCAGAGTGATTTAAATGTAATGAGAACAGTTATGAGATGGGATGAAGGGAAAACGGCCATACTGATAGAAGATATGAAAGAAAAAGAAAAGGATAAAGGAAATGAAATTGATATGGTAGACATAGAAACAGAAAGTAGCATTTGCAGAAATGATTAGAATAACTAATGGTTAAAATCGTACACCTGAGAGAGAAAAGAAATTGAAACTGACTTATGACATAGTTTTGTTTTAGCAAAAACAACCCAGACGCAAGACACTAAGGCGGGCAGGGAGATGTAACAAAAAAGCAAACTTTAATAAGCTCAATCCAAAAACAAAACGGCCGGCGGTCAAAGCAAAAAAAAAAGTAAAACACTCCCAGACAAGAGGAACACAGGAGAGAACATGAGGAGGGAACATGACGGCAGAACAGACGTGAACCAACAAGGAGTGAAGGCAGACTCTAGCCCTTTCACACCGGATCAGGGGTGTGTTGGTCTGATGGTGTTCACAGTCTGACAGCTAAACAGATCCTTCACTCATCAAATGAAAGAGAAATGTCCCACACTTCAACCCACAAAACAACTTTACAGGACCAAACAACAGTAGTGGTGTAACTGCTAGTGTCTTTGGCAACTTACAAGAGAAGAAACAATACTGTCATCCTGTCTGTCGCACTGACTCTCCGTCACAGCTTCTGTGCCGGCAGCTGAGCCAGGCGGCTCCCGCCGTTGAATGGTGGTTGATATGTGACATGATTCAGAGCAAAAAACTTTAACTCACCATGTCTCACCTTACACTATTGTGTTGTTGTAGTTACTGTCTCACGGATATTTAATTTAAAAAAAATTGCTGCGACAGTCAGCCCCCAGACTGAGGCCGCAGTGAACTTTCCCCCAGAAAACAGCATCCCTCCCCGTGAGTGAGAGGGCGACAGGGTCCTGTTTACTGATGGTGATCATGTAATTATGTAATATAGAGTGAATAACATAACTTAGTCACATTCCAGGATGAATGATGGGTCAGGATCTTAATTACAACCCATTATAACTGCATCCATATCATTATAAATGGTCAGCAGGTATGTGTTTAAATTAACAGGAGGGCACCGGGCAAAATAGGCTGAAAAAAACCCCACAGTTCTCAACGTCATGATGTGTACAAACAAAGGCGGAGAAATGCAGAGCCTTCACTGCGCGATAATGTAGAGTCTGTGCGCAAAAAGAGCTGCTGACTTAAATACACTGGGGCTGATTAACAAATGAAACGCAGGTAAACAGGAAAAAAGGCAAGAAGAAATAAACTTCAAACCACAACAGACATTCCATCATTTCGGTTTGCATATACTACTTTGAACTGGTGTTCCAGTGAATTAATTTATATCTGAACTGTGATGTGTAAACTAGACTTGACTTTTTTCACAGGTAGCTGGAGGTGTCATGAAGAGAGGAACTGACAGAGACAGATTCAGACACATACTAGCAGGATTCCAAAAAGATGTAAATATATCAATTTTTCCAAGACGCGTATGTAATCATCTCCTGCTGCTGCTCCTCCCACAGCGTGTTGTCAGTAAACAGTTTGTGGAAATCATAACTTGCTTTGTGATTTTCCTATTACACCGATCTCTCCTTGTGATAACAGCAGCTGAATGCACTTTAAAATCACACGAAAAATAGCTGTCATTCTCTGTCGCGTGGCAACAACAGAGAAAAACAGCTGCGGTGAATTCTGCACAACAGCTAAGATACAAGGTCATCGAATACAAAAGGGTCCTGGTTTGTGAAAGTCAAAGGCACAAAGTGAAAGCTCAATTTATAATTACATTTCAGCAGTAACTTCTCACATCATGAAAAGCTGTAAATGTTGTGTCACCTGGATCCCATTTATGAGGGCGGAAAATTAATTTCTCTCAATTTGTGTTCACAACAAGAAATCTCCCTGAGTTCATGTTCATTTACAAGTGCCTGCTCCATTCTCTGTATTTACTGATGTAGGCACAGATCACACCACACACACACACACACACACACACACACACACACACACACACACAGATGCCTATCACTCATTCCATTAGTTCCAAAAGGCAGGTTTTGCACAAGGATCTGATGCAGGTCGAGATTACAGGTCGAGGTGTGGGAGTCCTTGCAAAGACTAGCATGAACACGAACATTACCACATTTGTATATTTGTAAGATTGAATGACTTTTGCATAGAGTTCTGCTTCCCTTCTTAAATTGTAAATGCAGTCGCACTATTGCCACTGCTATCAAACCTTTTCTGGGGTATGGTGGACGTTTTTTAAAGACTCTTTTCACAGACTGAAAGCAATTATTCAAAATGTTCAAGCTTTTGCAAAAAGACTTTTCTTTTGATGGGAGGAAAAGATTCAAGCAAAGGTTTCAAAAGAAAGCAGCAAAACATTCATTTTCAGGAACACGTCGCTGAAATGGACAAAACAGTCCGTCACCGTCCTCCTGTTTATATACTGTATGCCGCTACTTTTTTAGCCATACTGTTTTTTTCTCTTGTTACCTTTTCTTCTCCCGTTTTTTGTTCTTTTCTCCTCTTTTCTCTTTCCCCTCACAGGTAGCAGTTAGAGTAGATCAGCAAATTAATTTTCTGAGACTTCATTAACACCTCATATCCTCTGGCACTGTCAGAAATCTGTGTGTGTGAGAGAAGGACAAAGAGAATGGCCCAGAGAGATGTTAAAACAGAGATAGCAAGGTGATAACGAGTGTGAATGTTGCACCACAGGGGTAATTATAATTAGAACTAAGTTTGATTAAAGCCATATAAGTGCACAGGCACACACACACACACACAGATAACACACACACACACACACCGGCACACATGGTATGGCCTTGAGTTTTGCCCCATTTCCCCTGACTCAGCTAGTTCAATCAGGAGAGACTTGTAATTTTTTGAGTGAACATGAAGATCTACTGCCATGTGTACACAGAGAATGACAAAGTCTTAGACTCCATCGTGATGATGTAATATTTGGGGAGGTGATGAAGCTATGCATAGAATAGGAACACAGACACTGGTGGGGGTGATGGAGGATCAGGAAATCTGACGTCGGGGGGAGTTGATTCCGGTGAGTAGAACCTAGCCACTGGATGAAGAGCTGGAGGAGGATGGGGTGGAGGAGGTGAATGACAGCTGCCAGCAGAGAGGAGAGCTGTTTTAAGTTTGACGGCAGTATGTGAAGACACACCCATGTCCAGTGAATGGAGGGAGCAGGGAAGGGGGGAATTTTCTTCACAGGAAGTGTTAGACCTGACCTAGCATCTTCTGCAAAGAGCGTGCTTTCTGATAGCAAACAATCAAGATGCAGGGTTTTGCAGTGTAGTTGTTTAGGACCTCTCCTATATTCTACATTTACAAAGGATCTCCCATTAGTCCTAGATTAAGCACAAGTGGTTACGTACGCAGACAAACAATGTTTAGTGCAGCATTAACATACCCACATGAGGGTATGTTAACTGAGCTCAGAGCAGTGGCTGACTGGATAAGGAAGAATCGATTGGTGTTGAATATTTCTAAAACAAAATGCATGGTACTGGAACTAGACATGTAATGGTTAGTAATCATAAGTGCCGCTTATCAGTCGGTGGAAAGTCCCTGGAACAAGTTAAAGACTAAACTACTTGGCATTATGATGGATGCCAGACTTAAATGTACCAAATACATTGATGATATTCTAACTAAAAGGGATAAAAGCAATGCCATTAGCAGGAAATGTTTTAGGTATGTAATATCAAGCACTGTGAGCCAAGTGACCCAAGCTTTCATTTTGACACATTTTGGTCATCTGCAGCTCCGAAAGACTCCAACTGGTTCAGAATAACAGAATAAGAGACTAACAGTAAATTATAAATTGCTGTTTTGGTTTTCCTTAAATGACATTTTGGATAGTTACGATAAAAATGTGCAACTTTGTTTTAAATATGGTACTGAAGTCTGAAGTGGCTACATTAGACACTCCCACAAAACAGAAGGTACAAGTTGGCTTAAGAAAGTGAATTGAAGGTACGTTGAAGAACCATTAGGTAAGTCCAGTATGATGGATGTTCCCCTTTCATTTAGCAATAGTGCAGAGCTGACCAGAGTGTCAGAGTGTGGTGCAGGCAGATTTTCCTCGACAGCTTTCTGGGTTCAAGTGTGTAAAACCTTCAGTGAGAACCGGCCCGCTCAGCCTGAGGGAGCTGCTAACGTGGAGCTGTCTGAGACAGAAGCGAGCGGAGGGGGGAGGGGGATGAGCCCGAGAAGGAGAGGAGGTTACAGAATTGGGAGAGAAGGGGATGACAGATGGAGGGAGGCAAAGAGAGGGACAGCGAGAGAGAAATTGGAAGAAACAGAGAGACTGAAGTATAGAGAAAGAGTGAGCCAGAGAGATGTGGTGAAGCAGAAGGATGTGTGATGAATGGAGGAATGACAGGTGTGATGAAAGAGGGAACCAGGGATGAAGAGAGGCAGATGGATCATCATGACATTACACTGGTGTGTGCATATGTGTGTGTGCGGATATCCACTTTTCCTCGTACTTCCCAGCTATGTGTTTGTTGAACTGATGATTATGTTATCAGTGCTTATTCTGGAGATTATGAGCAGCGGACAGGAGTGTATTAGCTTTTAGTGACTGGGTTAATTAACGTATGTTGGCACATGGCAAAAATACATTGTTCACTTTCCATCTGCTGTGTAGAAAGCTGCAGCGATGACGCATGGTTGTAAGGTAACCTCCAATGTAGCCTCGCTCTGGTTGGTTCCCTTGTCCAAAAGCGTTTTGGTTGTTTTTCCACAATAATGATATTTTCACGTTATGTTCAGCAAGAAAATCTTGATGAACACTGCCTGTACGATTTTTGAAGTGCAAATGAAATCGACAGGAATTATAGCTAACATTAGGCTATAAATGAACTACACTTGACTTCAGTGTCACCACCACGAAGCGCCTGACTTCGTTATACAGTAAAAACGTTCTAGGAGTCTAGGAGTTGTTAAATTAGAGTTAGAATGTTTGCAACTCGTGTCAGCCTGTCAAGATGGACAGAAGTGATAAGATGAGACACTGTGTTTTGTGTGATGTCCCTGACAACTTGTGTAGTCACTTGTAACCGACACACATAAGCATGTGTTTACCACAGACTTTATTTCAGGCAGTTAACTGAAAACACACAAGAAAAAACACTGACTTTGAAAAACGGGAACCTATTTTGTAATACATGTTCATAAAGTTGGCCGACTCACCAGTATTTCAATCCCCTCGATCGTTAAGTTTGTATTAAAGCCTGTGTTGTTCCCCAAACTCTGTCTGTTTTCATCCATGCTTGTTAATGTGCTCCGGTGCCTGTTCCCTTGTCCTTGTGTTTCCCCTGTGTTCCTGATTTGTTCCTCATGGTTTTCTATTTTTACTTTGGACATTGCCTGTCTTCTGTTACCTTTTAGTTTTTGGACATTGGAGTTTGGATTTTGCATTGGGCATCAGCTCATTAAAAGCTTGCTTTTTATTTTCAACCCGCCTGCCTCTGTGTCTGCATATGGATCCTACTTTAAGCTGTGACATTATCTGATGCTGATTTAGTCAGACAGGTGTTTTAAGTTCAGTTTATTGTTGTTACTGTATGGTTGCTTATTAAAATTGACAGGCTGGTGCAGAAAATAATGGAGGTCAACAGCGGGTCTTTATGGTTCCACAGCTGCTTTGTTTTCATCATCTGAAAGACTTTTTAGATGATAAATTCACTTGTTTGAAGCAAGCTTGAGAGAAAACAGCTTCCATTTCAACCACCCACCATTAATATTATAGTATGGGTAAGTGCTGAAGCAATGGAGCAGTGCAGTATTTCTCTTAAGCAGAAAGGTATCAGCATGAATGACAATTTAACTAGTTATTTGTAGAGAATGTTGGTTTTTTCACTTAAACGCAGCTGCTGCTTCAATAAGAACAGTGATTGTTAAACATTGTCAATGTACCTGACTGCACATTCACCAGTAAATGTTAGCCACTACATGCTACTGGTCATGGCAAACAGAGTAAGGATGTAGCAGCAAATTGGCTGCTTGCACTAAATTAGGTAATGCTGCATTATATTGCTTATGAATGAGTTTTGTTATCTGTAAGAGGAAAAAGCAATTTCTTTTTACTTTTGATGTTGCATAGTCTTGGCTTGAATCACAGTATGTAATTTCAGCCATTAGTAGGGTAGGATCATGGGAGTTGTTGTTTTCATCATGAAACAACCACTGTTGCTGCTGAAAGTCTATCAACAGGTATGTGACCCAGGCAGAAATGTTCACAGTCGAGGTAATGTTCAAAGTTTTGGCCACATTGCATTTAGTCATGTTCGCCGACTTCTCCTCTCACTCCCTGACTGCAGAAGGTGGAGAGACAGGTGACCAAATCAAACTCACCATTGCCTCCTACCTACTCCCCATTGGTTCCATCATCCGCCGTCATGGTCTCCATTTCCACTGCTACGCTGATGATATCCAAATCTACATTTCTACAAAATCCATCACCCCTGCCACCCTCTCCACCCTCACCAACTGTCTGACAGAACTAAAATCATGGCTGCAAACTAACTTCCTTCAACTGAATTGTGACAAATCTGAAATCATACTCATCAGCCCAAAATCCCGACTACTGCAATAGCATCCTCTATGGCTCATCATCCAAGGTTCTCAACAAACTTCAGTACATTCAAAACTCAGCTGCCCGCCTCCTTACCCACACCCACTCCCACGAACACATCACCCCTGTTCTACAACACTTACACTGGCTCCCTATCCCATATCGAATCAACTTCAAGCTCCTCCTCCTCACCCACAAAGCCCTACATAAAGAGGCCCCTTCCTACCTTACAGACTTGCTCCACCACCACACTCCAACCCGCAACCTCCGATCATCCGACGCTAACCTCCTCTCACACCCGCTCAGGACCAAGCACCGCACCTGGGGCGACAGAGCCTTTTCCATAGCCGCCCCCTCCCTCTGGAACACCCTCCCCAAACACATCCGTGACTGTTCTAACCCATCCACCTTCAAATCATTACTCAAGACCCACCTATTTAAATCTGCTTTTAACCTGCAATAATAGCTATCTTTCTTGTGCCCCCCATCAGTTTTTTTTGTAATCACAAACACACACAGTTACTTGCATATTGTTTGTTTGTCCTTACATGTACTTTTTATTTATTTTTCTATGTATTTTTCCTCTGTTTTTGGTTTTATGTAAAGCGTCTTTGAGAGCTGTAAAAGCGCTGTACAAATAAAATGTATTATTATTATTATTATTAACAACATTACATATTTCTTTGGGTTTCAACATTGTTGGAAAATCAAACGTACGGTTTTCAATTTTTTTTTATCTTTGATTTGTCCCTGACCTGCGACAGAGCTACCAAACTTCCTAACCTTGTAATCTTTTGAGCTTTGTGAGTAAAAATATCTTACATTTTCTCCCGTGGTGTTTCTCGGGGGTTGCCCAGAGGCCCCTGCTTTTATTTTTTGACCCCCACTCAAAACCTCTCTATCCATAGCAGATGGCACTCAACTTTGCTTTTTACTCCTTTATCACTTTACTTTCCACACACATACATTCACCTGGACTGCCCACCTCCTCCAACTCAACCTTGACAAAAGTGAGATATTGCTCTGATATTGCTCTTCCCTGAAAAATGTTGTCCTCTGCATGGCCTCTCTATCAGGACTGGCAGCACCATAGGGACACCTGCCCAGACTAGCAACAATCTCAGTTGCGATTCTAGGCAACCATTTGCCATGCAACGCTTGCTTCACTGCATCTTCCTCTTGCCAGATTCCTATCCAAGTCTACAGCATCTCCTCCCTCTCCTCTAATGGTGACTCTGTTCACAGCTGATAACTCGTGCTGCAGTTTTAAACCGTCTGCATTCTCCCCTGTCACCCCCATCCCTTCTTTACCTTCCTATTGCAGCTCACATTAAATTCACAAACCTTGGTTCTGCTGTACAAGTTGCTAAGTGAGGTGCATCTTCGTATACCTCCACGATATATGCTTAGCTCTGCTCTCACAGAAGCCACAAGACCATAACTCCATTCTCAGCTCGGCTCACGCAGGACTCTGAACTGCCTGTGTGAAACTCAAACTCATTTCCTCCAGGAACACTTCATATCCCTCTCTGAGCTAGTCTGCAGGCCTCTTGACCCTGATTATTCTCCTTTCATGTGGGAAAAACCACCTGTTTTGTTTTTGTCACAGCTGTTCCATGACAATCTTCCTTTCAGCACAGAGCTCCACTTGAGAATTAAGGAGAGGAAATACACTAAACAACAGTGGTATGAAGCTGTTTGGTAATGCAGTGACTTAAGTTAATTGACTGTGGTTTTCTTTATCGATCAATCAATCAATCAAACTTTATTTAAAGAGCACTTTTCATACATCGTAATGTAGCACAAAGTGCTTACAGAATTAAAACAGCAACAATTTAAAACAAGTAGTTGTAGTTAAGCTATGTTCTTTTTTGGGAGACCAGAAAGTAGAGCGTTGCAATAGTCAATGCGGCAGGTGATAAAAGCATGCATTAGTGTCTCTGTACTGGCTTTGGAAAGGAACGGTCGTACTCTGGCAATGTTTTTTAGAAGATAAAAAGCTGTTTTAGTTATGTTTCTGATGTGTGGGTTAAAACTGAGGTCTGAATCTAAAATAACTCCAAGGCTTTTTACTTGGCTAGTCAGGTTTAATGCCAGGGCATTCAATTGTATATTAATCCTCTGTCTTTGAGCTTCACAACCAATAAATAAGACCTCGGTTTTGTCCTGATTGAGCTGAAGAAATTTTTTTGCCATCCATGACTTGATATCTAAAATACAGTTAAAAAGGGCCTCGATTGGCCCTGGGTCATCAGGACACAAGGCGATATACAGTTGTGTGTCATCAGCATAACGTGCACTGTAAACCCGAACGTTCAAAGTAATTAAATAGATTAAGTACTGTATACTAAAAGTTTTAGAAAAAGTTCTATACTTAATTATGTCAAGTTGGTGTAACATGTTCCTTTGTATTTAAGTGAGCATAACTTAAAAACATCACTTAAGCACAACTTAATAGAATTAAGTTATTACATGCTAAGAATGATAAAGTCCTGTTATTTCTATGGTTTTAAATAGGGATGATTTAAAAATAAACTTAATTTATATAGCACATGCTAAAATACAATAATATCTCAAAGTGCTTCTCCAAATAAATAAAATCAGTAAAAAAAACCTAATAATTCAATTGGGACAAATGGTCTACAATGCATTTGACATTAGTGGAGGATCAGTTTACTCTAGCCTATATGTTTTTTTATTTGTACTTAAGTGTTGAGCAGCTGCAGGGATAATGTTTTATTTTGAGTTAATCTCTGATTCACCCTCCGAAGCAGAAGGTGGTGCTAATCTGCATACTACACTGATTCCTTACTGCACTTTGAAAAAACACAGAAGAAGAAAAGTTTGAACTGCAGAGATGGTTGGCGGCCGGAAGCAACAGAAGGCAGAAAGTTCGACCTATGTGGCAGCAGTCAGGACTTACTATAAGTTTTGAAGTTGAGTATTTATTCACTTTTACTTATTTAACGTCATGGATTGTAATAAAGTAAGTTTACAGCAGAGGCAAAACTCCACTGGCCACCATGGTGCTAACTAGCTATCCAATTACAACGAATGTAATGGTCAGCTGCTAGAACTAGCGAGCTAACATTAGCTAACCTAGGTTACAACCTAATCTTTCAGAGGATCCAAGCTCACAAACAGTATATTTTGATATGTGATGAATGTATTTCCTATCATTGCATCTCTCTCTTCCAGTTTCAAGAAGTTAAGACTTAAGAGTTGAGGAAGATATAACTGGAGATGTGATAAAGATAAATGATATGTCATCTGTTCTGTTCCATGTGTTAGTTTGTGATTAGTGTCTCTTTTTCATCCATTCAGGACGAGTTTGATGAGCTAGAACTTGATGGTGTTGCCGTGGACCTCCTTACTGTCATCAGTGACCATGATACAAGTCCAGTTCACTACCACCCTGTGAGAATCTCTGTCGTCACTGAAAGGAATTAGCCAGGTCGCCAAAAGCACTTTTATAGCTGATACTGAAAGCTAATTTCATTTGTGTATTATTTATTATTATTTATTATTGTTTTTGATTACTCCAATTATTTTCCTGACTATCTGATTAGTTGTTTGGTCAAAATCGGACATTTGTGAAAAATATCTATTTCCTAGGGCCTTAAGTGACCAGGAACACATTTGGAAGGCTAGAATCAGATAATTTTGAGTTATATGAGAGAGATATTAAGTTTGTTAAACTCAGTGTAATTGAGGCAATCAATTGCCTCAAAAATGTTAAGTTTTGAATCACATGTTTTTAAGTAAACAAACTCAACGTATGTGACTAATGTGTACTTAAAACAATGATAGCACAAACTAATAAACATTGAGTTTGCTTAACATAAAATGGTGTGGTTGTGTACTTATTTTTTTAAAGCTCCGTGAACTTATTCCAGTGGTTTTGAAAACTGGAAACTTTAAGTCATATTAACTGAAAATAATTGAGTTGAACTAAACCAGCACTTTAATTTAACTGTTATCAAAAGGTACAAGTAGCAAGTCATCCAGCCTTTAAGTTCTGGAGAATTTTGACTTTTGAGTTCATCAACTCAAAAAAATTGAGGCAATCGATTGCCTCAATTCTTTTGAGTTCTGGTAACTTATTCGGGTTTGGACCTCTTATTCTTTGATGTGTATCCCTCCATACTCACGGACATGTTTCTGTCAGTAAGATAAGATTTAAACCAATTAAGAACAGAACCAGAGATTCCAACCTGGTTGTGAAGTCTGTCTAAAAGAATTGAGTGGTCTACTGTGTCAAAGGCTGCACTTAAATCCAGTAGTACTAAAATAGATGGTTTTGTCCTGTCCAAATTCATCCTGAGATCATTTACAATTATTACTAGTGCAGTCTCAGTACTATGGTTTGTCCTAAAACCTGATTGGTAAATTTAATAGATTCTGTGGGTGATCATAAAATCATTTAACTGATTAAAAACAAGTTTCTCTAAAATTAATTTACAATATTAAGTAAATCATCTTTAAAAGAGCTATAAAATGTTTTTTTAAAAGAAGGAAGTGGGAATGGGATCTAAAATGCAGGTTGCTGGTTTTAGTTGGGAAGATACTTGGCAAGCATCTCAGCATCAACCAGGACAAACTTCTCTTGTGCATCCTCATGTAAAAATAAAGGTTCTGTAGTAATAAAATTGAGATTCTGATCTTTGGATAAAAGTGATCTAATATCATCAATTTTACTTCTGAAGTGATCTGCAAAGTCTTCACATTTAGAAATGGACGACTCACTGCTAGACTTCATAAAAACAGGGTTAACTAGAACTGCAAGCAATTATGAACGGGGGCCAAGCCCCCCCGCGCGACTCGGAGCCCGTGCACCGCAGAGCCCACAGAAGTTGGCCCCAAAGGATGACGGGCTCGGGGCAAAAGTGAGGACACAGGCCAACGTCTGAGCTGTGGTTTTCGCTGTAATGGGAAGTGCACTGGAAGTGCAAAAGGCTGAATGTGTGCCGATTTGGATTTGTTGTAATAAGCCACGCCCACATTGACCAGTAATGACCACCTTCAAGATATGGCATCAGGATTGGCCCTACATCATACGACCAAATTTCGTAAAAATAGGTGTAGCCGTTCAAGAGATATAAAGTTCCCACATTTTTAGCGCCCCTTAGTGGCCAAAATTCGCCAAATTCGGCTCATCCCTTTCCAGTCTCATGGCAACCAAGGATCTCAAATTTGGTCTTAATAGCATTTAGTTTGACCAAGATATCATACAGTTTACATTTTTATAGGTAGCTACAGAAATTTGTTCGTTAATAAGTTGCGCATTTTTTGACCGAGCAAAATTCTTTTGATAACTTTAGATGGGGTCCAGCTGAAGAGTGTACGTGCCAAGTTTCACGTAGATCGGACAAGATCCCAAGGAGGGGTTGGAAAAAGTAGGTTTTGCATATGTGGCGATTTAGCGAAGGAAATTTGCAGCAGAAGTGGTCGTGTCCTATGTCAGAAAACCCAGCTGTGTTCAGGGAACATATGGATATAAGGTTTGCGAATGCGTTATTTGAAATGTGGAAGTGACAGGCAAAAACGCGATTGCATCCATTATAGCGCCACCTAGTGGAGTACATGTGCAATTTTTGTTTTGGAAGAACTGTGTCCTATTCTTTATGTACCATATACATTTCAAAGCTCTCAGCATAATAGTTTGGCTGAAATGAATGTTTGTTGTTTATCTTGTAATAAGCCACGCCCACATTGACCAGTCATGACCACCTTCAAGATATGGCCTCAGGATTGGCCCTACATCATACTGACCAAATTTCGTAAAAATCAGTGTGGCCGTTCAAGAGATATAAACTTCCCATATTTTTAGCACCCCGTAATGGCCAAACTTCGCCAAATTCGGCTCATCCCTTCCCAGTGTCATGGCAACCAAGGATCTCAAGTTTGGTGTTAATAGCATTTAGTTTGACCGAGATATCAAACAGTTTACATTTTTATAGCTAGCTACAGAAATTTGTTCGTCAATAATTTGCGCATTTTTTGACCGAGCAAAAATCTTTTGATAACTTTAGATGAGGTCCAGCTAAAGAGTGTACGTGCCAAGTTTCACGCAGATCAGACAAAATTCCAAGGAGGAGTTGAAAAAGTAGGTTTTCCAGTTTTTGCAATTTTGCGAAAAAAACCCCCGTTCTAACCAGAAGTGGGCGTGGCCAATCGCAAAGTGATTCAGCTCCATTCAGGGAGTTATACGCAATAGTTGTTGGTTATAGCGGCCCCTGCAGGCGGTTATATGTAGTTTTTTGTGTCTGAGATATTCGCAGGAGTCTGGACCAACCCTCCAAATTGCACCGCCCTCCCTTGCACGGTTTAGCCTGCAGCACCACTTTTAGCCGGAGAAAAATAAAAATAAGAATCTTTACAATTACAATAGGGTTCCTAGCACCGCTGGTCCTAGGAAACGCGTATGCTTGCATACACGTTCCCTCGGCCCCTCGGGCTTGGCCCCCTAATAAGATGGTCAATTGTTGGGAATAGGATTTTGAGGTTGTTCCGGTTGTCAGCTATCAGTTTTGAAAAATGTGACTGTCTTGAATCTTTAATTGTTTTATTATAAGTGTTAAGATGTTCATGGAAAATGTGGTAGTTCACTGTTAATTTGTCTTTTCTCCACCTTCTTTCGGCTTTTCTACAGTTTCTCTTTGGTTGTCTAGTTTTTTCGTTTCGCCAGGGAGGAGTTGGAGTGGTAATGGTCTTTTTCAGAATGAGTGGAGCAACTGTGTCAAGGATTGACCTCACTTTACTGTTAAAACTATCTACTATAAAATCACATGAGGTGGGTAAAATGTCTGCAGGAGTGTCACGTAAAAGATTTATAAAATTTGCAGTCACTTCATTAGTAAGATAGCATTTCCGGACAATTCGCTCTGGGATATCCTGTTGTATAAGACACAGACATTAAAAAAGACACAGAAATGATCTGACAGACCTACATCGATCACTGAGGAGATGTTAACAGACAGGCCGTGGGTAATTAAAAGATCCAAAGTGTGTCCTCTGTTATGGGTAGGCTGGGTAACATGTTGAGTGAAATTTATAAAATTAAGTAGGTTTAAAAATTCCATGGTATAAGTGTCTGATTGATTGTCCATGTGTACATTAAAATCACCTGCTATAATGACCCTCTCGTAGGTTGTGTGAATGATTGTGAGTAGTTCTGAGAAATCTGAAATGAAAGAAGCGCATCGTTTGGGTGGTCGGTAAACTGTCATGCAGAGTATGGGTGGGTTGCTGAAAACTGAGGAGTGATATTCAAAGGATGTGTAGTGTCCAAATGTAATGTCTTTAAAACCAAGTGATGCTGAGTGGATGGTTGCCGTGCCGCCACCCCTTCTATCTATTCTACTGGAAAATGAAAAAATTGTAATTTGGTGGCGAGGCTTCAATGAGGGTTATTGGTCCATCAGTGTTCAGCCATGTTTCTGTTAAAAACATGCAGTCAATATTATTATCATTAATAAGAAATGTCTTATTTAAAAGAGATCTTACATTTAAAAGTGCCATATTGAAGGTCAGGGGTGGATTAGCAGATGTCTGTATGTGTGTGTTTATGGATGTAAGAGTTTGTTTACTGTGGTGGTGGTGGTGTTTCACGTTAACTCTGTTCGTGATGTGGACAGGAATAGGGAAGGCTACATTTCGATCCTCCCACAAGGGGGAGCTAGTAGCATCAGGTGGGTCATGGTTTGGTGTTGCTGACAGAGGAAGGACAGGTGAAGGAGGGGAGGAAGAGGAAGAGGAAAAAGTCAACAGTCAGTCACGTGCAGCAGATTGTACAGCATACTGTATATTAGCTGCAAGCATGCAGCTAATATAGTCCATCACTCCTGAAGAAAGCTGAACGCCCCCAAAACAGGTTAAAATTGTCAATAAAACCAATGTTGAGGGCTGTGCAGGCAGACTGGAGCCAGCTGTGGAGACTGAGCAATCTGCTAAAACACCCTGCTCCACGGACCACTGTGGGGATTGGGCCAGAAATAAAAACAGACTTTCCACAGGAACTTAAAAAGGATAAAAGACCATTAAAATCCTTTTTGGTCAGCTCTGACTGTTCACGAGATAAGTCGTTGGTCCCGACGTGAACTATCATCCGGCTGAGGAGGGGAGTGAGAGCAACAGCCCTGGGATCTTGTCCAAGATATCTGGTACAGTGGCTCCAGGGAAACAGCGAGTGACAGCATTGAAGAAACAAATATTCCTGATGATGGAGTCCCCGGTTATCATTGTGGTCGGGGAGAAGACAGGACGAGGACGGGGAGGTGACAGCTGTGGACTCCCGTGGTCTGGGAGTGCGTGACCTGCTTGTACGCCGGTGGTCACCGGCTGGATGTGGTCAGCCTGTGCAGGTGGGTGATGTGACGGGGGCCCAGGGGCCTTGAGCCCAGAAGGAGGATCCCCTCTCAGCTCAGGGCAAGGAAGACATCCAGACCGTCTGAGTAAGGCGTCCCTTAACATCTTACAGCGAGAACACGATGTTGCTTCGGTCAACGGCCATCGATCCAGCCTCACGGTAAAAGTGCTGCCTGCCTGAACACTGTTTTCCCGAGGTGAAGTGACAGTGTCGGCCGGTGTCATGCTCGGCGATGGGTCCAGGACAGGGCGAGTCGGAGCAGCCAGAGTGACAGCCGGGTCACCTGGGTGGGCCGTGGCGTCATCGGACAGTACCATGTAGCGGTTGGAGAGGTCCAGGTAAGGTGGCGAAGCAGACTGGACCGTTCGACTGTTCCTACCATGGACCACCACCTCGGCCCATGACTCCTGATGTTTAGGAGTTGAGCAGGAAGAAAGTCGAAGGTTGGCGGCAGGGTCCCATTTAACGGTGTCCTGGATGGTTGCGTTGAGGGAAGTGATTTGTTTGGACTGCTCGGATGCCACTTCCATAAAACTGGACAGGAATGAGTCCTTCTTTTTTCAGTTCATCAGAGAGCCGACGGAGGTCCTCTTTCAGGTCAGCAATCTTTTTATTTGCTTTATTAAGGACTGTGCAGTCCTTACATGGTGTGGTAGGCATAGTAGCTTTGGAGTGTGAGTGTGTCTGCTTTTCTGTGAGTCAAACCAAGCTAGTAACTAATAGCTACACACACACTTTGTGTCTGCCACTCTGTCTGGTTGAAATGTTTGTTTCACTCTCGTCATAAGCTGGCTCGGTAACCAGGTGTAATAATGTCTTTACATACAAGGTATATCATGCATGGGCAGTGCAGTAAAACACTACTAGCAATAGGGGTGGGATGATACGGGTAACTCACGATTCGATACTGTGATGATATTTGGCCCACGATAATGATAATATCATGATACACGATATCTGTAATATTCGATATATTACAAGAAATGTATTTATATATCACGATATGTGACTGAAAAAGAAAAACGTCATATGCATCTATTGCATTTATTTTATTTTATTTTCTATAAATTTAATATGCCTTGATGTGTCCAGGTTGACCCACTTTTATGTTCCCACTTCCCAGGTACTGGATGGGTGAACATAACTCTGCACATAATTGGTTGCATACTGAAATGTGCCCAATATTTCATTTAATTTTTATGTTATTCTTATCTTGTTTAGCTATTGTTAAACTAAAACGGGCCCAAGTTTACATAAAACAAGTTGCTACTGACTTTTCACCATCAAAAGGACTGTCTTGGTTTACATAAGACATGTTATACATGTTCATGCACTTTAATGTGTCCAGGCAGCTCAGGGTTCTCTCCAGACGGTGGAACCGCTATACTCATTTTCAATGTAAGCTGCTTTATAGCGGGTGTTAGTGGGCTGCCGCGGTCTTCTCGTTAAAAAAAGCGCCACCCGGCTGACGGTGGCGAGCGTCCGTCAGTCCCCCGGCTGATGGCGAGGAGCCGGGGGACGGACGGACGAACGCCCCCCCGCGCGCTGACGGCGATAACGACCGCACCAGTGTTCTCCCGTCATCTGTCTCGTTAAAGTTTGTTCGTTGTTAGTATTTTCCGCCATTCTTGCATCTGTTCTTCTTCTGTTGTTAACTCGTCTTCTTCACCGGCCGCTGCTTACGCCTACTTTACCCTCATTTACGGGATTAGCGCCCCCACAAACAGGACAGGAGAGATTAAGTACTGACGGTGACAACGGGGTAAATCCATAATGTGTGTTGTAATAAAATATCGATATTTGCTGTCAGTATATCGATTATTTATTGCGACAGAGAGCACAACAATATATTGCAATATCGATTTTTTTTCCAACCTCTAGCTAGCAACATGGAAGAAATGTGATTATTTTTTCAGTAGGGACAGTTTACTTGTCACCGTCCTAAAAGCAGTTCTCAATTGCCACCTAGCTAATGTTATCCACCAGAATCACCTGGGCTAGCTTTGTTCAGAGTTGGCTTCGAGGTTTAGCAGTCACTGCTGACTGGTAAATACCTCTGAATTCCAGACTTCCTGCTTGTTTAAACAAAATGTATTCTTGATGTGGTAAATCCGACCATAGACGTCACATGAAGAGGTAAAGGCTTTGAGTTGTTAAAAGCACTTCTGATGGGGCTGTGCTGAGCAACACATGTACAACACATCCTTATACCTAAATGACTTAATCGGCTGATTCTCAGCGTCTCCCTAAACAACATGACCGTTGCAGCAGAACAGCGACACACATACTGGACCATCCCAATGTGGTTAGATTCTTTCTTAAGTTGTTCTTAAGAGGTTACTGAAGAAAACCCTACATCAGATTCACCAACTCGTTCGTAAGCCTCAGAATTGAATTACATTGATGAAAGCCACAGGAGCAATATATATGCCATTGTTTTGTGGGCCTTGGATGGAGAAATGCCACGTATAAATAGGCTGGGGGGGTTACTAATTGATGGCATGTTTCCAATTTACTTGAATTTTTCAGTAATCATTTTATCATTGGCACATTTAATTTATTTTAGAGTTTAAATTCTTTGTAAATTACCAAAAATATGAAATAAATAAATAAATGAATAAATATGACAGAATTATCACTGTAATATTGCATTTTACTGAACTACACAAGAGAAGAACACAACCATGCCAACATTTCGGCACTGAAATGTGCGTAAGAGTACTCCTGAGTGTTCGTAGGATTTGTTCTTGCCTAAGAAAAAATCCTAGATAAGAAAAAATTCATGAATGCCACAATCTTTGTAAAATCTTCGTAAGTGGGACTTAAGAACAAATTTGTTCGTAAGAATGGTTCATGAATGAGGCCCATTGTTACTTTGGTATATTATGTTAAAAATGCATCTACCTTACGTTACCTTATCTATGTTACTATGTCAGAAAAACTTCAAACTCTTGATATTATTACATTTTTCGAGTAACAAAGTTATGCACTTTATCTGCTTGTTCCACAGATTCTTTAAAACTTTTTTTTAATTACTGCAAAAATGGGAAGTAAAATTAAAAACACATGTAAAATTGCTGTTAATCAGGAGGGCATACATAATCCAACTGGGCTCTCCAGTGACTTAACACTGGACATAACAAATAAAATTAATTTGATAAATATGGGCTGAAAGCAGTATTGATTTATATTTTCCCTGCATGAAGTTGCAGGGATTGCGTCGATTACACTACATTAGCTTTAACAGTAGCTTTTGGAGTTTTCTTTCTTCCCACTTTTCAGTACATCCTGAGGGAAATATCTGACTATCTATATGTATAAAGAGTGTGTGTGGGGCTAACAAGCACACAATGGTGTGGATTTAGTTTTTTGATATAGATATATATTATATATCTTTATAAAAAATAATAATAACACCAATACCATTACTCACTTGGTTTTCTAAATCCAAATTCAGAACTCAGACCATTCAGACTGAAATGGTCAATGATACTGAGATATTCGAACAACAAGAAAACACATTTCTTAACCAGTCCCAGGTTTATGTTTTTCATCAATGGTTACACAATGGGCTTTTCCAGTCTTAACGACAGCCCAAAGAGCTGTACAATACATGCCACATTCACACACACATTCATACACTGATGATGGTGCCATGCAAGGCACCAACTGCTCATCAGGAGCTCATCAGGTTCAGTATCTTGCTCAAGGACACTTCGACATGCAACTAGGGTGGGGCCAGGATTCGAACTGGTGACCTTCCGATTACTAGACGACCTGCTCTACCCACTGAGCCACAGCCGCACAATGGGTAAAACAAAAACAAAAAAAAGAATCATTTACAGGTACATAGCCATTTTCATTTAACAAATGTCACTTATCAAAATACATTTTTAAAAAAACAACCTGCAGTGTTGACTGGGGAATGAGGAATGACATGGTGAGCCTGTGTAGATCTGGATGGGTGGCAGAACGAATACAACAGAGAAAGAAAGATGAGGGTGTGCTGGCTTGTGAAGTGATGCGATGGCGAAAGGGAGCCAAACAAATTGGCAGAGAGGGGAAGAGAAGGAGACAAAAGCGTTCCCGATTTGGCAAATAGGGGGCAGTATCACTCTGTAGCAGGTTCACAGAGAGGAGGGGGGGAGATGAGGTGAGAATAGCACAAGACAGAGGGAGAGGTGGGGATGGGTGGAAGTTAGACAGAGGGACGGCTCGTGGTAAAGACAGACAGGGAGGCGGGGAGAGTGGGGTGAGGAGGGGGAGAGACACAGTTGAGCACGGGATGGGAAAGACGGGAGAAGATGAGAGGGGAGAGGAGGAGACAGACAAGGGATGCAGGAGGAGAGGAGTACATTACAGTGCCAGCATGGGAACACAAACCGCTGCTTATCATTTACCATTTCAGAACAAACTACTGCTGTTCCGACGAGTGTTTGCATATGTGTGTCCTTGAGTTCTTCATGTGCCTGTGTGTGGTGGGCTTCGGTTTGCATGATTTGATGTCGGCATGTGTCTTTTGTGTCTGTATTCCGTGTATATCTCTGCATCTGCATGTGAATCTCTGCATGTCCGTGCCCGTGTTAGATTTGTGTGTGCGTGTGTGCACATACTGGCAGGGGTTTAAGGAAATGTTTTTTACTGTGTCTGTCCTTGATATGCCCAGCTGAATACAGAGAGCTTTTAAAAGGGTATTACACCGCAGAACCGGGGCCCTCTTGGAGGCTTTCACAGCATTTTAAATCTCCCTGGGCAGTGACCGCAGTAACAATCCGAAGCTTTTGCAGACACTCATACAAGAAAATCATCGCTTTACAAGGGTGAAGGGGACGAACACCTGACTCCTGACAACGACGAAAAGGCCCCTCATTTACCCAGCAGCCTTGTTTTCCCAGTTTTTACGCTAAAATGTTGGACCAGGACCAGGACTATCTCACAGCCTCATCTGAGATCATCCTCATCCTCATCACAAAGAATTTGATCTATACCAACTTGGAAAGCATTTTTTTTTTTTATTTAGAGAAGCAGTCCAAGGATGTTACACATGAAGATCAGTTTACTCGTCACAAGAAGTACTACTTAGCCTGTTAGACCAGTTATAGAACGTCAGGTGACGGGAATGAGGTACTTATATGTCACTCAAGTTATGGGAGTTACCAGATTGAACATAGTTATTTAAAGTATGATCTTTTCCTCAATGTA
This sequence comes from Sparus aurata, assembly GCF_900880675.1. Classification (NCBI taxonomy): domain Eukaryota; kingdom Metazoa; phylum Chordata; class Actinopteri; order Spariformes; family Sparidae; genus Sparus; species Sparus aurata. The sequence continues at coordinate 24,113,807 of NC_044202.1, read as the reverse complement.
ACCAAGTAGTTTTTTTAAACAAAACCATGACTGGTACCAAGATGCCACTTAGCGACCGACAGTTCAGTTGCAGAATCTGGTCTGTTATGCTAGTAGCAGCTAATCTAGCCTCAAGGGGAGATGAGGAGCAGCTCACTTCTTTCTAACTTGTTTTTCATTTCTAAACTTGTGGTCTTGGACCCGAACGGAGGCTGACTCAAGCGACATCACTTGAAGCAATTTATGAGACTTAATGCAGCATCCTCTGGAAACACAAAAGGTTTAATACAACCCAGAATCCCCCAAAATGTTGAGACACAGTTTAGAAAAGATACATTTAAAAGATATGACAATTTGATAATTAACTTATGTTAACTTATAACTTTTTGATATACCCTCAGTGGAGATAGTCTAATGAAAGACTATTGTGTTGCATGATGGGAATTTTAGGTCCAGTTTCCTGTCCTTAGAGTGAAAGTTAGGATATGTCGGCTTGTCTTAATTTTGGCCATATTTTGTTGATGTGTCTTTTACAGGTCCCCACATTTAGTGCAACACTTGCTGCCCAAATAAGTTCTAATTTTGTAATACATGTTTTTCATTCACTTTCAGGTATTAAACAGCTAAACAAAAGTGCAAAGTCATATAATTTATGGCAAGGTATGGACAATTGGAAGAAACTTTAAGGCCATGGGACACAAAACCTCTGCATTGAATATTAATTCTCAAACTATTAATAGAAGCAACAGACACCTCGCCTCTCCCTGAACATCCCTGGGTTTCCTGCACAGGAGCACGAGCACATGCAGTAACACACATACTGTACTCTACTGTATACTTGACTGGATATGTCAGTTACATTAGGTTAATTACACACATTCATATCGTGAGACACTTTCATTATTCAATTTATGTTAATTCCATTACAGTGGCTGCCTGTGAGGAAGTCCCAGTTTTCAACTCTATATTTAAGTCATTATAAAGATTGATGCTGCTCATCTTGAGGTTTTTTTTTTGTGTGTGTGTGTGCCTAGAATAGTCAATGTTGAATGCGCTGTTGAATAGAATGCAGTTGGCGTTACCCTGCAGTAGCATCATTTACAGTCTCAGTGTATTTTCAGAATCCAGCATCATTATAAAAGTACTGCTATTTCATATTATATCACTGCTCAGAATAAAACATGCATGGAATCTTGCTATTCAGTCAATTTTCTTTTAGTACTTAGACTCCAAATAGGAAGAATTACGGTAGTAACCCGGCCCAGCTTTCCAAGGAGTGACATGCATATTAGACAATTCCTCATTTCACTATTTAAGTCTAGTTACGAAGTTAAGTGGATGGAAGTGCAGGTAGTGTATGGGCATGTAATGGGTCTCAATATCATGAAGTAGCCCAGAGTTGGTGTCCAATCGCAGAGTGGTAATCAATGTTTGCCTTTTATTAAACCCTAGTCTTTCCATGAAACCTTAAGATACGATAGTGGTTATGTGCAGATGTAATACTATGTGTGGCAAACACATTTATAATGTTGCCGTGGATATAAAATAAGAATGAGGGTCTGCAGTCATTAGGGTTGAGTACCAAGATCTGTACTTAAGGGTATTCATCTGTACAACTAAGTACCAATTAGGTTTGGGGGGTAGCCAATTTATGTGAAGCACTCACTGCATGTCATTTATTTCTGGTTATGTATTTTGGGCAGCATTTCTTGTATGAAAGTTGCTATACAAATTAAGATAATTATTTTTATTATTATTTCAGTTGTATTAGTATGTTTACATAACAGCAAATAATATGATACACTCTCCAGTTAAATGGCAAGCAAGTGTTCATAACATTAACAAGACTATTAACAACATATTTAGAAGCTAAGTGCAAATGAGGTCTGGGAAATAAAATATACTGTCAAGGACATCTTCAAAGTCATTTATCATCTTCAGTGAATAGAATTAAAAACAAATAGTCTATGGCTCAATTTCACTATAAATAAGTTAAATTAAAAGAACAACCTGTGACATCAAAAAATATACAGCAACACGAGGCTATTCTTTAGACCTATACTAGGTTTTTGATCAGGGGACTAATGGTGCTGCTCCGATGGTGTACTTGTGGCACACACACGCACACGCACGCACGCACGCGCACACACACACACACACACACACACACACACACACACACAAACTTTCTGGCAACCCCTCAACATCAGTGGAAAGCTGTTGGAATTTCATTTCAACCAGAGAAGGGGATCTTTGTCTCCATGGATCACCAAAGGTCAACAGTTGCATTGTTGTTGCTCCATAGAAACATAATTTTTCTCCTCAAGCTTAACAAACTCGCGCTGTTAGTCATCACAATGTTGGAAAATGCTGTTTTTCTAAAATGCTGACTTTGTATACTTTTGTCACAGGACAGCCACGCTACAAACATATGATGATCTTAAAGAATATGATGTATTGCTGTTGCTTGAACTAGTCAACTATTAGAATGAGCTCAACCTTTAAGCTGCTGTAAGAGCTCTCATTTTAGCTGACTTCCTGTCCAGTTTGCAGTTGGCAATCGCCTCCTTCCTCTCTGCATCTCCACAATTGCATGACTCCTTCGTTGTTTGCCAGGCAGCTCATTTGCCTCTTTCTTTTCTTGAAGCTTTTATCATCATTTGGCCTGTTAATATAAGGCATCGCCAGGAGCGCTGGAATTGGTAGCTTTCCCCTCAGATCCTTGTCCTCTGAACTCCTTCCATTATTCATCCAGCCCTCATACTTCCCTGCAGATTGAAAAAATGCATTCTAGTTCTAGTGGAATCTCAATGTATTTGCACACGTTTTAGGGGCACCACCTCCAAAGAGGAAGAATCAAATCAAATCGAAAATTTCTTACGTTGTCAGTAAAATATCTTAAAGTGGTATTTCTCGATTAAACTGATCTCATTCCTTACTCCAAAGGGATACAAAGAACAATGATGGAGGTCTGCCATCAGACTTTTCACAGAAGCCGTTCTGTGGTTGTAGGCCAGTAAGACCGGGCAGATGGGCTGTCTGTTTATGTCTCCCTCTTAGCTGGTCGCTGTCAAAACTATCACTCCGGTGTGCATGGCTTTTGCCAGATAACTAGATAAAAAGACTTGGCGCTGGCCAAACAACACAAAACTTCCTTCAGGAAAAATGTGCAAGGTCGTATAAAGTTGTGACTCAGTTGGCGTTGTAACGTCTACAATTAAGTGTAGAAACTTCCACATTCAACAAAAATGCAAAAATAAATGTATGAGAACAAACAAGTGTAAGACATTAAGTAAAACTAAAAGAGAGGAAACAGAAAGAAGTGGAAAAGGGAGAAGTACAAAGACAAAGAAAAGACAAAAAAGTAGACAACAAGAAAGAGTCGAAGGGGAAGAAACAGCATGGAACAAGAGTTTCCTGTTGATAATACATTTGGAAGAAACAGGTGTGTCTACGCTCAACCATTCAGGAGCTGTTTCTCTTCCTTCATGTTTAAGATGGTAACTCAAGTAAAACATGAGTTTTAAGGGCTGAAAACGCTTATGCCTATGTCATCCACCATGATCCATTAAGATATCAAAAATAAGCAATATGTGAACTAGGAGTATATAAAGAAAAGAGAGAAAGGAACAAAACATCTTCACGTGTGAATTCCTCTTTTAGGCCGATTATCATGAAGAACGTAAACTTCATGCACATAACTGTTAAAAAAAGTAAATAAAGTAAATAAATCAGAATTCTGCGACATCTCCTTCACTTTTAAGATTGCTCACCAGCATACTGTTATCTGGCTGTCCAGCAAAGGCAGGCTGATACGAAATTTACATCCGGTGAGTCAGACTAGATGACGGGTAACATACATATACTGTAAACAGTCAGAACAACAAAAAATAATTCCCTATTAGATCTGTTTAGCAGAAAGGATATGAATGCAAATGATATTGCTGCACACATTTTTTTTCATAATGTCACAGTGCTGTTCTCCTTTCTCTTGAGATATCACTGTATCATTTGCTCAGGAAACGGACTTACAGCACACACACACACACACACACACACACACACACACACACAAATAGACGTGAAAATATGGAGTTCAGTGAACCATAGTCCATGCATACTAGCATATAGACCACACATCATCTCTTCATTGACATCCTGGGTGTTTGTGAACATGTGCAGCCTGTCACAGTGTGAAATGAGAGGCTTTGTGTGTGTTTTTCTTTTATGTGTGTGAGTGTGTGTGTGAAATAAGAGCCACCTGATCTTTGCTATGACCATCTGCAAACACACCTGCTCTCAGCGCTTTTTTCATTTCCTTTCATCACATCCTCCTTCTGTTGTCATCAAGCTAAACTGAAATAAGATTTCTAATATTTATTTGAGAACCCCTCTACCCAATTTTCTGTCCCTCACATTCACTAACACACACACATGCACTCACAGACACATAAGCACACACAGACCCTCAGTACATATCAGATGGTTAGGCTGATCTAATGGAGAGCAACAACACAGATGTCAGAACAGCTGATCCTATTCAACATGACCATGGGCACTGTGTGTGTGTATGTGTGTGTGTGTGTGTGTGTCTGTGTGTGCATGTGTGTAGAAGAGAAAGGAGAGACGATGTCAAGAGCTATTGGTAAGTCAGCCTGCCACTTTGCATATACTGTTTTCAATAGGTGAAATGAATGAAGAAAGATGGAAACAAAATAAACAGAGACATTTGAAGAATTTTCTTAAATATTAATCAACCAAAACTACACAGTATAATATTGTGACAGTGTAACTGGTTTGTAGCCCTTTGTCACCAATATATACATTTGGCACCAATAAGAATAAAAGTGGAACATATTTGAGGCATTTCAAAGGCTTCAGGCAGATTTTGCCATTCCATTGACCTGTTTTTCACATTTCCATTCTGTTTTCCCATCCCATATATATTTTCGTCTCCCCTCTTCAGGTAGCAGAAGACTTCGGTGTGTCTCTTCCAAAACCCACGGAGTAGCCAACTAGTCTATTGTTGCATTCAAACCATTCCACTGAAATCCCACTGCACTGGGTCCCTGACCAACCAGTAGGCTTTGTGAGGCAAAAGAAGACATCTTGCAAGTTGCTTCTAACATCCCGTCTAATTGTGTCTGAAGGAGCATCTGTCCAAGCTCTCTGTACCACCTGGACCACCATTACCTTGTTATTTGTATGTGCTGCACTTGTCAAGATCATAAGGAAGAAACTCAGTGAGCACCAAGTCTACCTGTACCGCATTTACTTGTAATTAATTTTTTTGTCAAAACTGTCTTTATTTGACAGGAGATACATCTGTGAGCTTCCCGGTATTAATCTATTGGAATACAATAATACTGGCATTTTCCTTGAGTAATCGTTGCCTAGTGATTGTTCATTCTAGTCTTGTGACAGTCAATACTTTAAGGTTAAAGTTTCAATAATGAAAATGAATTATCATTGTCATTATCTACTCACCCTCATGCTGATACAATTTCATAGTCCACAAACCATTCGTGGGGCTTTACGGCAAAACAATGGTCCAGCTTTCTCCTAATCAACTGAGTAGATGGAGACATGCTTTAAAACATAAAAAAAATAAGCAAGAAAATTAGTTAAATTGGCTCCATACAGCTCATCCAGCATAACTCAGGTCTCCAGGAGCCCATAGATGATAAATTGATTTGAAAAGACGATATTTACACCCTTGATGGTCCAACTCTTGCCACCACTTCAGACGGGGTAACCTTAGCAGATAGAGTGAATATTATGTCTTAAGGAGGCAAATGGTGTTGTTTCAGTTCAATTTGATTCAGGGACTATGAAACTTGGGGGTAGGGTCTGAATTTTTCTTTTTGGGTGAACTTTGCCTGTGATACTTTGATAGCTATGGGCTACACACAGAAAAATAAAGGTGCCATCTGAAACCAAACATTTTTCCATGTCTACATATGATATTGTAAAAAACCCCAAAGCTGCCTTTAAGACCAATGAAGACATTTCTTTAAGACACTGTAAATGGTGCTCCAAGAAGTCTTAGCAAGAATTGTTCTTTAGGGAACGAGAACATTATTTGTTAGTTCTTAGTTTCTGTAACATAAGACATACATAACATGCATAACTTTTAAAATCCCCCTAATGTATGACTGAGACAAAGCTAGTTAGACAGGAAAGAGCAGTGTACAAGCAGTTTCCATTTGCAGGCTCTGGTGCATCTAGATCTTGTTCTGTTGCCATCATCCAGAAAATAACAGAAGTGGTGGCCAGTTCAGTGTCTGTACTGACATTCTGCAGGTATTCATCATTAGGAACCGAGGAGCAGCAGTGTTTCTTTCCATTTAGACCCCCTTCAGACCTGAAATAGACTTCCTTTTCTAATTGTTACCTGTGCTCACAGCTACAGTATAGACAACTCTGTCCTGGCCCTCTGGTAGCTACAACATTTTTATAACCACATAGGATTGTACAATTTGACCCCAAACAAAGGAACGAGCCAATCCTTCAGAGTTAATAAATACATAAAATTCTGTCAACCCTATGGAACAAGAATGACAAATAAAACATGGTTGCATATATGTGTGTCAATACATGGCCTTGTTAGGTTAACCTCCTCAATACATGGAAACAAACTGTCACACAGGCTTGCCGAGTGGGTGGCTTGCTCATTCTTTGGCCAATTATTCAGGGGAAATTGTCACAATCTCATGGATGCTGACACTGTATCAAGAGACCACTTAGATCACTGCCACATTCTCACACAGTTTTAACATTCTGAATCACTGTTTTATTTAGAGTCAATCTGAATAGGAGTTCAAATGTGCTCTTTTGCTGTTAAAGAGATACATACAATCCCACGCATCAAACAAAATTGTTATGAATAACACCTAAATGTTGCATCACATCTCCCCTTCCATAAAATTGTTATCAATATGACCATTAAATAGCTCTTAAATGGACATTTGTTTTACTAGTGTGAAGAAAATTCTACTGGATCTTCTGTGTCAACTACAAATATGGATGGAGGGACTGATTCATCTCTCCATCCTCCCTTTCAACAAAAAAATCTCAGCCTGAATAGATGAAGTGAAATGGAATGGCAATTCAGTCCTGTTGTCAGGCTATGAAAATATGAAAAACTCCACTGCTCTGAAAACGCCATTAGATCCATGATAACCAACATGAATTCAAGCAAATCCTAGCTTTTGTTTTACATGAAGGGCCTGCAACAAAGCTCCCTCTTAAACCTACTGGGGCTGAGCATTTGATACTTAAAAGTTTTTGGGTGGAGTATCCAATTAACAGCCGAGCCAAATGTGTCAAATGTGTTTTAGGACAAGATCACAACACACTATGTTACGGCTTCCACTATAAACAGATCAAAAATACACTGGTGCCTGGAGGTGATTTGCTAATTTTTTAAACAGTAGGGATGGCACCTGGTGATAAGAGGACCGGTTCCCCAGCTAACATGATGAACACAATAGATTGGTGGAGTTTGTAGTCCTAAAACTTTGAAATCAGTTAGCAATTTACAAATTTGGTTCCCTCATCTTGAAGGCTATGAGGGTTTTTAATTGATTTTCAGTTACACTATATGCCTTAATAAGGTCTCTGGTTACCACAGTCTTAGGATATTTTTTAAGTTGTGTTCTAGGATAAAGATTACCTAATTAAATGTCCAACAATTAAATTATAAAGTGCTCAGGTGTCTTAAAAAATGGTGGTAAAATGAGATTACAGACATTGACATTAAACAACAGCATGCCAAACACGGAGACTCATCTACTCACTAGTCACTAGAGAAATAAAAGACTTGTTTAAAGTTGGAAAATATCCAACTTTATATGATTGATTATATGATTACAGTCGTCCTGCCTGTGACAGGATGCCAACTGAAGTCTCTGGACTGAAAGATGAACGTGCTAACCGCCCATCCACCTCGAGCCATATGTTTTACAGTTAGGCACTGTCATCCAATTTACACTTTGATACCAGGGCTGTGACTTAAAAAAAATATATATATATATTTAACACTGTGTAAGGGTTTAGGTTAAAGTTGAGAGCCCAGAAGAGTTCCTCTGTGATCGTAATCCAAAGTGTTTAAAACAGCACATCCAGCACATGTACAACAACAATACCTCATATTTATGGTATACTAAATACTTTGCATAAGTGTGTGTGTCAAACTGTAAGTGGACTGAGGTTTTCAAGCATATGTTAATGTTTGTGAAACGTGTGTGAGTGTGTGTGTGAGAACGCGCACTTGTGTGTGTGAATGTCTCGGTGTCCTTGATACGATAGAGACAGAGATTAGAGTGATCTGGCCACAGATGATAGCTTCTGATGACATTACACCCAGTCTGTGTGTGTGTGTGTATGTATGTGTGTGCGTAAGTGTGTGTGAGTGTTCAGGCTCCTGGAGGACAATTACACCGTTAAAGGAAAAGAAGGGAAAGGTCACTCTCTCTGTCCTCAGGATGTGCGTGTGCATGCGTAGGTAAGATGTAAATAGCAGCAGTAAATTGCGGAGTACATTGACCCAGACTCAACATCCACTTATGCATCTTTGTATGTAAGAATACGTACATCACATCTGACAGTTGTTGTAATATGTTTTTATGGAAGAGATTATCTTCTGTTCTGAGATTACAAGATATTGATGTTAAATTAATGTTCTCCGGATTTCTCAGTTTTTTGCTAAAAAAAATAAATAAATACTTGTCAATGCAAATTTATGTCAATGAACTGATTTCATTCATTTTTATAAGCTATTAATCTCTTTTACATTTTGGTTACATTTCTGTCTTGTGGCTTTCTAGCAGCTTCAAAATTAAAATGTTTTGCTCTGTAAGGATGTAACAGAATGCAAAGAAATCATTCAGATATGAGCAGCATCTAAAGATGGCTGTGTAATTATTTCTTTCCCCATTTGTGGCAATTATCACACCATCTCACCAACACAGAGTCCCAACTCACATTAGTGTCAGCTGATCTGATGTGCATGTTACACATCCATATATCGAGATATAGAAAAAAAAGCACTTAATAACTTCAAATTGTGGCTCATACTACTCACATTCAAGTTTTTTCTTCAGGATCAAAAGTAATGCCAGTGATTGCTGTCTGCACAGTGCAAACAGAAGGTAGATTCCACAGGGAACAGATGTACACTAATGATACATGGGGTAAAAAAATAGAGGTATGGATAGCGCAGACGCATTTTCAGTGAGATTTATCTGCAAAGACTTTTTACCAGTTCCCTCCATATCTCTTTTGAGGTGTAGGATCAAACCTGACTGATGCTGCATGGCTGTTATTTTCATCTCATTATCAGATATTGAAAATGGCATCAAGCATGACTCGCCTGCAGATGGAAAATGGAGAGCTGAAGTCAGGGACCATCTCAAAAATGCACCTAAACTGGCCAAGAGAGTTTTTCAGATGTCTGCCAAGAGCTGTTTCAGAGGCACTTCAGCCTTAGTTTCTGCACCTGCTGCCACTGCAACCACAACCTCCATTTTTTTAGGTTATGGAATGTTTTCAATTTTTAGTTAGTTTAGGTAGTTCAGAGCGTCTTTACATTCATCCAGTTCACCTCCCATTATATACCAACTACAAGAAGAATGACCTCACCTTATGGTCCTCCAATTCTGACCTGGCTGCACAGCCACTGGTGGACAACATGGCCTCATGTTCAAAAAGATGCTGTGAAAGTAGCCTCTTGGATGCCCCCATAGTTGATAAAACATGATAAAGTGCCTTCTAGGTTGTCCTTTCAGTGGACAAAATGTGGTGAAAGTCCCTCTCTTCTGAATAAATGTATCATGACTCTCTTCACACTGGTGCGTCTTGCATACCTGCGGTGCTCTTTTTGTCGCCCCTGCCCTTAAACATCCTGAGTCTGCCACTGTGTAGAGCTCGTATTCAACCCCAGTTCAGAATCCATTATGTGAAATTAACAAATATAGGAAGTATTTTTTATTTAGGCTTATAGTTGAGGTTTTTATCAATGCAGTCCAATTAAAATTGCTGTACTGACAAACACGTTATTGCCATACAGTATACAAAATATTCAAGAAAATATTTTAGATCAAATTTGTACTTTTTTATTTAACTTTGTTTTGAATGTATAAATATATCAGTTTATTCTGAAGAATAACATTAGTCACAATAATTTTTTCAACACTGATTTCTCACTAGTTACAGTTTTTTTTTTATACAAAAGACATAATCTGCTCCTGTTTTTTGAAAATCACTCACATTTTTGCATTTTTGATAAAGGTACAGATCTTTGTAAAAAAAAAAAAAAAAATGCAAATATGTGTCACACAGTTGTGGCCGTTTGGACATGAACATGCAATACTGAAAAAATACCCATTGCAATTTTGGAACGTCGGATTCTCCTGCTAGCAGTGATTCATATTTTTTGACAAGAAGATGGTAAAAAAAAACAAGGTGAAATCAAGTGAGAAATGATTTTCTGTTACATTAGAAAGACCAGAGGAACACAGTGATTGAGATAAATTGAGAGGGAAAGACAGAGAAGTAACAAAAGATGGGTGGAGATGGGTGGAGATACATATAACGAGTGAACGAGGGAGGAAAAGGAGGATGGGGAGGGGACATAGTGGAGAGAAGATTGAATCAGAGGACAAGGTGAAAGGGTGTCGAATGGTAAAAGTGAAGGCAGATAAGTACTATTAGATAGAGAGGTTGATAGAAAGAGAAGACAGGGAGAGCGAAAAAAAAACGATTGAATTTGGGGACAAGATGGGAGGGAGACAAATGGTGTTATTGAAGGCAGATAAATATCCATATATAGATAAATAGATAGAATGATAGATTGATGGATGGATAGATAGACAAGTGCAACAGAGCAAAGAATGAGGGAATGCAAAAAGAAGAGGAAAAGTTGAGGGTCACCAGAGAATGGAGGGATGAGGGGAATAATAACAGCAATAAGAAAGGAGGAGTGACAAGGGAAGGGAGCAAATAGGGGTCATTCAGACAAATGACAAATGGATGAGGAGTGACCAAAAGAGGAGAAGGTGAGCAAAAGATTAGGAGAAAATGGGGTCAGTGGAGGTAAAATGGGATGACGAAGGGAGGAAAATGAAGGGAAGATCGAAGCGTTGGTGAGGTGATGAGAAGGTGGGAGGCAGAATGGAGAGAAGGGAGGAGAATCGGTGAATGAGAGACCTAGCAACAGAGCAAGGAGAGAGAGAGGTGAGGGATAAGGGTGAAGGGAAAACAGACTGAAAGGAAAAGCAGAGTAAGAGAGAAAATAGATATTCCATCTGTGATCTGCTACATGGAGGATAATGAGCAGATCTTTACTACACTATGATAGATGAGTTATAGAAACAACAAATGAAGAAAAAGAGGAAGGAAACCAATAAAATATTGAAAGCAAAGGGAAAATGAGAACAGAAGGTGAAGTGGTAGTAAACATTACTGAAGCACTTCAGAACCAGTTTAGCTGTCTTTTTCAGCCAAAGTGTAGACTGGTGTGTGACCTAAAGAGAAGAGGAATTATCTGCACCAAGACACCTTAAAGCCAGACCGTGTGAGCAAATTATCACAACCCATATTGCTGTTGTTATTAGGTGGCAACCTCTAGTGGATGTAGTTATTATTACGCCAGCAAAGAAGGACGTGAAACAGGCAAGAAAGTTCACACCGGGAAGGAACAGGAATTTCACATTGGAGACCAGAAGTCTCAGAAACCAGAAGTCAATGGTGAGTTTTATTTTGAATTACTGACATTAAGAAGTCACATCATGTTAAGTTCATAACACAGGTGTGTTTGTAACCCAAGTTACATAAGTAATGTACTTATTGTAACCCAAATCATGCTATTTTCCTGAGCCTAACCATTTAGTTTTCTTGTCTATTTTATTTTACCTATAATTTAATCTATAATAAATAAATAAACATATTTTAACCGTATTACTGATTGGCACACGGTTGCACACAGGCTTGAACCCAATTGCACGACCCAAAAAAAAAGGGCAAAAAATGGCTCAGTACGCAGGAAATCCACAGAGAGATCAGGCAAACAAATCACAAGGGCAGGGCGAAAATCCTGAGTGTCCAAAACAGGGTGTGCAAACAGACTATATGCACAAGGAAGCAGGGGATAATTGGACACAGGTGAAACACAACAGGGTGGGGCAGGAGTCACACAGGACAGGAAGCAGATCCGAAATGAGAGGGGAGTAAGACACCATAATAAAACAGGAAATTACAGAAAAAAACATGAAAACATGACCTTAGCATAACGACACATGCCACTGGGCATCGGGCATAGAATAACTAATGTTAACCCAACGAGAACATTTTTTTTTCTAATGATTTGATTTAATCTTCACTGTGTGTCTGTAGCAGTCTCACCAACACCTGCAGTCATTAAATTGAGCTGCAACTGTGAGTAGCTGCTCTAGATTTCTGTTGTGTATTATGAAACACTAGTATAAAATGATTCATAATCTTTGTTTTCTATTGTTTGAATAACGCTGCGTTTCAGTCAATGTTGGAGATTTTCTAGTAAAATTTGAAAAGCCAAATGTTAACAAGAAAACCTGATAAAAAAATTCTAATAAATGACAGTTCACACACAATAGAGCTTTTTCCCATAGAAGCAGGAAAAAACACACGTGTAATTTATAACATTAATGATAGGTGCATCCCATTTAGGTGAGCTAGTTTATTCCTCCAAATACACTGTCAATAAAATATGCCAACAATATAAATTAGCTTTATCAGCTTTTAAACCTGCAAAGTTGTCACTGAAGACACATCTTTATTTATATGCTACCTTATGTTGAGTTAAATTGTTGGAATTTAAAGCCTAGCGCTCAGTATTTATCATATTCACTGCTGACATAACCCAGTTTATCAATGCAGATCATAAAAAATTCATATTATCATTTAAATCTGCCCCCCAGTGGACCGAGGTCTGTCGGCTGGTTATGGGCAGTCGTAGAAATAGAGATCCAGAACCAGCAGACATCATTATCATTCTGCCAACTGGGGACAGTTCAGTGTGATTCATGAAAATGATAGGTCTCCTCTCCCAGAAGTCAGATGTGAAAGATCAACTTGTGAAGCTTAAAGGGAATGAAAAAGATGAAATAATGTGTCCTTCACATTCTCAAGGACTCTCGAGGATTTCAGTGTTCAGCCAGTTAGGAAACAAAGCCTCCTATAGCCAGTAAACTGTATTTAAACAGGCCAAACACATCCCCATTATAATCTTACTGAGTAAAAAATACACAAACATTTAAAAATGATACATTCAATTGCAACGTGATCCTGAGGTTTTCTCTGCTATCCCAACGTGAACTAGGACATGCTACCCCTAGGCAAGACTATGCCAAATGGAGGGGTAGGGCATGGTGTATATCGCTCTATTGTATTAGTTTTTTGTGAGTATGTTTTTTTACAATAATAAAATAAAACATATAGAAAGAATTCTTCTTGACCTTTATAGCAGAGTATGGAGATATGACAGATGCAGTATTATTTTTACACTCCTGCTTAATTGTTTTCCACTAATGGTGTCTTTTCTCCTGCTTTACACACCTGTCTATTTTACCTCATGATTCACAACTGAACCATACATTCTTAAGTCTCTCTCTATATCTCGTATTTACAGCCTAAGACAAGAAAGAGGCCTTCACCTTCATCTACTTCCTATTCGGAGTTCTTAGACTTGTTATTTTGTTTTTTTACTTATGACCATCAGAACAATCAGATCAACACGTGAATTCGTGTCAAAACACTGTAGTGTACGACACAATTAAACAGAAGCTGAGAAAAACATGCATGGGGCCATCAAATTTCAAGCCTTCGTGTACAGTAGTTATATAGCAACAAATAATCCCAAAGCATCATGCTGTGCAGTGTTTTGGGGATGGATTTGTGGTGTTGACAAAATGGTCGTTAATTAACTAAATACAACAGTATGAGCACAGTTGGCATCTCAGCAGGGGGAAAGACACAGAAATGAGGGTAAAATGAGACTGAAAGAGATGGGTACAGAGGATGAAGGGGAAAAAAAACTAAAGAATAAATGGAGAAGGTCAAGAGGATTAAAGGATGCAGGAAGACAAAGTAGAGATGAGGGAAGGGAGGGGGAGTTAAGAATGCTTTCCCTTCCTCTATCTCCTCTTTCAGCCCTGCAATGGCTCTCTCCCTTTCTCTATGTCAGTCTCTCCCCGTGCCTCCATCTTAGTCTTCCTCCCCCCAGACCTTTTTGCATTAGAGCTAAACCGTTCATTGATCCCTCTCTAAACAAACACACATATGTATTCAGCACAGCGATACGCCACTGGGACCAGAAGACAGAGCTTAATGGTTCTTTGGTCTGTGTGTGTGTGTGTGCGTGTGCGTGTGTGAGAAACAGTCCAGGGATAAATCACTCTTATTTAGCAGTCCCCTCGAGTGTGGGAGAGTGTTTGCAAGTGTGGGTGACAGCCTCAATGTAAGCGGCTTCTCTCCTAACATCTAAAGTCAGAGGGGACATCTTACTATTTGGAGAGGTCCGGGATCACAGCACGCAACACACTCACAGGTGCTACTATCAAATAAGCCCCTCTCCTGTTGTAGCGGTCTTATTCATCCTGGATGCTGCACACACTTCTCCTCTCAACCACTGTCTTATTTTCATTTACTGTTTATCTTACACACACGCACACACACACACACACACACATAAAGACAGCAAAATAACTTTGTAGAACAAATAAATGTTCTGCCATATACCTTATGAATGAGCTCCAGCACATTGGAGGTGCTGGAAATAGTGTTTTATGGTTTCCCTAATGTCTTTCCCTCACATTATTAATTCCCATTTATGCCCTTTTTCTTTCCTCTGGCAAAGAGAAATGAACGTCTCCTGCTGACTGGTTGAATAGCCATTGTTGAACATTGAGATATGGGATAGGTGTTCAGTGGACTAGAGGGGAGAGAAGAAAAGACCGCAGGGCAAAAATAAGACCAACGGTACAAAATGACTTCTGTCCTCTAAAAGTGAAACAAAAGCCCTGCATCCTTCTTTAAACATCACACAACCCATCATGGCTTCAGACAGGCATGACTGATCAACTTATCCCAGTGTGATGTTGAATCTCGAAGTGTCCCTTTCCTAATAACATTGTATTAACTGCCTGATATGGGAACAGAATGCCAGAAACAAAATCATTGTTTTTATTTGGAAATCTAAATTTCTGAAGCTGCGAGATACCTTTGATGTTTTCCTTTATTTCACCATCATTTGAGACACCAGAACACACAGCTGTAATAACATTAATGTAGCATTGTGAACAATTTCAGTGTAGCATCAGATTCAGAGATCTGAAAACAGAACCTGGAAGTTAAGGGTATAAAAAGTTGACCTGGTTTTTCTTTTGACATTTATTTGTACCTCAGTATTAGCAATATTTCTGCCTTGACATCAGCTTTTGTGTTAGTAAAAATGCAAATGGTTTCCCGCAGGAAAATACCACTATCTTTGTTAAATAACTGCAAACCCTGAAATCAGTTTCACAGCCCGACAACTTCAAGATGACGCATACAACCTTATTTGTGTGTGTGTGTGTGTGTGTGAGTACATGGACTATGTACGAATTCAATTAACTGACTCTCATAAGGGTTGAAGTTATACAAAGCAGGCACTTCAGGTCATGTTGCATGTGTTATGTTTTGCTAAAATTGCTGAAGACCCAATAGCAAAAACACCTAGCAGGGTTAGGTTTACCAAAAAAAAAAAAAAAGCTTTTAATGAAAAGCCGAAAATCTAAAAAGTAAAATCCAACGAACCAAGAAGTGTACACAGTGTACAATGTACAAATACAATACAATAGTGTACAACAGTGTTCAATACAAATACCAAAAGCAAAGGCTAAACAAAGTAAAACTAAAAGCAAATTTCAAGCAGAGCCAGTCCAGTGGGTGACCAGGAGGTTGGGGCAAGGGGCAGAACAAGTGCGGAGGGACTGCTGACTCTGAGCCACTGGCTGATGATGGCAAGGTTCCCTGCCATCCCTGCCGCTGCCTGCCAGCTTCAAAGGAGAGATGATGGTTAGCTACTCAGTGGACAAGAGAGACACCAGACATAAGAAGTTATGCAAGTAGCAAGATGAAGTTCTGTAAAACCTAACCATTTGTGATTTGACTATGCCTTCAGATGTGTGTTTTGGATTCTAGCTTGCTTTGTGGAGAAGAGCCTGTGTGTCTGTTGGCTTTAAATAAAAGCAGGTCAGTAGTATTTTGCTTTTGTGATCAACCTTATCAAAATACATGGTGGTGTGTAGAAAATATAATTGAACCGTGTCCAAATGAAATGTTACTTTAATGGATGGGTGGTGGTTATTTATTATATGAATGAATTCCTAAAAGTAGTCCTCTCTGTGCTACCGTGCTCCAATAATGTTGTCTAAAAATCTACACTCACCTGCTCTTACATTCGCTCATGTAAAGTTTTACGTAAGTGTCACGCCCAGCCCCACGACAATCACGATCTACACCACGCAATGTCGCTATTTTCTCTCTTTCTATCTTCTTTTTTGGGCACACAAAGAATCTTGGGATATGTGAGGCCATGAAGGTTAGTAGCCGTGCGTCCTCCAAAAAGAGGGAAAAGAAGGCCGCAGTTGTGGGCTGCATTTGGAGGAGCCTTTGAATTGGGACAGACTTTGCACGGTGTAGTGACGTAATTGGCCTTCAAATGCAGCATCAGAAGGATGCAGACCCTGGATTGACACACGGCAATTGTTAACTGTCAAAAACAAGGTGAGCAAAGCAAGGCACTGTGGAAACGTTATAATTGGAGCAAGGAGTGGCTGAGTCTGCAGCATTGGAACCCAAGATCACTGGAGAACCTTTAGGTTTGTGCTCTTCCCCAGTCCTGATGCCAGGTGGTAGTTCCTGAGTCATCCATCTGGCAGACCATTATTTCATCAAAGGAGTCAACCACAATGAGTTGACTCAATAATGTAGTTGATAAATCTGTCGATTCATGTGATCATAAGTCTATCCAACCCTATTCATACCACAACACAGTTACTTAATACAAGCTGGTGTCCTACTTCCGTAGGTGGATCATGGAGAAGAATATGTACTTTTTAGAGCCTTCATAGGACTGATCCTCTCCTCAGGGACCAAATGTAAAAGTGTAACACATACTCTGCGATCCTTAGTCTCCACTTGCCTACTTTATTTGTGGGCAAAGCTGGATCTGAAAGAAAGTCAAATTACAGTTCAGTTTATCTGCTTCCTGTCAGCAACAGAAGATTAGAAGAGTGGTATGTATTCAGTTTTTCCTCATGCAATAGAGCACATAGTGTGGAAGACTTCTCCAAATGTTTGGGCTCAATGCCAATCGCCAGCTAGTTCCCCATGTATGTAGGATACTCTAGATAAGTGTAAAGTGAACAGTTTAGGAGCAAGCAGGACAATGTAAGAATACCTTCAGCCACCATGTTGAGAAGTCCCAAGGCTCAGGCTCTCCTTGAAAATCTGGTGCGGCTGCCAACACAGTAGAGGAGGAGGTCAGCTGAATGGCCCAGTATGTTGACAATGTTCCTCATCTGGACAGAAATGAGGACGAATCTTATCACCCAACAACCTATATCAAAACTCTGATTTGGTCTGAACATTTGTCAAGGGAAGTATGCCAGAAACTGTGCAGACAACTCTAGATACAGGGTTACTTACCAGCTGAGACTCACAGCATACCCTATACAAGTGGTTGCTGGGCTACAACAAGGTGAGAACACAACCAAGCTGCCACATTTATATTGCCTCAGAGGCAGGGAAGATGGTCGATTTCAGGTGCCCTATTTGCAGAGTATGAAACACAAGACTCGTATTATCAAATAGCACTGAGCAGGGTGCACGCAGGTTCAGATGAAGAAGAAATGTTCAACTCCTTACTTAACTAGCCACGTCTATTGCATTAATTGTTAATAGAATGATCAAATACTCAGAGCCTTCACCTGCTGTGCCACTGGCTGAGTCCTTCAACAGCTGAAGATGTATTATATAAATCTCTGCTCATCCTGGCATCTCTCCATCTCTGTCTTGACCTCGCTCTTTTCTGCTTGGAATGTCACACGTGACACACTTGATGTATCCTTTTATGATAACACCTAAGGTGGTATGAAAATACTTCACTTGCAGAGATACTATAATTAACAGATTTGTACTTTTTTTGAGTGAAATGTGTCAAAGATGAGTGTGCTAGCTATTGGCCAAGCCCGAAAGGGATTTTTTTTAAATTATCATTCTCAGTCTTTTAAAGAACTTCAAAAGGAAAATATTTCTGGTACCTTCCAGTTGGACTCGTGTCACAGGATCATCACGGACAGAAGTTTTTTTCTTTGATTAGCATAATCACATGTGCAGATACATTGGTGCTATTCTTAAAGGCAATTCCCAGCCTCAAAGATACAGGGCATTGATTCATGAGCTCAGTTCCATTTAGACCCTTTTTCTCACCCATTCACCCTCTCATGGGACTCAGACTAAATTAAACATCACACATGAAAATGAAAACATCTTCAGAGGAATGTGCAGTTTATCTTTGAACGTGAGGAGATTCTAGAGTCTCTGTCTGCACCTTCCTTGAAGAAGAACACACAGTAAACTGTTATTTTGGATTCCTATCGGTAGTCATTAGATTTAAAAAAAGTTTAAAGATTTTTTTGTTTATCCCTAGATTTTCCACACAAAAGGCAAGTTCTTTAAACTGAGACATTATGAAAATTAAATGTGAGACTGACCATACACAGATAACATTGATTTTATAGATCATTTTACAGATGGTTATATGCTGCAAAAATTTCATCATGTCAAATATCAAAATCACAATAAAATTGAAGAGCAATATCCAAATAGCAAAAACTGCAATTATTTTATAATGGTAAAATGCGTCACAAAACAGTGTTTTAATGAAATGTTGTAGTGTTGCAGAGAAGCTCTGGCTTACAAAACTTGTTCTCCAGATCTAATCAAACATGTTTGTGGGCAGAAGGCAGGAGAAATGACTTTACTAGTCTTGCAGTGACGATGGAAAATCGTGATCTGTCCATAATAATCATGAACAATACTGCAATTGCTTTTTTGACCATATCATGCAGCCCTGTATCAGAACCAATTATTATACTGATTAAAACAGACATTTGTTCGGCTTTTGCCATTAAACGTGTTTATGCTCACTAGTAACACACATTCATAATGTCACTAGACTACATTAATAAGTTAAAATGACGTACCCTTGACTTTTGGTTTCACGCTGGTAACAACAGCTAACCATAACCTAATCCTAACCCAACTAACCCTAACTAATGACATTTGAGACAAGAGTCATGCATATGAACATTGCATGGAATGTGTGCATGCTTGTTTAGACCAGGTAATGATGAAACCCAGAGGGGTAGCATGTCCTGTGGCCTTTTTGAAGTATGAACTTGATGAATCTGTACACGTATAGCAATAAAACAGCAATCTATCAAGAAGACATGAGATTTACATAATGGCCAAACACTTTAGTAAAATGCATTAACCCTGTGATTTGTGATTTTCCAAGTGATTTAAGTGCCAATTGAAAAGATCTCAAGAACTTTGCTTAACCACAATCACCCAGCAAAACCAGGACAATCTAACCATCAAAATACTTATTCAACCCTTATGAAATGGTATTTTAATGCATGCTAATGTATTGACTAAAGACCGCAGACTGTCACTCTTGGGGTCATTTCAGCCAGGAACGCTATGCCTAAACTTTTATTCATCAAAGCTTGTCTAACCAGCCACACAGAGTGCAATCCTGTTCGTTAAACTGGATCCGTGTTTGATTCATACATTTCCTACCGCTCAATAAACCGCACTA
Source organism: Sparus aurata (assembly GCF_900880675.1). Classification (NCBI taxonomy): domain Eukaryota; kingdom Metazoa; phylum Chordata; class Actinopteri; order Spariformes; family Sparidae; genus Sparus; species Sparus aurata. The sequence continues at coordinate 24,093,925 of NC_044202.1, read as the reverse complement.
TGATGAAATAAGAAGTTGCTCACTGTCAGTTCTAAGCACCACCAGACTCATCAGACTTTAATCTCGGCAGCTGCAAACTTACTCTCTAAGGCTTCCCTCAAAATTCTTGGTGTCTGATCGACATGTGTATTGATCCAGACCTTTCGTCTGACTGACATCAAGGCAATATTCAAATCAGCATATTTCATCTGTAGAATATCTCCATGGATTAGACACCCCGTTTCCTTTGCTGAACTAGAAAGTACAAATCTGTGTCTTATATGTCAGATAGGGCTGAACGATATGGACAGAATTTCATATCTCAATATTCATGCCAGATATCTCGATATCGATACGATACGATATGACTACGGGTTCGGTGAAAACCAAGCATTTTTCAGAAAAATAAAGAGATTATTTTAAGCCGTATACAAATGGTTCATAGAGAAATCTTTACCAAATAATCACAAACTTACTACAGAGACAAATATATTTAAAGTAACAACAGTAAAGGAAGAGAGAAGATCAAACGAACTATGTGCATTTTTACAAGATGAACGATGACATCCTAATCTAGAGAGAAAGAGTGAGAGTGAAGATCGAGACTCTGCAGCTTCAGGTTATTGCTGGTAAAGTACCAGTGGAATTTAGAAAGACTAAGAAGTCAGAGAATTAACTAATCAAAACAGAGTAGACGGCAGCTATACGGTCTTAAATCCACAGAGCGAGAGGCCGCGGCGTCTGCTCCTGCTGCCCCAGCCAGCCCCCCCACATACACACCAGCCTGCCACCTGCAGCCGTGTGAGAGGACAGAGAGGCGGCGCTGCTGCAGGGGAGCCGCAAACTGATGAATCTGAGCAGCAGGAGAATTACAATATAATATATTTCTCGCCTTTCCCCCGATGATCTGAATAAATCGCTAAATTCGTTGCTAGTCGCTTTTTAGAAATAAAGTCGCTAAGAGGGTCTGAAAAGTCACGAAACTAGCTAGAAAATCGCCAAGTTGTGTGTGCGTCTCAGTCTCCGTCTCCCTCACTCCTGCCCTCGTATGTTTGTCATTGGTTAGCTTCAGCTGTCGATCCACAGCAAGCATGAAATAAGCTTTGTGGTTGGCTGGCCTTAGCGGTGCATTCAAGGGCAATCGTAAAAAGGATGTTTGTTGTGACTGCCAGAGCTGTACGTGCAGGGCGAGCGGGGTAATCTATATCGTTTATATTGTTGCTTTTTCGATATGAATATCTTGAATGTTCATATCTAGATATAGATACGATAACGATATATCGTTGAGCCCTAATGTCAGAACTGATTAAATACATGTTCTACTTTACTGGTGTCCTCAAGAGCGCTCACAATATTATTCAAGATTCAACAAGCAACTCTCATTACATTACCATTGCCATTTAAACAATGTTATTTTTCTTTTCATGCTTTTTAAATGTGTTTTAATCCTTTCTTAACTCTAAATTTCAATGACATTTCTGTCACCTGGGAACCACAGCATCCCACTTTCTTTGTTCCTAAATCATCTGTCAACTACTCCCACAATTTAACTTAACTGTATGCAGCAGCTTTCTAATATATAAAAACATGGCTTTGACAAAAAATATTTCTCCGGTGCTGAGGAAAAGGAAACGTGACTGGTTTGTCTGGCCTACAGAAAACACCAAATAAGACATAAAACAGGCCCTATCTCCACCGCTCTGAGAGTTAATTTCAAGCATAATAAACAGGCCGAGCATTGTTTATTTGTTCAGGTAGAAATGGAAATTACAAACTTTAGGGTTGTGCAAAATTGCAACAAAACAAACAGAAGAACTAAATCAATCCCTGACTTACTCAAGACAGAATACACAACAGAACTAAAACAAAATTGCCAAACAGGTTAAATATAATATTTACACAAAACTTTTTGGCTCATGTGTCTTAAAATACCCAAAACATAGACACAGTCTATTTTACAAATGCCCTGGAGAGCGAGATTATACTCCAGGCTAGACCTCTTCATTGTGGTGGTGGCTGCTGTCCTGCACGAGGTTTAGTTACACACACACACAGACACACACGCACACACACACACACATGCAGATTGTATTTCACGAGTAACAAAAAGCTGCGTACATATGAAGCAGCGTGTGCACGAATGTCTGTCACTGTTTGACAATTGTTGTTAGGCGTTCACACGTACGTGCAGACGCCCATTCTGATGCTACGCAACCGGAAGTTGATCTGCAGCGTGCACACCAATCCGCGTACATGAACGCCTCACGTAGTTGGCCTTTTCATTTTAATCAACCAGGGGAGGCAACAGTGAGCCATACTTTGCCTGCCGGAAATTCAAAAGAAGAAGAAGAAGAAGAAGAAGAAGAAGAAGACGGAGGATGAGAAAGGTGACTGGGAAATGGTTAATATTTACGTATAAATACATAGGTCATTTGTGTTGTGTAAGTTTAAAAGTAGAGTCTGGAGTATTGCTTGTTACAGTTTGTAAACAAAACATTGAAACTGGGCCCCTCCTCTCGGGCTCAACTGTGTAACGTTAGCCTCCTGCCCCTGACAGCAGCAGTTACCAGGACCACAAAGGCAAGGAAATACAGTCCGAGAGAAGCGCTGGTGCCTCCGTCACCAACACCGGGAGCCTCCGGTGTTATGTTGCCGTTGTGGTCAGCTGGGAAGACGGTGTTAGCGGCGGATGCTAACCGCTACCGCTAGCCAAAGTTAGCATCGAGTTAGCTCACCACCACAACAGTCTACAATCTAGACTTTAGTTGTCAGTGACGGGAATCGGCCCGCGGCTCAAGCGCTTCACTCAGGCTATATTTCTTTTTGTATGCCGTCCTGACTGCTGCTGCTGAGAGAGAGAGACGTGCTAGCACCATGGATGTATTGTTATAATAGATCCATGCCCAGCACTCAGCAGCATCAGAGACATCTAGTGGGGCTAACGGGAGGGCTACACACAGCCACCACCACACAGGACTAGAAGCCAGGTGATGATTAAGACGGGTTTCATTTTTAAAAGTCTAGCGTTTATTTTGGGCAAAAAACTCAAGACTCAACCTTTTAACAGGGTTCATAAAACTCATTCTGTGCCTTAGACAAGATAATAAGGTATTAAGCACCAGAACTGCGCCCCCTGCTGTCGAAAAGAGCCTCCGCAGAGTGGGTTGATGCAGCAGGTGGAAAATTTATATTGTTAGTGCTGCTAATCAGTTAGCTCGTTAATGCTTATTAGTTGCTAATAGTAAGAACTCTCCTACATGTGCTTTTATTATTGTTGTATATTGGCTGTTGTGAATTAACCCTCCTATGATGTTCCGGTCAAATCTGACTGATTTACAACTTCATCCAATCCTAAATATTTTATTTTTTCTCTGATTGCCTCAAGGCCTTATGATATCCTCCACACAAGGCATTTGAACATATACAATTGATGATCACCACTTTCTTTGAATTTTGAGTGGTCTAATCAACTTTGTAACACCCATGGTGTTCCCGGTCAGAATTGACCGGCATAGGAAATTACTGGGTAATACTAGATTATGTTGATTCATTGGATGGAAATCATCCACATCTACAACCACATACACCCAGAGACACACGCACACACACACACACACACACACACAGACACACGCATTCTCTCTCTCTCACTCACACACACACACACACACACACGTATATTCCTCCACGTGAACCACTTATGTGCCCATCTGGGAGCCACACACACTCTCCAGACCCCGACCCCAGTGTCACCCAGAGACACACGCACACACATACACACACGCATTCTCTCTCTCTCACTCACACTCACACACACGTATATTCCCCCACGTGAATCTGGGAGCCACACACACTCTCCAGACCCCGACCCCCGACCCCCCCCCACGCCCCGCACGGCCACCTGCGAATCACAGTTTACTGAATAAACAATGTATCATATCTTCTCACAGACACCCTATATAAACTTTTACTAGTGCCTTGCTCTCATTTTACTCTGATCACAATGAGTAGGCAATTTACTCTCACAGAGGCTCGAGACCTAATTTTGGAATCAGATGAAGAGGAGATCGAAGTTGAACCAGAGATAGAGGAGGATGTGTCAGAACAGGAAGACAACATTGATCCTGATTTTGATCCGGACCATTATGAGACTGACCAGTCAACAGATGAGGAGGCTCCAGAAGAAGAAGCACAAGGAGAAGAGGCACAAGAAGAAGAGGCACCTGAGGTGACATTCCAGTCCAAGGGTGGCAACTTGCTCTGGTATTCTTCCTCTCAGGACAGAGGAGGCAGAGCAAGAGATGAAAATATTATAAAGATGACACCAGGGCCAACACGATATGCAATATCTCGTGTGGATGAAATCAAGTCCAGCTTCCAACTGTTTCTTCCAGCGTCCATCGAGGAAATTATACTGGAAATGACGAACCTGGAGGGGAAGCGTGTGTTTGGCGACACGTGGAGAGCATTGGACCAGGTAGACCTCCAAGCCTACATGGGTCTGTTGATTTTGGCTGGAGTATATCGGTCAAACAATGAGGCTACATACAGTCTGTGGGATGCAGAGTCCGGGAGGCCTATATTCCGGTCAACTATGTCTTTACAGCAGTTTCATGTCCTCTCAAGAATTATCCGATTTGATAACAGAGATACACGACCTGCACGCTGGCGAAACGACAAACTGGCTGCCATCAGGAACGTTTGGGACAGGTGGGTGGAGCGTCTACCACTGATGTACAATCCAGGCCCCGAGGTGACAGTCGATGAGCGCCTGGTCCCTTTCAGAGGTCGCTGTCCCTTTAAGCAGTACATGCCAAGCAAACCCGGCAAGTACAGAATCAAGATCTGGGCAGCATGTGATGCCAGAAGCAGCTATGCCTGGAATATGCAAGTATACACAGGGAAACCTATTGATGGAAGGCCAGAAAAAAACCAGGGCATGCGTGTTGTGCTGGACATGACAGCTGGTCTCAAGGGGCATAATATTACATGTGACAACTTTTTCACATCATATGCACTTGGTCAGGAGCTGCTGAAACGAAAGCTCACCATGGTGGGAACCATGAGAAAAAACAAGCCTGAGCTTCCTCCGGCGCTGGTGTCGACCAGAGGGAGAGAGGCCCTGTCATCAAAATTTGCTTTCACTGACACACACAGTCTTGTGTCATATGTTCCCAAGAAGGGTAGAAATGTCATCCTGATGAGCACGCTGCACAAAGACGATGCTGTCAGTACCATGGAGGACAGGAAGCCACATATCATCCAGGACTACAACAGCAACAAAGGAGGTGTTGACTGCCTTGATAAGGTAATGCATATTTTCATCTATCATGCATTTTATTTTACTTTTATTCATGTAAAACATTGCATTCAGATTCAATATTATTTCAAATCTCTTATTTATTGTTTCTTTCATTGCAGCTTACTGGAACATACACCTGCAAGCGAATGACAGCGCGTTGACCTGTGGCGGTGTTCCACAACATCCTGGATGTGTCTGCATATAATGTATATGTGGTGTGGATGGCGATCAACCCAGCCTGGAATCGGGGGAAATACTTCAAGAGGCGACTCTACCTGGCAGAGCTTGGGAAAGCTTTAGTAACTCCTTGCATTCAACGGCGACAGCACCTTCCCCGCACACCAGCTTCTGCCAGTCTGGTTAGGAGTCTGCAAGCCCCAGCCACTGCCACAGGCTCTGCCCCCCAACAAGGACAGGGGCAAAAGAGGAAGAGATGCGAGCTCTGTGCCCCGAGAGACAATAAAACAAGCCTGACATGTTATGAATGTAATGCCTACCTTTGCAAGGCACACTCCAATCTGGTTGTGCAATGCCACTCCTGTCTGTTTTTGGTATATTAACTGCAGATATACATGTTCACCACTGTTACAAAGTGTTAAATAAAATTTGGTGATGATTATGTTTGAATTATGTTTTTTTGGATAATGTAAGAGCAGTTAAACCCGACCGGTCAAATTTGACCGGGAACACCAAAGTAAGGGGGGAGAAACGAACATAATACAAGGGTTAAGCTGAATGATTCATTCTTATTTCTATTGGTTGTTTACCATTCCTGGTACTGTATAGTTAACCATGTACCTGCTGTTCTGATAACTGCTTTTTATTCTCTGTTACAGAACCACACAACTTTCATATACCTTCCACACACACATACTCATCTGTCACACTCACACCATCAACCATTCCTAATCAGCAATTGAGAAACTAAAAGGAACTAAAACTAAAAGGACTAAAAGGAACTAATTCTAACCCAGCGGCCATAAGTGATTCAGTCCAGTTTAACATACAGTCCTTAGAATAAATCTCCACAACACATTCGTAACATGTCTTACAACGAGAGAAGGCCATCAGATAACACAGTCACCAGTTAAACCCACCGGGGGATCATGACATTGTGGGAAGACTAGCTATCAGACTGCACATCAATTCTGAATCAGGTAAGCAGTATCTATGTGATCTTTGAACCCAAATCATGATTGTGAACTTTTAACATTATAGTTTAACAACAGATCCACTCAGACACATGTCACACTGGTGAAAAGCACCTGTAGAACTGAGTTTTGAGAGCTTAAAAAAAATAGTGTTGCCTGTAACGTTGTGTCTGGTTTTCACCATTTTATATACCTACACTAAGCTTGTCCTTTTTCATGTTAGGTGTATTGTAAATACAGGGCTAAACCAGGGTTTGACAAGAGTTGCCAGTGTCTGATTCTACACCCAAACACAGCAGAGTGGTCAGGGCCTGCAGACCGACCCAGTTACACCTGCAGCGAGCAGACAGAGGAAGAGGAGTGTGAGATCCACGGGGAAAGGAGCAGGAGAAAGAGAACGACAGCTGTCGCCAGCAGACGGGCATTGACTGTCGGACTAATTGAAATGTGAGTTTATACTCTGCCCTGGGGATGTAATGAGATCAAAATCTACAGTATTTGCCGTCATTTCATACCCTGCATGTTCACAATAACATTGAGACACTTTTGTTATCACGATATCGTGGTATTACCTATACGTTACATCCCTACTCTGCCTCCATTGTGCGAGTAGTGATCCCTGGTCGTGGAAAGTTATTGCGAATGTGTGTAAAAGTACAGTGACTGAAGTCCCCCCCCCCTCCCCACATGACAGCGTAAGAGGCCGGCGCCCAAGGACGGTGTGACAGCAGTGGTGCCAATGACGAGAGTGATGTTGGCCCGAGGTGACGGTGAACAGTTGATACTCTGCCCCATCGTGTGAGCAACGATCTTAGGACGTAAATGAAGTGGTGTGCATGTATTGGGTTTAAAAGTGCAGTGACTGCCATCTCGTTTCCCCCACAGCTCCCGAGTCTGCGCCCGGCAGAGGACAGTGTGCAAGTGGAAGACCAGCAGTGGTCATGGAGAATCGGTGTTACCAGGTCACCACAATAACGGACCCCTTCCCCCCAGACCCCATTCTATAATTTCTGTGAATAAATATTGTTTTAAATGCCCTTTACAGTCTCCAAGCACTTTCTTGGTTATCGAAACACACGTCATATACGTCAGCGTAGATGAGAGCCAAGTCAGAGACAAGAGAGACAATGAATGAAATCCCGCGAAATGATGTGCGGTCAATATGACCGCTTATGGCCGAAATAGGTCAAACAAATCATATTTTCTTTTCCTTTTCTGTAATTTTTATGAAAAATATTCTCAATTAAAAGACACTTTTAGAAAAATGGTTAGAAGCCTGTAATGTTTGCATTTTGTTTACATCGCAGATTGATAACTTAATTGTGATAATGTTCAAAGTTATTATTATTATTATTATTACTATTATTATTATTTACTGTACTAGGTATTCTTTTCGTGGTTCTTGGTGCTTGGAGCAATATTGTTGTTGTGGCATTCATGCCAATAAAGCAAATTTGAAATGAATTGAATTAATAAACCTTTAGATTCTTGCCTATAGACTGATAAGTGTTGTGTTTACAAATGAGCAATACATCCAGATTTCTTGAGATTTGTACTGTCAATGGGAATTTAAATTTGAATGTCAGGCGATGTTTTCTTCATGGAAATTATTTTTCGGGTAAGAGAGAGGGAGCACGGACGGGGGATCCGTTGTGTGACAGCGGAGCGGAGGGTCAGCAGCTAGATTTTGCACGCACGGTCAGTATTATTAGTAGGTGTTTGAGGTTTATTACATTTGTGGACATTATTACATTCAATGTAATTATGTAACAGCCTTTGCGCCCTTGCCTTACAGCGCCTTTGCGTGCGCACAGTTTGCGTGTGTAGGCCCGTGGTCATGATAATCCGTCTATGGCTATAAGAGATGGATACATAATCAATTTCATGTAATGTTTATTGAATCAAAAATACATAGGTAGCCTATTGTCTTCTCCTCTGCTTTTTTTTCCAAAGACAAACTGAGCCGCAGTGCTCAATCCACTCATACATTGTTAACCTTCCACAAAGACAAGTTATGTTAAAATGAACGAGCAGAGGGGTCATTCCCCGGCAGATCGCACCCATGGGCCACAGTTTATTTCAGAGTTGTGCAAGTGCGGCTGGAAGTGGGGATTCCAGCACCACGGATAGTGCGTGTAAAAAGATTAGACAAACGTTTAAATGTGTTTGCTGCAAGCGAAAATATACTACATAATAAATGAAGATAGTGACATAGGCCTATTAGCAATAAAAAGCAATGAGTTGTGTGAGTGCGGACGGCAGTGTTTGATGTAGGAAGTAATGTAAACTTGAAAATCAAAAAGACGCATGAATGTTACGCGTAGTCACTACGCGTCGTGTGATTACCGGCGTGCAGCAGTCATCACGCGTGAACGTGCGCGTGAACGGGGGGCCATTATAAGTCAATGAGGAAACTACATGTCAGGCGCAGCTTGCTGCACAGGCGTCAAAGCAGGCGCGAGTGACACGTTCAGTTGATAGGTGTGCACGCTTTTTGAAACTTTTGTAATGCCATACACACAAACACGCCACACACACACACACACACACACTGTGCCAAAACAATGGAGTCCCCACACTCACATTGAATATGTAGTTATAAAGTCTACCTGGAGACACTATAGTTAAAGCCCGGCACCCCGCACAGATGACCACCAATTTCAAGAAGCTCTCCAAAGTGACTGCAAAGACCATTTATTTACTTCTTTGCATATTTCAGCTGTAAATTATATATATATATATATATATATATATATATATATATATATATATATATATATATATATATACTTTGACTGCCTTGTCTTTTTTTTTTTTTTACATAATTTATGTGAATGCTTCCTGCAGATTATTTTCACTCAAATTACTCTTGAGAACACTTTACCAACATCATTGCTGTTCTCTACTTTGTCCACATATGACAATATATTGCATCAGATGTGATGACTGCTTTCTCAGCTAATGAAATGTTTATACATTTATGTATGGCCCCTGCCTCAGGGCATACCTTATATAACCACACACACATACACGCACACACACACACACACACACACACACACTCACAGGTGACAAGAGATATTAAGACGTGCCTTGTCAGTGCCAGCAGCATGAGGAGATGGAGATGGAGAGACAGCAGAGAATGAGAGATATGTAGACAGTGGTGTATGAGAAAGAAATTGATGACAAAGCTGAGTGTGATCATCCTCAAGTTACAATGTCAGGTTTAAAATAAACCCCAGTCTCTTCCCCTTTAGCTCTTCATCTCTGCTCTCTTTAGTTGCTCCTCTCCTTCTTTTCCTTCTTATCCCCTCTTCCCTCCTTATCTATTGTCAGCAGTAAAAGCTATGCCACCTACAAGGGCCGTTTCTGTCTTTTTTGGGGCCCTGTGCAAGATGCTGTTTGGGGGCCCCTATTTGTCAAAGTACGATAAACAGATTCCTAACCCTTTTTGGTGATTCACAAAGATGCAACAATCTATTGCATTTTAGGAGGAAAACAGGCAAGAGTCGTGAAAACCTCTCTCAAGTTAAAATGAAACACCTTAAGTTGACCCACACAGTTGAACTGACAGACAGTGATAATACAAGGTAAACAATGGGGATCCTCTATAGGTCAATAAATGAAACTGATGCAGTGTTCCTCAAAAATGTTTATTTTAAATTGTAAAACATTTTTAAACGTAAACATCCTGGTCCGGTGGTGCTGAAGGCGTCCGTGCTGCTTCCTGGTCCACAGCTCCAAAATATTTCAAAATGACTCCTGCAAAGATAAAATTCCTCAGGTTACCAAGCAAAATAGATAATTGAGTTATGTTACACTATGCAGAAATTCAGAATCTGTTTATTTTTTAAACTTTGCAGTATACAGTACAGTGTCACTTTAAAACATGCACCTGATTTCAAAGTTGTCACTTTTAAGCAGTTTGACACAAGTACTACACGTACTTGTATATTATTGAATATTGAATATTTTTGTGTATATTTCACAGGGTATTACAAAGTGGACTACTTGTGCCTCACTGATGATATGGTCTTAACCTATATGCTGTGGGCAGAACTAACGGTCATATACAGTATAGTTTACTTTAAATTGACATTAATTTGACAAAGTAATACATTAAAAACAAAACAAAACTGTAGGAATGTACCCAGCTAGCAATTTATTGTTCCAAAAATGTTTTGTGATAACCTCCTTAAAATGTTCAGTGACAACATTGCTTGAACTAATGTTCTCAGTGGGACGTTTTCCAAAAAATCTACTTGCATTCATATAGCGCTTTTTCCAGTACTTGCCACATTCACCCACTCACACACACATCCATATACTGATGATGGAGGCTGCCATGCAAGGTACCACCTGCACATCAGGAGCAATTTGGTGTTCAGTATTTTCCTCAAGGCCACTTCAACAGGCAACTTAACCAAACCTGGATTCGAACCAGTAACCTTCTGATTACTAGACAACCTGCTCTACACACACATTCATACACTGATGACGGAGGCTGCCATGCAAAGTGCCAACTGCACATCAAGAGCAATTTGGGGTTCAGTATCTTGCTCAAGGACACTTCGACACGCAGCTCAACCCAACCCGGGGGAGCTGGGATTTCGAACCAGCAACCAGACGACCTGCTCTACTTGCTGGCTAAGCTACAGCCACCCCAAATATCTCGTTCTAAGTTCCCAGAATGTTCGAGGATAACGTTCTCTAAAAACATTAGAAAAATGTTTTGTGATAACCTCCTTAAAATGTTCAGTGACAACATTGCTTGAACGTTATGCCCTAATGTTCTTGAAAATGTTCTCTGCGGGACGTTTTCTTTAAATGGACTTGCATTCCAGTACTCAAAGCGCTTCACAGTACTTTCCACATTCACCCATTCACACACACATTCATACACTGATGGCAGAAGCTGCCATGCAAGGTGCCAACTGCACATCAAGAGCAATTTGGGGTTCAGTATCTTGCTCAAGGACACTTCGACATGCAGCTCAACCCAACCCGGGGGAGCTGGGATTCGAACCAGCAACCAGACGACCTGCTCTACTTGCTGGCTATCTACAGCCGCCCCAAATATCTCGTTCTAAGTGCCCAGAATGTTCGAGGATAACGTTCTCTAAAAACATTAGAAAAATGTTTTGTGATAACCTCCTTAAAATGTTCAGTGACAACATTGCTTGAACGTTATGCCCTAATGTTCTTAAAAACATTCTCAGCGGGAAGTTTTCGTTAAGTTCCCAGAGTGTTCGAGGATAACGTTCTCTATAAACATTCCAAAAATGTTTTGTGATTACCTCCTTAAAATATTCACTGACGACATTGTATGAATGTTATGCCCTAATGTTCTTGTAAATGTTCTCAGCGGGACGTTTTCTTTAAAGGGACTTGCATTCCAGTACTCAAAGCACTTCACAGTACTTGCCACATTCACCCATTCACACACACATTCATGGCGGAAACTGCCATGCAAGGTGCCAACTGCACATCAAGAGCAATTTGGGGTTCAGTATCTTGCTCAAGGACACTTCGACACGCAGCTCAACCCAGCTGTGGGAGCCGGGATTTGAACCAACAACCAGACGACCTGCTCTACTTTCTGGCTGAGCTACAGCTGCCCCAAATATCTCGTTCTAAGTTCCCAGAATGTTCGAGGATAGCGTTCTCTAAAAACATTAGAAAAATGTTTTGTGATAACCTCCTTAAAATGTTCAGTGACAACATTGCTTGAACGTTATGCCCTAATGTTCTTAAAAACATTCTCAGCGGGAAGTTTTCGTTAAGTTCCCAGAGTGTTCGAGGATAACGTTCTCTAAAAACATTCCAAAAATGTTTTGTGATAACCTCCTTAAAATATTCACTGACGACATTGTTTGAATGTTATGCCCTGATGTTCTAAATGTTCTCAGCGGGACGTTCTCTTTAAATGGACTTGCATTCCAGTACTCAAAGCACTTGTCACATTCACACACACATTCATACACTGATGGCGGAAGCTGCCATGCATGGTGCCAACTGCACATCAAGAGCAATTTGGGGTTCAGTATCTTGCTCAAGGACACTTCGACACGCAGCTCAACCCAGCCGGGGGAGCCAGGATTCGAACCAACAACCAGACGACCTGCTCTACTTGCTGGCTGAGCCGCCCCAAATATGTCGTTCTAAGTTCCCAGAATGTTCGAGGATAACGTTCTCTAAAAACATTAGAAAAATGTTTTGTGATAACCTCCTTAAAATGTTCAGTGACAACATTGCTTGAACGTTATGCCCTAATGTTCTTGAAAACGTTCTCAGCGGGAAGTTTTCTTTAAGTTCCCAGAATGTTCGAGGATAACTTTCTCTAAAAACATTACAAATATGTTTAGTGATAACCTTAAAATGTTTACTAAAAGCCCTGTTAGAACATTATTCCCAAATGTTCTTAAAACATTTTAGATGAAAGTTTTTTTAATGTTCCTGGAAAGATACTATTTTAGAGTTGAAAAAAATCTATAAATGTTTTGCAGTAACTTTTCATTAAAATATTTAAACATTAAAACATTATGACAACATTCCTACTTCATCTTAAGACTAAATGTCCTTACTAGGATCACTGATAATTTCCTTAACTATTTTAATTGGACTATTAACACATGTAAAAGTTTGATAACATCAATATTCAAAAGTCTTTCAACAGAGTTATTCATTTATAATCTTTTAGTTAAAACAAGGGTTAGGGTTATGTTTTTTCAATTGCACTGTCCCCAATAGACATTCTGCTAGAACCAAAAAGACAAAAAAATCAACAAACCTGGCAAATCCCCCAGACATTATTTAAACCTAAACTTTAAACTTAACTTTTTGGCCACAACAATAATGTAAAACGTACTGTAAAACACTTGTGTTGATCTGAAATTGTCATCCTCCTGCATTTATCTCTAACTTTGTCACCCATATTGTCCATACTGGCATTTTACATGCATATTACATGTCTTTCAATCCCAGGAGAGGGATCCGACTCTGTTGATCTTCCTGAGGTTTCCTCCATTGCTCACCCTGTAGAAAATCCATCCCATGTAGCCTGTGCTGTAGAATACATATTAAAAAACCCCTTGGGGTAATTTTGTGATTTGTAATATTGGGATATAAAATGATTTGTTTGATTTTACCTGAATATCATTGAACCATTGATTGTGATTGCTTGTGATAAGGTAAGCCTACTAGGCCTTTGTGTAAGAATCAGAATGACACTGATGGCCATTAGGGCAACTGCAGACAGCCACCTTGCACAGGAGCGAGCAGCCAGTGGCCAGACAGCATGGATCTGGCATTAGTTGTTTTGTAGCTGATAAAGTCATTTGCAAACGGCAACCTAGCAAATTTATCAGCCCTGGGACGGCTGGGAGTCTGGATGGATTAGCGACTTCATTGTGGTGTGTTTGGTCGTGTCTTGGCTTGCATTGGCTTTCTGAGGTAACTTAGCCTGCTTCCCTGGAGCTGGCATTGGTTTATGACATTTAAAAAAAAAGTTCTGTTATCTGAGGCCTTAAAAACATCCCCAAAACATTTTCCAAATGTTGCTTTAAGAATGTTCTTTCTTTGTTAACATATCACATTACAGAAACGTTTTATAAAAAAAAAAAACATTCTGTAATCTGAAGCCTGAATAACATCCTGAAAAGATTTTCTGAACGTGATAATGTTATTCCTTTGTGAACATGTAATGTTGTGGTAATTATTTATAAAACAATGTCCCCCAAACATCCTCAGGGTGTTGCAGTGAGAATGTTATTCCTTTGTGAACATATCACAATACAGAAACATTTTATAAAAACAGTTCTGTAATCTGAGGCCTTAAAGGTCCCATATTATACTGTTTTTCATCAATTTCACACAGCTGTCAAAGGTCCAACAACTCTGTATTCGATATGTATTGCCCCAAACACATCCATGGTCCTGCATTCCAGCTGTCTAAAAGTCGCTCTGCTGAGCTCTGTTCACAGCAGTCTGATTCTGTGCCTGCACCTTTAAATGCTAATGAGCTCCGTCTGTCAACGCCTACTTGGAGAGCCCTTCCTGCTACGTCACTCTCAGGGAGAGGATTCCCCTTATGCTAACGGTAGCATGCGCTAATGTTTAGACCAGTTTGACCAAGAATCGGACCCAGAAGGAGAGGCTCCGGAAGAAATACAGACTCTGCGGCTGCAGCAGGACGTTTCAGAATGGTTAGTGGGCCTGAATAATATTAGTTTGTTTGTATGTGTTGTTACAGTTCTACCATGTAGCTAATGGCTAACAGCTAGCGAAAGCTGTGTTTGTCTCCAACACAGTCTCCAAACTCTTGGACACTGTTCGCATCGTCTCTGTCTCCAGTCTGCACGTGTCCAGACTTTTTACTGTGACAACCAAGCTCCATCGTAATATTATCAACATTATACTCGCCTCAAATGCCATTGCATAGCGGACCAAAGTGGAGCTAACTAGTTAGCCAGTTTCCAGCTGACTTCACCATACTCGTCGGCAACTGTAAATACTATCAAACCGCGGCAACACTTATCGGTGGCTCGGGTGCAGTTGCTGGGTCCGGTATGGTTGAGACTGATCCTTTTACGAGGGTCAGTGTCGATGCAAAGCCAGCTTTGTACTGACCCTCATTACTGAAGCAGTCCGATGTGAAGTGGTTAGCACACACATACGAGCTAACACGAACCGCAGCCGGCAGGTTGTCGTAAAAAATTAAACACAACCACTGTCTCTTCTGTTGTTCTGTAGCTGGGACAGAATATAGGCACTTGTGTTGATTTATACAACCAACAACAGAGCAATTGCGTGTCTAGCTCTGAGCGACAACGTTGCTGTCTCTCCGCTGGACACACCGAACTTCACCTCGGGGTTGAACGCCCCCCTCTCTGATATCTCCTATCACCGCGCAGTGGAGGTCGGCCTATGATAATGATTCCTTTCGTTACGCACAGTTTTACCAGTGGTTGGGCTGCAGAGACCATGCAGGACTCGCTTGTTTTCCTCATTCTGGCTCAGGCTCAGGGAGGACCAGCTTATATATGTAGAGACCAGAGAAAACGTGTTTTTTATGATATGGGACCTTTAACGACATCCCAAAAAAATCCCAAGAATGTTACAACTAAAACATCCTTCCTTTGTTAACATATTACATTTCAGGAACATTTTAGAATGTTCTTTTCTGTGATCTGGGGTATCAAAGCATTTTCCGTGTGTAGCTTTGAGAATGTTTTTCCTTTGTTATCACATAACATCGTGGGAACATTTTATAAAAAAAAACGTGCTGAAATCTGAGGCTTTAATAACATCCTGAAAACATTTTCCGCATGTTGCTTTGACAATGTTCTTCCGTTGATATTGTGTAACATTGTGGGAATGTTTTATTAAAAAACGTTCTGTAATTGGATGCCTTAAAGACATGCCGAACTCTGAAAACAGAGTGTTGCTTCGAAAATATTTTTCCTCGTTATCATCTAACATTGTGGGAATGTTTTAAAGAAGAACATTCTATAATCTGTTAATTGAACAACATCACCAAAACATTCCCAGAATGTTGCAGACAAAATGTTCTACCTTTGTTAACATATCACATTACAGGAATGTTGTAGAAAAAATGTTTTGTGAACTGAGGCCTTCATAACATCCTGAAAACATTTTTCCAAGTGTTGCTTACAGAATATGCTTCCTTTGTTATCATATAACATTGTGGGAATGTTTTAAAGAAGAACATTTTATATATGTTAACTCAGCAACATCACCAAAACATTCTCAGAATGTTGCAGACAAAGTGTTCCACCTTTGTTACACAGGAATGTTCTATAAAGAATGTTTTGTGAACTGAGGCCTTCAGAACATCCTGAAAACATTTTCAAACTGTTGCTTTCAGAATGTTCTTCCTTTGTTTTCATGTAACATTCTCGTAATGTTTTATAGAAGGACATTCTAATATATGTTACCTCCCCCATATCCCCAAAACGTCCCGAGAATGTTACAGCTAAAACATCCCTCCTTTGTTAACATATCACATTACAGGAACATTTTAGAAAAATGTTTTGGGATTGTATGCCTTAATAATATTCTGAAAACACTTTCCGCATGTTGCCATGACATTGTTCTTCCTTGTTATCATATAACATTGTAGGAAAGTTTTATAAAAACTGTTCTGTAATCAGAGGCCTTAGAAACATGCCAAAAACATTTTCTAAATGTTGCCTTAAGAATGTTCTTCCTTTGCTATTTTGTAACATTACGGGAATCTTTTATGGAAGAACATTCTATAATCTGTTACTTCAACAACATCACCGAAACATCTTCAGAATGTGGCACCTAAAACATTCTTCCTTTCCTTTCTTAACATTTAACGTTATAGGAGCATTATTTGAAATGATAAACATCCTTACAATGTTCTCTGATCATTAGATAAAACATTTTTTTTAAAAAACATAATAAGAACTTGTAGGGAATGTTAGCCAATGTTGTGGGAACATTCCCTGCTAGCTGGGTAGGTACATTTGTTCAAATTATATTGTCACCAGCGCAGGAATTTCACGAGGGCCACCCTCCCAATTTGGCCTCGTGCCCCTGAAAAAAATATCTGCACTAAGGCCACAGTGGCCTTGATGCCCCGGATTTCCAAACACCGGCCTCTTTTGCGGAAAAGAAATGCGTCTTTTTATGACATATTGGCAACATCAAATGAGACGATGCGTACATCACCAGTGGTAGGCTCGATTCGAGCCTGGCATGAACCGCTCGGGCGGGCTACAACGACAGTTTGACAGTAATCTATCACTGGCTAACCAGGAGACTTCATCAAACGCACCCCCGATGTCCGCGTGGCCGAGATGTTGGGTCTGAGGAGGAGGATAAAGTTGCCGGGTCTGGGAGCAGTGGTTCGCTAATTCTCCGCCGATGGTGATTCACACAGAGCGAAGCATCTCCGCTGTACCGCTGTGTAATTCACACAGAAAGCCGGCGCTGCGGCTCCTAAAGAGGCGTGATGGTACACGTCATGATGACGATGTCGGTGTTTGCCAGGTGTTCCCTGAAGTCTCGGTCGGGAGGTCGCGGTGATTTATTTTCACCAAAAACACTTGGTGAGTTAAAGTTTTATTGCCGGTGACAGACGCTGTTTTTCAGGCAGAAATGTGACGAAGAG
Source organism: Sparus aurata (assembly GCF_900880675.1). Lineage (NCBI taxonomy): Eukaryota > Metazoa > Chordata > Actinopteri > Spariformes > Sparidae > Sparus > Sparus aurata. The sequence goes on along the minus strand of NC_044202.1, from coordinate 24,076,335 downwards.
TCGGGAGGACGGACGCTGCTCCACGTACAGCTGTGGTATTTTTTTCCTCATATAAGTTGCCAAAGACAGTTACAGTTACTACGTTACTTTTGTTTGGTCCTGCAACTTTGCTCCGTGGGACATTTCTCTGTATTTAGTTGAGTGAAAGACCTGTGTAATTATCAGACTGTCAGACCGACACGCCCTCGCTCCGAGCCTCCGGCTTATCTGTTCACACTGAGACGGCTCACACGCTGAAACTCTCCCTGACTCTCCATCCCCATCTTCAAACGATAGTAACTGATTAATCACATAACCTGGCATAAATGGTTGTCACTTTGTAGTATATGTTAAAAATAAATATAAAATAAAAATAAATGCATTTATGAATTAATAAATAGTTGAAAGTTGAAAATGTCTCACCTGAGCTTGTTTTTATGTATTCATTTCACATATATTTATACATTCTTAGTCCTTAAATTAAATTCACTTGGACTTAAAAATCATTGTTTTATTTTATGGCCTTACTGCCCTGGCTTTTGGCCTTTGTGCCCTTAAATAATTGACAATATGAAAGGCCAAGTGGCCTTGCCCCTAAAATGGGGAAATTCTAGGCCTGATTGTCACAATAAATATTCTAATAAATGTGGTAAAGAAAGATGCAACTAACTCAGTAGAGTTTCCAATAATCCACTCAAAGCAATAATCCACTGCCACAATAATCCACAATAGGCCATATATGCAGTAGAGACCTATAAACGGAGGACACACTAAAGTAATCCTAAAGTAATGTTACGTGGCAAATATCTAACAGCAGAGGAGGTCTATGACAGAACAGCAGCTCCACTGGACGAGGATACAGCAGACATGACAGACATCAGCCTAACCACACATCCTCCCTCCCAAATGTAATGCTGGACCTGCTATAATTCACCAGACCAGTCTGATGGCATTCACATGTGATGTATACATTTTATTTTAGTACTTTCCTAAAACAAACACTTAAGCTAGCTAAAGATTCAACATTAAGCCCCCTCTCCACCCACATCATGAAAACAAACCTTAACTTTATCCTGTGAGTGTTTTTCTTCATCTAGTTTTTTTTTTTCTGCTAAGCGCAACTTGCCTCGCCTCTCCTTGCTTAGTAGTACTGGTCGTCATAGCAACGTGGCACAGTAGACACCAGATCGGACCAATCGGTAGAGAGCGGATCGGACCAATTGGTAGAGAGCAGATCTGACCAATCAGCGGGCCAGGTGCCAGGTACTTTTAACACTTCTTTCGTCAGGTCACTCCTCAGATATTGAGACTGGACTTGCAACTTGAGCGGGCCCCCTAGTAGTGCAGGGGCTCTATGCACCCGCATAGTCCGCATATAGCAAGAAACAGCTCTGCTACCTACACCATCCATAACAACATTGTCACCTCTAGCAAGAAGAGGTGGAGGGCAGCAATGAAGGGTCAATGACGGGGCGGCAATTGCTCAGTCCGTAGGGACTTGGCTCATTGACTTGAGGACTTAAAGGTCGTCGGTTCAAGACGAACCAAAAAAGTATGTAGTTGGAGAATGCTAGTGCACATCCTGGGCATTGCCGAGGTGCCCTTGAGCAAGGCACCGACCCCTAACACTGTGATGTGTAATGTGAGTTGAAAAAAAGAATTTCCCTTGCGGGATTATAATATAAATGACATAAGAAGGATGGGGGTGATCCTGGAAGGTGGAGGAACAATAGAGGTAGGGGGACTTTGCAGTTATATCACACAGTTGTAGTGTCTATAAGCAAGATTGCAGCCAATAAATCATCATGAACAAATAACCCACCATAAAACCACAAGTTGTTGTTTTGTAATGTTTTGTTCAGATTCAACAAACAAGATAAAACTTGTTATCAGGTAGCCTGATCAGGTCATCTGATTTTAGTCTGATTTTCCTAACTGTTTACAATCTTATTGCTAAGCTGGTGATATATACATTTATCATACTGACGAAAGTCTCTCGGAAAGATAATTTTTGTATTCCCCTAAATGTTAAACCAATTGGAAACTTTGAACTTTTTCATCACCTAGTGTTTCCCTGTGGTATACCGTTGGTGTCACTGGCGCAAAGACAGCATTTACAACATGGCTACCAACCCTGAGAATCCCAATTTGACAGAGAAACTTTTAACTCAGTGCTATGAATAGGCAAACACCCAATCGTATAAATAAGGAGGAAGGTTTTGTTTCTTACTGATCTCGAGTCCCGCCTGTAAGGGGAAATATTGATATTGATGGGGGGAAAAGACTCCATTGAGTCAATACCCCTTTGTCCACTCTTTTTACTTAGTTTCTATCACTCTGCTTCTTGACCTTCTTTTCCTCCTCCACCAGTGTTTTTTTTCTTTTGCAGTGTTGAGTTCCCACAGTTATTCCACCATTTTTTGGAGATGGTGACTGAGGAAAACAGTGCCTCTTCCTGTTTTGGTTGCACAGTTACAGACTTGCTTTGTGCACTAATGTGACCTTCATCTTTCTAGTAAAAGTTCAGCCTGGTGGCAGAGTGAAAGACATAGCTTCATTGGGAACCAAGCTATACATGGATGGTACCACTTTTTTGATGGCCATGATACCATGCAATCAGTATTCACTTCAGAATCATCAATAATTATCATAAAGCAAAAGAGTTGTGTATTGCCAGAGCCAGGAGGTGGTACCTTAAAGACTGAAAATACAGAGAAACTGCTAGCCTTTTAGGCTTGTTAATCCTAACACCTCTAAAGCGCACAAATGTAAAGATTAATTTAACATGATGTGAAATGTACAAATTATGGTTTTATGGAGTAACGTGTAAAACTAGTTTTTTTCTAACAATTTCTCCATAGGCTATACCTAAAGCATTGGTGTTGCACCTCTGCAATAGTGTATTTTTATACTAACTATTGAATTGGTACATAATTAACTAGGTCAGTATGTTTTTTTCCCACTTAATTGTTGCTGCAAGTCTACAAGTCCAGACTGAGCAAAAACGTTAAATTATTCTAAAAGTTGAATCCAACTCGACTGTTACAAGCGATTACGGTAACATCTGATCTGAAAATCAAGCCAAGTACATTACTTTTCCCTTTCTGCCTTCTTTCAGACAAATCAAGATGGTAATTAATTCCAAAACATCCAAAAGGCCTTTAACTACCTATTTGTTGAAAAGATTGATATGACAAAAAACATTTATAATGATGAATTTCACTATAAATTACTTACATCTTCCTTATTTTTCTGTTAGAGTATTTCCAATGTTGCCCATGTGCGAAAATAATTTCCTGCAGGGCTTACTGTATGATCCCTTACACTCTAATAAAACAACACGTAGTGTACACATGTGAAAGCAAAGTCAGTTAACGGGAGGACTTACTGTACTCTACACCCAGCCCTGTGAATGGAATTACATTAAGCCTGCATATGCGCCAGTCTGAACTGGAAGCGATACTGATTCATGAGTGTGTCACCAACCTCGCGTCTCTCGTCTCCTCTCCATCATTCCCTGCTGTCATCATGGCAAGCCCACTGGCTGCTGCTATGATAAACAATGTTATTAATTTTTTTATTTTAATACACATACCCACGATTAATGTGTTTGATAATTAGGTGACTGATAAATGGACACATCACACTGTACTTTGTGTGTTTGTTTACTTACTGTATGCATGCTTTAATATGCCACTTATAATAGGTACAGTGATGTGTTCATTTATCACCCCTATCATTATGAAACACTCACTGTGTGCTGCAGGTGTATGAGGTTATCTATCACACACAACATTGTTTTTTTCACCCAGGATGTATATGTGTGTGGAATCTTTGAATTTCATGAGGCTATTTCTGGCCAGAAATGTTATGTCAGATTAAAAGTGTGATTCACAAAGACGCTTTTTACTATTTTTGATATATAAGCACTGACATCGCAGGTTTACTTAATAACCTAAATAAATGGCAGCACTAGATCTAGGATTAGTGGGAAACTTACATGGAATGAAGCCATCATGGTTGTCATTAGTCAAGTCAAAGTCAAAATGAAAAAGGTTTATTTATCAAGAACAGTGTTGCCAAGGTACAGTAGGTTGTGCAAAGATAACATTGTGAGTATATTGATTCAGAATTTTCAAATTTAAATATAAGGTGGACTGAGGTGTGGCGAGGAAATTTTGGTTTGCAAACCAGTTTTCAATTGTAAAATAAGTAATTTGTAAGATAAGGAGGTCATTTTTGCTTCAAAACATTCAAATGAACTAACGTTGTCAACAGAGAGTGAAGAAACAACAGTGTTGACGTTATGTAAAAGATGTCTTTTTACCAAGTTACAGAGATATCTACTTAAGTTAGCATGCTAGCTGAAGCACATCCTGGCCAACAAGAGGTGTAAGTCCAATTGCCCCTGTAATACAACTTTACCTATTTTCAGTGTTGGGCATGTTACTTTAAAAAAGTAATTAGTTATAGTTACTAGTTACTTCTTCTAACAAGTAACTGAGTTAGTAATGGAATTACTCTACTATAAAAGTAACTAGTTACCAGGAAAAGTAACTATTGTTTTTTCTTGTAATTATTCCCCCTTTTGAGCTCGGCATTCATTATAGCGTACTCGGCATCCATGTATTTAGAAAATGTCTTTCTGCATGGCGGACCGGCACCTGTTCTCCCCGATAGTTTTGCCAGTGAGTGCTCTGAAGGAGTCTGAGTCAGCTGTTGATAACAGGAGCATGTTCTCAACAACATACCTGCCTATCATTGCATTCAGTTCAGTCTGTATCAAGTTTATGTGAAGCTGGAGCAGAAAAATCCAGTTGTAGCTGCTTGGACAGCTCGTTGTCCTTCTTTGTTAGCGGAGCTCACGTTAGCCACACCTGGCCTGCTGTCATCATCAACAGTGTCAACAACAGTGTTTTTGGCCACTAGTTTTGTAGAAGCGTGTGCCGTTCAGAGATGTTTCATTAGATTAGAGTTTTTAACAACGGACGTAGACAAAAGAGATTAAAGTAGTGTCTGTACTTCCACTTTGAAAACGCCAGCTTTCCCTTCGGACTCGCCATTGCTGCAGCTCACCTCTGCTAGTTAGTGTGTGCGAGGCTGCTGTGTGCATGTGTGGTTTTTGTGTAAACTGAACACAGCCTCTGATTGACTTACAAACTCTCACTCTACCTTAGAGAGCCAAACACCATCACTTATGCGGTTGTCCCGCCGCTCCCTCCTCCCTCGCCAAGCTAAAAAAAAATTATAAAATAAAACAGCTTTGTAGCTCCGGTGGCTGAGAGCCGAGTCGGATGACAACAGCTTTAATGAGCAGCTTCAGTTTGTAACACGCCACATTTAATAATCGGTAACGGCGTTGTAACGATGGAAATAGTAATTAGTTAGATTACCTGTTTCTGAAAAAAAGTAACTTTGTTAGTAACATCGTCTATTGTAACGCTGTTATTCCCAACACTGCCTATTTTGCCTAATTTCCTTACTAAAAATGAAAATACAACAGTACACCAGCTGAATTCAAATTTCTCATTTTTAAGTAAAACGAGTTTGGGCAATATAAAGATAATCCCCCGTATACGCCCTTACTACTCCACTGAACTGTGGAAATGGAAACAGAGGCTAAATTGAATGACCCATTGAGTAAAGGCATAGTATGTTAACTTCAATTATTTTCTAAGCTTTGAAGGGTAAGTGAGCAACCCACAGGGCCTCTCTACAAGACCAGACCCCCTCAAAACTCTTATCATTTCAGTCTTTACTGGTACATCTTGAAACGTGCAATCACCCTATGATCCACCTAGGGCATTCAGGGCCCCTGAAGATGGGGCAACAACTTTGGGCAGTATAATTGAAATTTCTTAGCAGTGTGATAAATGAATGAACAAATAAAAAACAGAAGTCTTAGAGACTGATACTGTGTCTGAAAGCTTTAACAAATATAATCAAAGCCATGAGAAAAATTATGCTGAATAAACTGAGCAATATTGGAAGTTGGTTATCATGCCAATGCAAAACTGCACAAACACAGATCCACACATATACTGTAACATCAGCTCAAATAACAAAATCAGCCTTGTTTTCACTTTCATTATAACAAAAAACGGTTGGTAAATTCTGTATTTCATGTTATAGACAATTAAATTAATACAGTATATTTGTTAATGATTTACATGCGTGTCCTTCCCCATGCACTATGACTGAACAAATCTGCAAAGCGAATATGCAACCTGTAGCAAGCTGTTATTACGTTGTGTCCGACAAAAACACTCAAAACACACACAAGGTATAACATCGCCTTGTGTGCTTTTGACTCAGTATGTCCTTGTGTGTCGCTGTACACACCTATTTCCCTCTGTCCCTGCCGCCTCTTGGCTCACTCTGTCCCTAAACTGCATTATCTGCTAACCAGATAATTTACTGTCTGCAGATGGCCTGCACTGCTGTTGGTGTGGGTGTGAATGTGTGTGTGAGTGTGTCAAGGTTATTACAGTCAATTTAAACTAAAATGCAAGTCATCCCGTATACTCGCACAGCTGGGGTATAAAAAAGAAAGTAAAGGAAGTATTTGACAATTGGCATTTTGTTGGTTAAAGATGCAGTGGGCCATTAAAGTGAAATACCAACGCTTTGGGTTAATGAATACTTAAATGAGACTCAACAATCAACTAGCTTTCTCCAAAGCAGCCTAGTGCACCTTTTATGTCCATATTATCTATTTATACCTGATTTTATGCAATCAGCCTGATATTTTATGATCATATTAAAAAGAAAAATTACTGAACACAGATGATGCAAATGTGTCCAACTGAGCAAAATATAATGTATCTGCTTAAGCACAGTAGTGGATAGCGGACCAAAAGCCCATTCATGCCTGTTATCCCAAGATCATAATCCTACTGCTCCAAAGGCCCATTATCCTAAAAACAGCCCCTTTATTTCCATTAATATCTCCTTGGATATGCAGGAAATCATGTGATCAGGTGACCTTTGTCTTAATGCTAAGAATAGACAGGTGGTGACCTTTTATCATCATGGTAACAATGATAGACAAGTGCATGACGTTGTGAAACAGTTGCAGGTTGGTAAGGTTAAGGCACCAACACAATTTGGTTAGGGTTAGGAATTGATCATTTGTGAAACCAGTGTGTATTTTCGGGGCAATGTGCATTTGTTTTGGGGAGAATGGGCAGTCAAATTGGACAGTTATATGACTATTAAGATTTTGGAATTATAGGCTGTTGAAAAGAAAATGGCATGGCACTATAAACATATATTCTCCTGTGACTGATGTATATGTGATATCCCTAGATTTTGAATTGAAGCTTATCTAGCGAAGTTTCAGGAGTAGGACCACACCTCAACAGCGCCAACTTCCGAAATTCCTATAAATAACCACCTGACCCTCTCCTCTTCTTCGCTCTCGTGTTCTGCGGCTCGTATTCTGCCAGAAACGAGATCAAGCGACATTGCCTCGAGCACATACAAACTTTTGTACGAGCAACATCAGCCTCTACTCACCTCATCATGGACTTCGTATCACTATCCCCGTCGGACGATGATCTTTTCAGACGAGATCAGGAACACCATTCATCAGAAGCCGACAACTTTCCCATCACCTCCGTCCCCGAGACCCCGATTCCAATGGCCCAAAAGCCGTCTAGGAAGCGAGCGAGTTCGAAGAGCAGCTCCATCTCATCCATGGTTCGCATTCCGTCTGGTTCATCTCTCCTCAACATCCAAGATTACCATAGTGGACTGCCCAACGACTCCTTCGTGTCTCCCAGCCCACCTCCTTCCGCAGCAGAGAGAGGACGAGGAAATTCCGCAACAGAAAGTCGCTGTCGCCGCAGTTCACCGACTCCTTCGAGGCAAAGCCTCCCGCCTTCGTTCCGACAACACCGGCAGAACAACTCGCCGGTCGCAGTGTCACCACGCTCCGGTGAGATCCCCCTGACCGGCCTTCATCTTAAAAAATAACCGATTGGAACTCTCCAGAAGCTTTAAAAGACAAAGGAATTCTGTTTCACCGAACGGACATAAAGCCAAACTTTTTCATCAACACCAGTGCTCTTCCAGGTGACGTCATCACGCACGCCATGACGTCGATGCTCCTGTTAAAGGGACAGTACAATTAAATACTACAGCGCAAAGACAACAGAAAGAGCAGCAGCAAAGGGGGAGACAGAGATCCTCAGCCAGATCAAATGACTCTAGAGTTCTGCTACCACCTCTTGTCATCACTCCACTCCAGAGGGAGCGCCCAGATGGATTTCAGGACCCTCCAACTCCAATCAGGATTTTCATCATCGGCTCAAGCAGCCTACAACATCAAGGGCAAACGTCATGGCGCCCACTGCCATCCAGTTCCAGCCATCACAATAGCCAATCTTTGCAGGGGCTTGTGGCACTGGGATGCCAGCGCCCTCTGCTGCCTGTTTCCAGCAACCACAGCAGCTTGCTTCAACTGGAGCTCCTGGCACCGGGATGCCAGCGCCCTCTGGTTCCTGTTTCCAGCAACCACAGCACCTTGCTTCAACCAAGGCTTCTGGCACCAGGATGCAAGTGCCCTATGCTGCCTATTTCCAGCAACCATAGCAGCTCACTTCAACAGGGGCTCCTGGCACTGGGATGCCAGTGCCCTCTGCCACCTATTTCCAGCTACCACAGCAGCTTGCCATAGTCGGGGCTCCTGGCACGGGGATGCCAGCGCCCTCCGCCGCCTATTTCCAGCAATCACAGTAGCTTGCATCAACCGGGGCTCTCAGTACCGGGATGCCAGCGCCCCAGCAACCACAGCAGCTTGCTTCAACTGGGACCCCTGGCACCGAGTTGCGAGCGCCCTACGCTTGGATGCAGGGATCTTCCATCTCCCAGCTCCATCAGTCCCAGCAGCCATGTCAGCTGTGGTCGTCGGCACCGGGATGCCAGCACCTGTTCTTCCCCCTCAGTAGGCAACCACTAATTTCATTTTATCCACAGCTAACCACACTGAGCCACACCAAAATCGAATAAGAGCTTCAGCCTTCTCCCGCCTGTCATCGGCAGCTCCACCAGCACCCATACCTCCAAAACAGGTGTCATCTGCCCCTTCTGTTATTCTTCCTGTAACTAACGGCGTAGATCAGAAAGGCAGGCTCGTCATGCACCAAGGATGTTGTTCGATTTGCAACAACTTCAACAGTACCGGATGCACCATGTCCCAGTGCCGCTTCATCCATGTCTGCTCCTTCTGCGGCGGGGGCCACGCCCGCCCTGCATGCCCGCACAACCTACCTCGCTGAAGCTTGTTTTGTATAAAGGACTTGAAGAAGGTTTTCACCCCGGACTTTCCACACAACCATCCATCTCTTTCGAAATCAAAAATCTTCAGTCGGCCATAACCGAGCTGGAGTCAGTCGACCGCCCGCTTGCTAAGACAGTTAAGGAAGGTTTCGTGATCCAACTGTTCGCCCGTTCTCCGTTTCCTAACTTCCGCATCAGCCCCCTAGGTATCGCAACCAGGAAATACTCCGGAAAGAAGCGCATCATCATCGATCTTTCAGCACCCCACAGCAGTGTCATCCCCAAGCAATAGCTTGATCCCGAATGAGGACTTCTCCCTTCACTACGCCACCATCAACCATGCCATTGCCCTTATCAAACTCACCAGGAAAGGGTCGTGGCTCTCAAAAAACAGACATCACCAGTGCTTTCAAAGTCCTCCCAATTCACCCTGACTTCTGCCGTTTCTTCAGAGTCCGCTGGCGTGGTGCATCCTCTGCTGGATCCTGTCAACAACCATGGGATTCAATTCCTCGTCCATCTCTTGGACGATTTCTCATAATTTCCCCCCCTCATCGCCACCTGCCTGGTTACCCTGACTTCAGTCTTCTCCAACCTCGGGGTTCAATTGTCCGCAGAGAAAACGAAGGGCCCCTCTACATCCCTCGAGTTTCTTGGAATCACTCTCGAAACAAACAAGTTTCAGGCTTCACTCCCGGTCGGAAAGCAAAACCGAATCAGCCCTCTGATCTCTAATTTCCTCTGCGCCCCGTGCTGCACCAAACGTCAACCTCTGTCCCTTCTGGGCCACCTCAACTTCGCCTTACGCATCATCCCCCAAGGGCGAGCCTTTATCTCTCACCTACTATCCATCGCTTCTTCCGTCCCATCACTCTTGACTTCCATCTCCCTGAATAGCTTGAGCCGTGCCAAAATCCATACTTGACTCAACCTTTTTACCAATTGGAATGGAATCACTTTTCTTTTTACGACGACCAATCGACTCACCCGCACAACATCCATCTGTTCATCGATGGATCTGTTCCTCCATATTCAGCACTGACATTTAACTCAAATCCTGTGCCAATACCCCTGTAAGGCGACTCCCAGAGCTCCATCATCAACAGTCTATTGCCCTCAACCCTCTCTTCCTACTGGACAGCTTGGAAAAGCTTCCATTACTTCATGACCAATATGACATAACCTTTCCGTCGTTCGATCTCATCTTACGCCAATTCCATCATGGAAATTAAAACACACACCATCAAAGCTTACCTTAGCGGTATCAGCTTCTTTTCCAAGCCAATAACCGGCAATTTGATAACTTCCCTTTTTAAAGAGCCAGCTAAAAGCCTCGCTGTCTTCCTTGTACTGCTGACTTGCTGTTAATCTCCCTCCACACAATCCGTTCCGGGTACAGCACTCCTCAAGTTGCCCGAACCCTGGAAGCCATGTTCTTGCTTGCTTTTTCGGTTTCCTCAGATGCTCCAAATTCACCACCTCAACCATTTACTTTGACTCAAGCCACCATGCACGCATTTCAGACTTGTCTCGCTTTTCAAACGACACCATGGTATTCTATGTAAAGCTAACTAAAACCAATCGACCTGGTCCGCCTACACCCGTCATCTACTCCAAGGTCTAATCACCATTGAATCCTTTCAAAACCCTTAGTAACTTCTTGCAATTCCGCAAATCTCAGTGCATAACAATGACAGATCCTCTCTTCATCTCTGAATCTGGACAAGTGGCTACTCGATTCAGGTTCCACCATCACTTTCGCCACATGCTCTCGTTGTCTGGTATTTTACGCGTTAACTACTCCAGACACAACAGCCTCCCATAATGGCATCCCAGAACACTTCATGCGACTCATGGGCCGCTGGTCCTCCCAAAAGTATCACCGCTACATCCGTTCAGATCTAAAAGATCTCAGATACGCACAATCTCATCTCAAATGATTGGAGGTTTTTGGGGGTCCGTCGCTGCCCGGGTGCGGCGGCGGTTTCTCTACAGAGCTTCCCCACAACGCACTCGAAGAACTCGAAGAACCAGCGTTTTGTTCCTAATAAATCGTTTAAATGCATCTTGTTGAAGGTGTGGTCCTTGCTAGTGAATTGAAGCTTATCTGGTGAAGTTTCAGGAGTAGGACCACACCTCAACAGCGCCAACTTCCGATATTCCTATAAATAACCACCTGACCCTCTCCTCTTCTTCACTATCGTATTCTGCGCCCAACCCCCCCACCCTGTTCCTCTCTCCCTTCTTCTTATTTTCTTTCCTCTCCTTTATAGGACCATGAGTGGGTCCGTCGCTGCCCGGGTGCGGCGGCGGATTCTCTACAGAGCTTTCCCACAACGCACTTGAAGAACTCGAAGAACCAACGTTTTGTTTCTAATAAATCGTTTAAATGCATCTTGTTGACAGTGTGGTCCTTGCTAGTGATTTTGCTGCACTAGATGAAAAAGATGACTTCATAGTTTTTTATTTTAGCCGAGTGATTCAACGTTGTGGGGTTGGGCCCCAACGATGTGTTACAAGATCCATCTTGAGTCATGAGGTGTCTAAATTTAAAGAAAAGAAGAAAAAAACATATGCTTTCTTTATTTTTTCAGAAAATATATATTTTTTGGGGTCGCTAAAAGTTTTTAAAATGTTAGAGGAGGGACATCTCTGTGATGTAACGACTAGAACATCTGAAACAGGAGAAGGGTCCTGATCAAGACACTTGCTGTGTATCAATTCAGGGTCTGCATCCTTCAGAGGCCGCATTTTAAGGCCAATTACGTCACAAAGGCGTGTGAAGGCTGTCCCAATTCGAAGGCTCCTCCAAATGCAGCCCACAAATGCTCCTTCTTTTCCCTCTTTTTGGAGGATGCACTGCTACTGTCCTTCATGGCCTCACATATCCCAAGATTCTTTGCACCCCCGAAAAGGAGAAAGAAAGGGAGAATATGGTGATATTGCCTGGCGTAGATCGTCACTTTCGCGGGCCTGGGCAGCGGAAATCATGACGTAAGGGTAAAACATCTGGTGACACAACCAGGAAATGCTCCAAAGGCTAGACTGTACCATTTAACAATGGTTGGCGCGGTTAACAAAGTCTCTCTGAAGCACTCGCCTTCGAATAATGCAAAGGCCGAGTCCTTCGAGGGATGCAGACCCCGAATTGAGACACAGCAACTGTCTTGTTGTGAGGGGGCCACAACATAACTGTCTGGTAACCATTGTTTTTATGTTTAACAATGCATTGTATTTCATAACTGTTCTGCCCTGAATATGTTTAATATGTTTAAAAGACACTCAAAACGACTTTATTACTGTAATTTACTGTTTTCTATCTTTATATGTATTTGCGACGCATTTATTTTGAAAATCTCCAGTCTATCCGGAAGTAGGAAGTAAAAACGTAAACAAGAGGAAAAGATGTGTGTGCGCATCGTCTCACGGACGCATCAATGCAGTTAATCTCTCAGAAAGCAATGGTTGTAAGTGTTACACATTGTTTACAGGTTTGATAAGATGTGTTAATATCTTTTATGGGTATTTTGTGTATAAAGTAACAGTATAATGCTGTGGCTTGTGTGACAGCAGTGTGTATACTTACCTGCTAATTTGCCTTGTTTTCTAGCCTGCTGTGCTAATACCTGTTGAGTTAATATCAAGCAGTTGATACTTTGATACTGATATTTACACAGCTGTTTATTAAGACATTTTTTTGTATCTATCTTTTATAGTTTTACACCAAATTCAATGCAGTCAGAAATGCTGACTTATGTGTGAGAAGATATTAAAGGAGCGAGCCGCTCACTTCCTGGCTCTTGAATAAGGAGTTTGGCTGGCTGTTTATCTGTGTTCACGCAAGAGCAAAACACATAGAGAGAACAGTACAATAACCTTGCTATATTTCTTATGCAATATATTTAATGTGACATCTATTTTACTTAAATGCAGTGGAGTAAAAGGTAACATTTAAATTTTGAAATGTGAAATGTGAAGCAGAAATGTTAAGTAGCATGTAACTCACTGCTCAGTCACTAAACTAGTCAACCTATCAGTCAGTCACTCAGTGAAAGTGCCAGCCCGCTGAGACACTCCCAACAGGGTGGGCTCACTTTAGCCAGTGGCTCCCAGCTTCTGTGTTTTCTGCCTCTTTCATGTGCTGTTACGATCAAACAGTGACAGCAATCCCCCGTGGCAGTGAAACACAAACGCACCAGGTCGGAACTACCTTGTGAAAGCAGGCAGGTGTGTGTGTGTGTGTGTGTGTGTGTGTGTGTGTGTGTGTGGAGAAGCACACAGAGAGGAAAAGGACATATAAAGAGAAACAAACAGTGATTGACAGAGATAGACACAAACAGTAGGTGGTCATGGAAACTTACAGGGAGAGCAAAGAATGAGTGGGGAGGGACTACTTTGTTTAGAGTACCTATCATATCTCAATTAGCTGTTTCTCAACTGAAGAACTAATTCCATTTTAGTTATTTTTTACATCCCACCAAAAGTCAAACCACCATAACAAAAAGTCAACCATTTCTAATATTATAAGATATGATATGATACATTTTAGATTGAGGAATAATCAAAAAGCTGTTCTTAGATATTGTTAAAGGTGAAATGTTCCAGCAGTATGCGTGATGCATTTTTCTGAATGACAGCTGTTTTGTAATTTGCTTTGGTTGGTGCAGAGCACTGTAACACAAACACTGGTAAGTTTTTCTAGATAAGTGAATGCTGCACAAATCAATGTCTTTTTTATTTAAAACATGTGACTAAGGAGTTATGAGGAAAGGGATCGTTTTTTGGCCAACTCAATTATTACCCTCAGCCACAGAAAGCATTTTTAAAGGAGAACTTCGGTCGATTTAAACATGCAGCTTCATTGCTCAAGCTACCCTTGACTTGCGAGTAACGAAGACGCGAACAAATTTGGTCCAGCCATTACAGAGCTCCGTGAACGGAGATGTAGCATTGAACGCTAACTGCATGGGGTCAGAACTTCACGCTGTGTTTTAAGCATCTTAATATGCTCCACATCTCACACCAGAAGTTATGCAACATCAGCAGACACCTTAGCACACAGCACTGTAGCGTGTATGACTCAAAATGAATAAAAAAGTAGTTAAAATAGTGTGTTTGTGCAAGGAGCTACTTACCTGTTTGTTGACATCCGCGTCTTCCGGTAGCTAGACCAAACTAGCGTATCCACCGAGTGTGCACTTAACAGGCTTAACAGGCTATTGTAAGGCTCATGGCTCATGACAGGTTGTAACATGGACATGTACATTATGAACATACACACGAAAATGCTGGAATACGTTTCCGTCTCCGCCAGTGAGGGAGTAAGTGCACGCTCGACGGATTGACTAGTTTGGTCTAGCTACCGGAACACACGGATGTCAACAAACAGGTAAGTAGCTGCTTGCACAAACACACTATTTTAACTACTTTTTTATTCAGTTTGAGTCATACACGCTACAGTGCTGTGTGCTAAGGCATCTGCTGATGTTGCATAACTTCTGATGTGAGATGTGGAGCATGTTAAGATGCTTAAAACACAGCGTGAAGTTCTGACCCCATGCTGTTAGCGTTCAATGCTACATCTCCGTTCACGGAGCTCTGTAATGGCTGGACCAAATTTGTTCGCGTCTTCGGTACTCGCAAGTCAAGGGTAGCTTGAGCAATGAAGCTGCATGTTTAAATCGACCGAAGTTCTCCTTTAACGTTCAATGTTCGTTTACCATGAACACTCAACCTTGATTCCACTGCAGCAGACAGCTGTATTAGACCCCACTACCTACTGTTGGTGGTGAGAAAAACAGCGTGAACAATAGGCCTAATCCTGGATCCAATACAGGCTATTTTTGTAAGGTAGCCAAAAACACAGCACTAGATCAGTGCTAAGGTGGCTCAATGTCAAAAGCTGACAGCTGACGTTCCCACATGTTATAACATGTTGTGTGTGCAGCTCATTCTTGCTGTTCCCACCAGTTGCCAAAACAACAACTCAATAATGCATTAAAACCTTTGTAACTAGAAGATATCAAATACTGTAATTGCTTGAGGTGCCATTTCACAGTATGGTGTGTCACATTTCCTCTTTTATTAAAACATGTATGTGGCTATTTTCTACTGACTGATTGAAGAATCCAAAAAGTCTGAACGAACATTAGAACATTACTGGGCTGTAATGTAATAGGGATCAGGGGTAGAGCCAATGTCTTGTTATCAGAAGGTTGCTGGTTCGATTCCCCTGGTCTGCATGCTGAAGTGTCCTTGGGCAAGAAACTGAACCCAAAACTGCTCCTGATGTGCTGGTTGGCACCACACATGGCAGCCATGCATACAGTTATCTGTGTATGTATGCATGAGTTAATGTTAATTGCTTTGGACAAAAGCATCTGACAAATGCCCTAATTGTAGATTGTTCCAGCTATTGGTCAAACTCTCAGGTGTAGCTTATGAAAAAACCCTACATCTTGATTACCAAACACAGAAATATACGTCAGTGGTCATAATGTTATTTTCTTTAGGAGGTGACCAGGGTAAAAGCAGAATAATACCTGACGCGGTTTCCATAGGCAACAGTCCAATGCACGTCCATTGATTCCTGACAATGGACACAGTGTCGGATAATATCCCTTATGTGTGGGTTAAGAGAGTACATACCTACTGCTTGGCAAAAAGAAACTTTAGAGAAGAAATGTAACAATTACTTTTTGAAGGAGTTAATATTATGAGAAGCGTGAACGCAATATGCAAAGGTGCTTTATCTTTCAACAGGCTTACTATAGACTTCTAACGGTTAATATGTCGTGTCATCATGGTGATAGTCTTTAGGATTTTGTCAGTAATTCCATAAGCAACACAGACAGGGTGTATGCAATTTGAATGAGCCATATAAAACACAAATGTGGTGCCTGGCAATACTACCATTTGTGTTTGTCTTCGTACAATGGCAAGGCCAACAGAGAGGCGAAGTGATCTGTTAAACCTTTCAAGCATCCTTTCACATTTACCAGGTTTAACAGTATCTCGTCTTCAAAGCAGCAAGCAGTAGTTTTTCCTCACATCTCCGTACAATGACCCAAAAAAAGCAGAGCAGGAAATGAATAGGCTTTTGTTTTCCTTTTGCTTTTGCTTGTTACACCGTATATCCAAATGAAAGGGAAAATGATTGTGCGACTTACTGGATTTTCATTTCAGGCCTGTAGGCAATAAAGGAAGAACATTTCAAAGGGTGCGTAGACATTTGATATCGCTTTACATACAACACAATACTTTACACAGATGCTTAAATTGTCCTCTGTCTGCAAAATGAAAGAAATCCAATTTCATCCACAGTGGGTACTCCAAACCATTCGCTCTGTCTTTCTCTCTCACACACACATAGAGATGCTTGCAAACATTATACACCTCCAGACAGCAATTACCGTGCAGCAGATGTTGGCTCGAGAGGAGAACAGCTGATGCACACATGCATGCTCATACACACGGACACAATAAAAGGCTGCCAAATCAGGATTTAGGGACGTCAGTTTTTGTTAAAGTGGACCCACTGTGAGTAATCAGCATCTCTAACAGGATTTGTATTTCCCAATGACCCCTGTGTCACCCCCTGAAAGCCCCCCGCAGGATGTCCTTGACCTGCAGACTGGAAAGCAGTGATTTGAAATATACAATGTCTTCTTGGCTACACAGGCTTCAAACTTTCATCCTGCCAGACACTGGGCCGCTCTGAAACATGTGATGCTTTGTAAGGACAAAGTCTCATCATGTCACACAGTGGGAGTTGTCCTCGCCTGCTTCTGCTGCTGTACAGATGAAAGCTGGACATATTTAAATGAGAGGGATATCACCATGTAATTGCATGGTGATGATTTTGATTATGATAATATGGTAAAGAGCAATAATTAATTAGTCTTCCCAGTGAACTCGTATATAAAATCTAATTTATAAATTTTATATTTTCAGTCAGGATGTGAATTGTATTTACAGTATCACAATCAAAAGACACGGATTACTTACGTTAAAATGAACAGCCCTTTCACTCTGGACAAAACCCCAGTAACACCTGTCTTTTGTCTACAACAGAAAAAGGTTTCAGTCAGCATTCATTCCCAGGTTAAATGACTCTGCAGTACTCACAGGTCTTCATCTGCTTCAATCAGCTGTCATGGGCCAATGCCATGACATGCTTTAAAGTTACAGACTGTAACATGGAATTACTTTTCCATCTGCTCTGAAACTGACCATTTGGACAGGTGACGGACCTGAGCCACCAACACAAAATGTCATTATATGACAACTGAATGAGACTCATCAACTATTTTTCTCTAGAGAGATACATTTGGTGGCTTTTAAATACGTCTTCTGTATGCAGTCTGATGATACAGTAGATTATGTTAAATTTCTAGCACATTTGTGACTTTGAACGACACATGCCACAAAAAAATAAACACACAAACCTGGCAGACCTGTCTACTTGCAAAGAAAAACGAGTCCTATTTTTAACCTGTTGACTGTAACTGTTAAAAAAAAAAAAAAACCTCCATATCCGCGCTTATTTTGTTGAAAAGGTGTTATAACTCCTCTGTCTCTAAAATTTGGCACCAGAGGCCACACATGATGTGTAGCGACTCCTTGGTTCTCTTTGAAGGGACGTGTGAAAAACAGCATGTGTTGTTTTTAACACATCTGTTCTAAGAGTACATGCTCTTATGTTAAAAACAACACAATGTGTTAAATGTTTAACACGTCTGTTGCATCAGCTCAGGGACAGCACATGTCATTATTAACACATTGCTCCTAAGTTGAAGTCAAATTATAACATTAATTATCTTCACCTCATTGTATAAGAAAATATAACCTCTTATTTCACTGTGCAGGTACAGTGAAATAAGAGAGATATTATATATATATATATATATATATATATATATATATATATATATATATATATATATATATATATATACATACATACATACATACACACAATTATTTCTTACAGTGTATATCTTACGTAGGATGACTGTTCTTACAATTTGTAACACAGTAAATTTGGGGGTTTGAGTTTGATTTTGAGCTACAATTGAGTTCCCTTCACACAGGTCACTTTTTCAACATGCAACTTATCTCATTTGAACTTCACTCATGAACAAGGGTGGAGGTGGTAGTCCTACAAATATATGCTGATTTCTTACCAAAAATGTATTTTAGTTGTCTGTTTTTCTCTTTTTTCCCATTCAGATTTGAACACTGTAACAATTCTAGGATGAACACTTCTTTCAGTTATTTGTCAGTGTTTCATTTTACTGTAATTGTTTGTACATTAGTGTAAAAAAATCCCTTTATGTCAGTCTGCATTGTGATAGAGTTTCAACCTGCCCACATTAGTGCTGGGCTCCAGCCACCCATGACCCTTCTTAGGACGAGCAGGTTAGACAATTGATGGATGGATGGAATTTGTTGATGGCAATATTATATTATTATTATAATATTTGATGATAGCAATATTTCTGTGTCGCTGGTATCGGGTCACTGGGTCAGTGCAGGTGGTCGATGGTTCCGGTCGCCACTTCTTGTTGTCCAAGTGATGACAGATGATCTTATAAAAGCTGCACCCTCAAATGTCAGAACTTTGAACCTCGAAGAGATTTATTCATAATAACAGTCAACTGTTCATCTTTTGGATTTAACAGAGTTATTAAATGCACCAGGACATTGCACAGACATGCACTGTGCTTGCACACAGAATTGACTTTATTGCAGTAAAAAGGGTGACAAGGTTTAATTGCAGCCTTTGGCAGAACATTTGTGTTGGTGTTGCAAGCGAGCAGGTATTACACTCTCTCTCTTACTCTCTCTCTCTCTCTCTCTCTCTCTCTCTCTCTCTCTGTCACACACACAAACACACACACACACACACACACACACACACACATACCTAATTAATACAGAGGTCGTCTGTATTTCTGATGGGGTTGTCATAGCAACACAAAGGAAATTAGCAACTGGACCAGTAGTGGCTGATGCACTAGAGGGCATCGTAAGAAGTTGCTCACTAGTTATCTTGGCACAAGAGGCTTGTCGGCCATTTTTGTCCCTATTTTGTGATATTTGGACTTTTTAAGATGGAAATTTTTTGGTTGTGTTTTATATTTTCAAATAGGCATGATCTTTTCCAACTTGAAGTTGACCGTGAGTAAGCATTCATAATCACTTTATTATGCACAAAATGGATGTTACTTTGGCATTTAAAAGAAACAAAAGAACTAAATAAAAAACAAAACAAAAGAAACAGGATTTTTCCTTGTGTTGCAACTTTGCCTGCTGGGACCAATACATATTTATCTCATTATCTTACCTTACTTATTTTTAAAAGGTTTTAAAGCTCCATAACTTATGCACCTATTACGTCATCTATGACCAAAAAGATACATATAATGTTGTTCTCCATTGTGCTGCGACTGTGTGATGTGTACGTACCAGAGGCAACTGTGCTCAGGCCCAGCTCTCATTGTTGCAGCAATGAGAGTGCAGGCCAGCAGGGAACTGGGGGAGCAAGGATAATCATGCTTCAGCACATCACAGAACAGCTGGCCCAAGTGTCAGTGATTTCCATGGATACCTGCTCTTACGTTTATTTGCCAATTTCCCAGTTTGGGAATAAATACAAAAATAATGCAAAAATGTGTGTCGACCTCCAAGATATTACAGATACTAATAGACCAGACACAGGGAGAAATCTTAAGGTGACTTCTTTCGTGGCACAGATGCTTGAAAGCCTCCTACCAGCAGCCCCATTCCCCAGAGTCTTACAGCCCATATTGCATAATGTCAGTACCCAACACATGGCCTATATATCCCACAGAAAACCGGAGAGGACATATCTGGCTCAGGCCAGTCGTGTCGCTATAATCCCTTCATTACCTGACATATGGAAAATATCTCTCAAACGTGTAGCGCTGTTCGAATTGCTGACATGTTTGTGTTATTTCTCTTGTTTTTAAAACAATATTATTTTCGCTTGACAACATTCCTTTTCATAAGAAACTGATAACAGCGTAATATCTCAGAAACCAGCAGGTCTTGCAGCTCCCTGACAAATTCCTATACTGCCTCAGAGAAACTCTGTTATATTTAAAAATGCCCAATGACTCTATTCTATTTCTTTAACAAATAATTTTAACAAGTAATTTCCCTGTGCATGAGGAATGGTTTTTGAATGAGAATTGGTTGGGATAAGGATACCTTGTTAGTCATGTTGAAATTTTTTGGATGCACAAGATATCACTGGCTAGCGTCATTGAGAACAAAAAGAAATATGTGAGCAGTTTGTGGGATGCATGAGGCCATTTTTTACCATCTTAATTAAAATCCTGCTGTGACCCTGCACATGTCTGTAGGCTTAAGAGACTGTGGAGCAATTGAGGGCTGTGGGATTTTTGTCTTTGGTTGCCAGACCACGGTGTGTTTTAAAGGAAAATTTACTAATACTTTCTGAGACTTTGAAGAAAAGATTGTTACCACTCCTTTGTCTATGGATTACCTATTTAAGCAAAGTTAAGCTAATTGGATCCTGGATCTAGTTAAAGCCGGGCAAAGACTAAGTTAAAAAATACATCAGTCCCCTTAAAGCTCAGTAATTATTACTAATTAACATACCTGGAGAATAAAAAAGGCCACATCAGAATGCTGTTTGTGGATTTCAGCTCAGCCTTAAACACAATCTCACCCATGAAGCTGATTGGAAAACTAAACCCTCTGGGCTTCACTACAACACTCTGCATTGGGATATTGAACTTCCCCACAAGCAAGCACCAGGGAGTATGGATTGGCAGTCACACCTCCTCTACGTTAATGCTCAATACGGAATCCCCCAGGGCTGTGTGCTCAGCCCCCTCCTGTTCACACTGTACAACCAGGACTGCAGTACTACAAGACAACAAGAGAACTCCATTGTGACATGTGCAGACAACATCACCGTTATCGGCCAAACGACAAACAACGATGAGCGTTCATATTGGGATGAAATCACCAATCTTGCAGAGTGGTGCACAGAGAACAACCTCATGCTAAACATAAGCAAAACTAAGGTGCTGATTGTTGATATTACAAAGAAGATACAAGCCTGGTGTTTTAAAATGACCACTGAATGAACCTTTAACCTTTTAACCCATCTTTTGTTTCAGTTGTAGACAAACCAACATACCACATGGTGACAAAATCCAGGGTGTCACTGCCCCCAGTCAGCAGCATGAAATTGATACAAAACTTCTTGTTAAGAATAAACATGTTTCAAATTTTCCTTTAAACACAAATAAAAGGAACATAGAAACTTATCAGGGATCACTTAGTGATGTGACAAGTGTTACTTACTCTGTTTGAACCCCCCTCCACCCTGTCCTCCTCACATAATGCACATCTTCTGTGTTATCTTGTGCCAGAGTAAAACTGAGGTCTTTAAACTCTTAGTCTTTGATGGGGGCAGCAGAGTGGTCAGGCAGTTACTGTTAGAAATCTAGACAAGGTTGTCTGTGCTCAAATGAGTGGGTGGTGTTTACAGCTGAGCAGAGTGCTCAGCAGAGAGGGGCTCTGGTGTGTCAAAAAGATGGCCAAGTAGTCAGACTGATACTGTATCATTTGTCAAGATA
Source organism: Sparus aurata (assembly GCF_900880675.1). Lineage (NCBI taxonomy): Eukaryota > Metazoa > Chordata > Actinopteri > Spariformes > Sparidae > Sparus > Sparus aurata. The sequence goes on along the minus strand of NC_044202.1, from coordinate 24,054,436 downwards.
GGTTCCACAGGAGTAAACCAAAAGTCAGGACTAAGTCAAGAGTATGTTTTTTTTAAATGGCCTGGTCATCATAGACTGCAGCAGATGAAATGACTGAACTAAATGAAAAAAAAAAAAAAAACTCTACACGTGCTCTTGAGAGATCATACATGTGTATATTGCAGTCACCAAGAGTCAAAATAATACTTAAATTGGGAGAAAAAGCTGAAGTAATATCCGGTTAAAGGTTTCTAAACTATGTAGTAGAAAAGACAAGTCTTGCCATCTATCACAATACTTCTCAATTCATAATATGAACAAAGACTGATGGAGACAGATGAGCACTTCATAAAATGTTTATGAAGAATAACAAGTAATGGCTGCACATTTTCCACCATCCCACTGATGTGAATTAGACAAGTGTTGTCAGGACATGACAATCATCACATCAATATCATTACTTTGTATTCCCTAGAGCCCCATTATATCGTGCATTTACGAATGCACACTGGATTATTTGCAGTCTCTTTGCCTCTGCTTTCTTCATCTCTTTGTATTTCCCGTGTCGGTCAACATTTCAGAGTGTGGCGTGTCAGTGTTTTTGCTTCAGGGCAGTATGGCAGCTGTGACGTTTAGCCTTAAGTTTTTGCCAGAATCCCTCCTGGTGTTTGAGTGCGCGTTTGACTGTGGGCACTTGTGTGTTTGAAGTCTGTCAGTTCTCTCCCTGTTTTCTCAGGCCAGGCAACCTTTTCAAACTGAAAACTGTAACCTTATGGCCACTTGCTACACCAACTTTATTCCCAGTGGCTACCTGCTAGCCTAGCGATATTAAGTATGTACTTGGTTGTATTTGTGTGTGTTTGTTTTGGTGTGTGTGCTGAGCTTTCAAACTGTGGAATGTCTGATATTCTCTTGTGGTGGAGGAAATCTTCCACAGTGACAACAGGTTTGAATCAAAGTGGACTTCCATGGTCTCATTTAATAGCTCTAACACAGACAGATGTACAGCGTTTGTGTCCTAAAGCCCATTTTGCCCAAATTAAGTATCGCACAATTTATAGCCATGTTACACACAGATGTTTAAAGGTGCAATATGTAAGAACTGGCCAAAACTTTAAACAAGTAAGAGGCAGTAAGCTCAGAGCTGTGTTTACACCACTAGCACAGGAACGCTGACTTGAAAAGGCTGTTGCTAGCTAGTTAGCATGCTAACTTGAATACATATCTCTGCAAAACAATACAAAAAGTTCATGAAAATGTTATTTCTTCATTCTGTTGACAATTTTAGTTAATTTCTGAATGATTTTCACTAAAAATCATACAGATGGCACATTTAATGTTCATCTTGTATGTGAAGTATAATGCATGTGAACTAGGGGCGTAACGATTCATTTTAACAATGATTAGATTCGTATCATAATTTGTGGTTGACGATACAATTCAAGGACGATCTTGGTTCATTTAGAACGATACGATCCAATGCGATTCAGTGACTTGAAATTGATTCAGTAACTTTTTAGCCAAAAATTCAACCAATGTGAATGTGAAATAAATAAATGGATACTAGACAGTGCAGGTGAAGTTTCCTATATACCTGTTGTTTCTTGTAATGGAATCAGGTTTAAATTAATTGTGGATATAAACAAGTAAACAGTTAATGGCAAATGTATTAACCTTTTATTTGATGAAGTGCAACCAGGAGGTTAACTTTTTCTGCTCTCATTTTCAATAGAGTACAGTAAGTGCAACCAACATTTCTTCAGGTTGAATTAACAGTTGGTGTACCTGCTACTCCTGCTGACGTTACCTTGCGCTGCTGCTGCCTGGATGGTTCCTGGACGTTCGGCGTTGTGTGAAATCCCATGGCGCCTTAGTAGGTGGTTGGAGAGATTAGTCGTGTTGCTGTGTTTTTTTACTTGGCTTCTACATATACTACAAACAGCGAGCGACTTAATTAGAACATCTCCATCTTTGAAAAAGCCACAGTGATTCCACATTGGACCTGCTTGCCATCTCCTCTGCCATCCGCCATGCTGCGTTTTGTTGTCGTTCTGAGATTCGCGCTGTGCCGATGACGTCACAGACAGGCAGATTGATTCCAGTAATGTTTAACATGTCTTTATCGTTAAAAGTGCTAAAAATTATATAAAAATAAGTTTGCCGTGCAATTTCCTAGTATCGATAAAAGCGATTCTTTACCATTTAAAACGATTTTTAATCGATATATGTTGTCTGGAAGGCCAACTTGCCGAGCACAGATCGATGTAGTTGGATCGTAGGAATATAATTCAATTCATCGATGTAGTAAATGAATCATTACACCCCTAATGTGAACACATATTCTTATTCAGCCAACACACTGACAGATGGAAACTGCAAATCAGAGATGTCATTATCTGATTGACATCAAACGTCCACATACATAGGTTGACAGGTGTCTATACACACGCACGCATGCACGCAAAGACACACACACACACACACATTTAATAAAAAAATCCTCTCATCTGCAGAACTCAAAAAAAGATTGTTCTCATCAACCATAACACACAACACAATGCATTTTCTGCTTTTTTCATTCAGCCGGTATCACTGGAGAAGTCACTCAGTGTCACCATGGCAACTGCCTCCTCCTTTTACCTGTGCTGAATTCCATTGTCAACCTGACAGGAATCACACTAATTTCTTTTTATTTATGAGCTTAGCATATATGCAGGTGTGTTTGACTGTTTCGCAACACGTCCACACTATCATTAAAATAATACAGACAAAATATATTAAAAATGAGAAGGGACAGGGAGTGATCATTCATATCTTACATTGGTCAGGCAGAAAATAGTACTTCAACTAAGGCAATAAGTAAAACTCAGCTACAAGGTGGCAGCACATGAGCTGGTGGGGGTTAGGCATCTGGCTCAAGAGCTCTTCAGCAGGTTGGAGGCTTACAATGTGCTTCCTCTGATAGAGGCTCTAATATTTCGTTTTTAACCTTCATTAGCCATTAAAATGAAAACTTAATGCACATTTTTTGGTGAGTGGTCACTATTTTATTCCCTTTTAATACATTTCTCAGTCTCTTTGTTCATCTTTAGTCATTAATATTAAAGTGTGCACAACGGATGAGTGAAGGCTACATAAACATTACCAAAAAGATCTCTGCCAGTTTGTGTATGTGTGTGTATGCGTGTGTGTTTGTGTGTAATGCACACAACATTACTAATGGAGTCATCAACTTCCAGGTTCGCGCTTTCTTTGTTTGGCTTTATTGGAATAAGTTGTTGTTCACAGATGAGCTTTGTGCCTATTGATACGGATCGATAAACAATTACTGGTCTCTTTGGCTGGTGAAGTTCCATCAGCTTGCTCCTATCCCCACAGGGAGATACAAGAACAATGAGAGGATGAGAGAGAGAGAGAGAGAGAACTCTACTGTCTCTCAGAATGGATGATTCAGAGAAATGCTTTTCTAGAGTCAAACTGTTTGCATGTAAATAAAGATTTAATGTGAAAAACCTTCAGAAATAAGTCAGGTCTCGTGTCACATTAAGCCCTGCTTGCTTATCATTGCTTTCATTAGCTAGATGTACCACCTGTTTAGTGTTTACGACAGACTACATCCTTCTTCATGTCTGTACTTTTAGTCAGACTTTTAGTGATTTGAGTCATGTGCCTGCTGAGCTCAGTTTTACGCTGCACATCAGCCGTTTGGGTCGGACCTTCAGCAGCTGTATGATCAGACTTAATAACATACTGTTCAGTAACTTTCACCCAACACCTAACAGCACCATTCACTAGAAAGATGTGTTGTATATGACCTGGCTGCAGTCTGTTTTTACACTGTAATTGTGTCCATCAGTTTTTCATTAACATTGTAATGGAGCTGCACAATTAATCGCAGTATTATCATTATCGCTATATCCAAATATCCTTTTCAGTAAAAGTTAACACTTTAATTCTAAAAGGATCATTCCCATATGAATTTTTGACCATATGATGTAACCCTACTTAAATGTTCTGTGACAGTGGTGGTTGAGGTGCAACTATGCTGCCCATGATTTGGCTATACTGTAATATGCACTTTATTTTTATTGAATCCGTCTTGAGTAAATTGAAAACCTCCATTAGATGTTGGTCTGCTCAGTTGACATGGCATGTTATTGGCAAATGAGGCAACTCGTTCTCTAGTGTACCAGCATTGTCAGATGTATGCTATTATTGTTCATACCTTAATTTTGCCCTATGTGCGATGTGTGATCAGCAGAGCCGGCCCTGGGCATAGGCAGTATAGGCAAATGCTAGGGGCGCCATCATCCACGTGGGGCGCCACAAATGGGGGGAGAAAAAAATAAATAAATAATGTAAAAATACAAAAATATATATTTCTTTACCAGTGCCATTGCTACTATTAAATATTAACATATTATATAAGCCCACAGCAGCATAACGTCATAAGTTAAATAACGCAGAGGCCTTTTTTCTGGGTTCTGGCTCGGTGCACTGTACCTGTCCTCTGTGAGGGGGGGCGGGGTGAGAGGCGAGCTGCCTGAATCTGACCGGACCAAGACCCCAAGACCCAGAGAGAGATTTACTAATACTGTAGCAGAACCACAAGGTCCAAAAGACTGAAACCAGCCGGCACCTAGAGCGAAAGAAGCGAAGGAAAGAAGAGGAAGAAAAACATGAAGAAGATACAGGTACAGTAACTTCAATGTGATGAAGTGAATGAAATTAATAGTTTAATGCATCATTAACAACATCTTTGTTGGAGCAGAGTGTTAGCTTGCTACCTTACTTCGGATGATAGCAGCATCGTTTAATAATCAATAAATAACTGAGTCGACGTGTTAATGTTACTTCACCTTAAATTCATCAGGGACGTTTGGAAAGTTAACGTTAGGCCTGTTCAGGTGTTATTTTACAGGTGTCTTTCCTGCTTGTATGTCAGTTAAAATGCTATTAGTTTTCCATCCCCTTTATAAGTAATAGTGTAGTTGTAAACCTTTGGTTTATTGTGTTACAGTTTATGTTTGTTAAAGTTTACATCAGTGTTAAAGTGCAGTTAGTGTATTACTGTTAATATTCCACACCTCAGCTTTCCCATATCATTCATAGGTGAAATATATACACTGCACTCTGGTTAGACTGAATTGCATTGCAATGACAATAAAGTTGAATGAATCTCATCACATGTTCATTATTACTCTATATTAGTCTTATGTGTAGCACACATCAAGCATCTGTTTTTTCTTTTATTATTAAGATCTTACATGCAGTGGTCACATATACTTCTCTTGTCTCTTCAGATGCACTTTTAACATATTTCACCAGAAGCCCAGTGACACAGCATCAGGTGCTCCTGTCCCGCTACCTCAGCACAGCAGAGTGACACAGCATCAGGACTATAGGCACCAACAGACCTGCTGACTGGACATCTCTTCTAACTGACAAAGTGAGATGAGAGTTAGTTCACAGAGGACCAGTTCAAATAGAAAGCCATTACACATTTCCCAAAAACAAAGATGGGAGAGTGTCAACATGAATTTTGTAACAGAGACTTAGTCAATGGTGAAAAAATCAAAAGAAGCTGGCTGATGTACTCAAACAGGACTGATAGCTTGCACTGTTTCTGCTGCTAAATGTTTTCTCCAAAAGAATACAGACTTAATAAAGAAGGACTAAAGGACTGGAACAATGCAAGCCACTTGCTGAAGGTTCATGAGGATAGCCGGGAGCACAATACCCACATGGCAACATGGAAGGAGTTGTAGGTCGTTTTGCAAAGCATCTGACAATAGATAAGAGAGAGATCGCACTCTGAGGCTGAGAAAAAATATGTTTGCTCAATGCCTATTTATATTGTATTTTCATCACTTGTTTCTTTCTTCAGTTTTTATTTGGCGTGATATTTTTGACTTAAAAGAAATAAAATCTTGAATACATACATACAGTTTGTAGAGTGTATAATAAACTGATTGTGAAATTGCCTGCGATGCAAGGAGGCATCAGCTAAGATCTTGCCTCGGGCACCAAATTACTCAGGGCCATATTGGCATATTGTATGAGAATTTGACCATTTTGTGACACTTACATTTTGGTACAAAACTTATTGTTAAAAATAAATACATTTCAGCTTTTCCTTTAAACACAAAGGAATCATCATCAGGGATCACTTAGTGACCGACATAACTTTAGAGCTAATGATACATTTAAAGTGCTACTTGCGTGATCAGTTATGCCAAATTGCCATAATGTATGAGGATTTCAACATTTTGGAACACTTACATGAAATGACACCTAACATGTGACTGTTCATATACAATATTAATTTTCCCAAATACACAAGAATTCTAAGCCTCTGGTATGTTAGTTCAAAATTTCCTGTCTGGCAATTGTCACTATTCCTGATTTTGTATTGTGTTGTTTGGATTTTCATGCCCCATGTGCCTTTAAGTTCTTCCTGTGGTCTTCCCTCTGTCTCCCTCCCTGTCAGTCGTGTTCCCACCTGGTTTTCTCCTCTGTCTTCCCCCCCCCTCGTTTCCACACCTGGCCTCCTCCCTACTCTCTCTCCTCACCTGTTCCTTCTGGTATGTGTTTTTGGATTTTGAGTTTTGCTTTTTGCCTTTGATTTGAACTTGAGCTATTTGGTTTGCACTTTGTCTAGTTCTTGTTTGCTACTTTGCTTTTCGTCCCGTTTTGTCTGTTTTTGGGTTTTTGTATTCTACGCTTTTTGTTTCTCCCCTGATCTTGCCTCCTGTTTAACTGCATTTGGGTCCTCCTATCTCCATAGTTTTCCCCTTAAACCTAAACCTTGACAGCAATGTTTTAATGTACACCATTGCTCTTGCCATAATTAAGAGTTCAAATAAGCAATAATTTATTCAAAATGTACACCATACATGTCACTTGTCACACATCACCAGTGAAGTGTGGTATCTGCAGTACCATGGGCATTAAGCTACAAACCAAAGCACTTGTATTTTCTCTGGCCCAAGTACCTCAGAGTCAAAACTGAGTTGCGGCCAACTAAGAAGGAAACCACTGGACAGAGCCAGGACAGAGAGTTCACCTGAGGATCCCTTAGGAGCCAAAGGGGAACCAACTTAGTGGCAATAGGGACATCTCTGCTGCCTTGCCAACAGGGTCAACAATACTTAGATAACTAGGGGATGAATACAGAGAAAGTTTAACCTGTGGATAGATGAAATGTCACTTAAAGCTTGGCTTAACTGCTTTATTGCAGTAGAAGGCCAATTACCATATACATACATGAGAGTCCATGAGATTTGGTTGAAAGTCTCCGACCACACTCCTAACTATTGCTGGTGACTAGTAAACTATAGCAGGAGCAGAAAGTGTCATTTATACTGGAAACACTGCATTAACAGCAGCTGGGAGACAGTGTAATAAAACATGCCTACTGAGAGTGGACCATGTGAAAGCTGGAAGGACAGTCTGCTGCTGCATTGAGTTAAGTGGTCCAGAGAGAATTGAGATAATAGTGATGTTAGCGACAGGCAATTATACAGGCTGCACCAGGCCCAATGATATTAGCTGCCTCACTCACACTGTGACTCTCACTGCCACTGATACTGGCAGCTTGGACTGAGTTTAGCTCATACAGTTTGAAAAAAAGGACACGCATGTGCACTGTCTAGGACATGAGGCTATATATTCACCGAGCACTTGCAGCCCTTGACACCCACATACCTTGCTCTCACAGTGTATAGTGTAATAACAGTGTAATAATGCTCTTTTGTTAGCAGTCCATTTTTGTTTTTCAAGTTTGCAGTTGGTCTGTGTTTAACATTAAGTATGGTCAGCGCAGAGACCACACAGTGAGTAGTTTTTAAATTGAGATGTTATTTTAAAAAGTTTGCATTTGCTTAAACAATCGGGACATACCTGTGACCAGTTGAGCTAAAAATGATAAAATCTTCCCGTTTATGTGTTATGGTAGGAGTGTATTTCTAGGACCCAAATGCAGAGAATGGAGACAGTAAGTAAGTGAGCAAATGATTTATTCTACCAACAGTGATCTCCGGAGGGTAAAGTGGGGAAGAGGACCAGGTTTGCAGGCAGGCAATGCAAGCAGATTCGACTAGAGCTGGCGTGGAGGAACTCAGGAGTGCAGGAAGCAGAGCAGAACAGCGCTGAATATCTCTGCTCAAGCCAATGGAGATGAGGGAATTAGAGTACAGGCAAAAACACAAACCTACGAAAAACTCAGAGTTTCAAGAAACACTCGATCTCGGCACTTAGTGGTCACCGTCTGGGACGTAATGATCTAGCGCCTAAGTAATGGAGAGACCAGGTAGATAATGCCAGTAGGTAAAAACACAGAAAACAGAAACACAACCAGGCTGCCACAGCAGCACGGTGACATCATGTTTGTAATGAGCTCATATATCAATCGTGTATGCACAGACTCACACAAGAAGATAATAGGTGTTACAAGCCATGGTGCATAGAGGGGTGTGTTAGTGGAAGAATCAGTTCAGGCACCAGTATGCGTTCAAGGAGTACTGATATCAGCTGCTCACATCAGCCAGGCACATCTAGCTGCTATCGTTTTAAAATACAATTGTCTCCTACCTCTGGTTCAATTTGTTTCATGTGCTGCTGTGTTGCATGCAACCTCCACCTCCCCATCAATGCTGAGTCTATGCAGAGTCAACAGCTTCATCAGTTACATCAGCTTCATCATTCCATCAGCCTGTCTGTCTCATAGGAGTCATGAGCCACCACCAACACCACTTTCTGGACTCCAAAGGAGGGATTCTTCTTGCTGCAGCCACTCAGAGCAGATGTCATTTGATCACCGAATCTCCCTGTAGAGTCTAGGAGCCAAAACCCCTCTGATAAGACACATTATCACTTATCATCTGCTGTTATCAGAGATGGACAGAATACTCGACCCCAGTACTTGAGTAAGAGTACAAATACTACTGGTCAAAAATTACTCCGTTACAAGTAAAAGTAGCTCAGTCGACATGTTACTCGAGTAAGAGTAAAAAAGTACTTGCTTTTAAAGGTACTTAAGTACCCAAAAGTACATGCTTTTAAATTTACTTTAAGTAAAAGTAAGAGTACATTTCTTATTTTTCACATCAATGAATTACTTTAATTTTTTCTAAATGAATTTAAGGAACTTTTAACTCTTGTTTCTGAGAATTATCTCTTTGAAACCACCTGCACTGATGTGCTTGCTTTTAGAACCACAATGTTATATAAAGCCTGCAGAAACACCTATAAAAACTAATCAAATGAATGGGATCACAGGAGGACAGCAGATGTTGCAGATGTTTATTAACAATCATTAAAACTGTAACCAAATGAACCTGCACCGTCCAACTAACTCTCTATCATTTAGCTAAGTTGGGAACTGGAACCCCCTCAAAGACCAATGTTGTCCCCAGACCACTGGTTGAGAATCACTGCTTCACAAAAATCTACATCTGATGCAGCCATTGTCGCAGTTTTGTGTTGACAAACGCAGTCGAGAGCGTGGCTACTTTGGTGGTATCCTTATGGGGAGGGATGACGTATTTCCGCTTTTACGTAGATCCCAGTGGAGAGCGTGCACTGTGATAGGTTTCCTTCTTTGACAAACACAGCTTGCGTCCAATAGTATTTTAGAAAAAAAAAAAAAAGAGCAGACCTGAAAGTAACGAGTACTTTTCAGCCTTCCTAGAAATTAACTCGAGTAAAAGTAAAAATATTTGTCTTGGAAATGTATTCAAGTAAGAGTAATAAGTGCCAAAGAAATCTAATACTCAAGTAAAGTACAAATCCTCTGGATATGTACTTAAGTACAGTACTCAAGTAAATTTACTCCGTTACTGTCCACCACTGGCTGTTATATTTCACACATCATCTGCTGTTATAAGCCTTTTCTTTAAGTTTTTCACTAGTCGCTACTGATTAAAATGCATTTTGTAGTTTTAAGAATGCAGGGAAGCCTAGACAGACCTGAAACACCTTCCCACGGTCAGTGACAGTGATAGACTCCCCTTCTTTAGAACTCCACTGCACAACCTCACCATATTCTGTGAGTGATTCAGTGCAGATAGAATGTGTATCATGATCACCAAGTTACTTGACTGTTTAAGTATACTGACATTTGATAATTAGCTCTCAACAAAGGATGTGATTCATCCTGTGGGGGGAATACTTCTGACGATGTAGGAGGCCCTGCCCACAGTGAACTGAGAGCCATCCAGAACATGCTGAGAACATTATGCTCTCATCTTATGGGCGACAGTCGTAATCAGTGGTAATGAGCAGGTAGTGGTTATTTAACAAAGGTCCACAAACTAACCTAAACACTGTGTATACACATGCTCAACACTTTATGGTATGACAATGTATAGTCTATGTAATCATCACATTGTGAATTAATTTTATGTTCAGAACAATTAGTTGTTTCTTCTCTTTCAAAAAAATGACAATCTGTTACAGTTGCAATGAAATCATTTAGCATATCTGTTTGGAATATTCAGGGTTTAAACTCTTATTTATTTGGTTTAAAAAGTAGAAACCCTGACTTCTTAGACAGGGTTTACAATGTAGATATTGTTATTTTACAGGAGACTTGGTGCAAAGGAGATGCCCCCACTGGTTGTCCCCCTAACTATAGAGAGTTTATAGTCCCATCAACAAAACTACATGGAGTCACCCAGGGTAGAGAATTAGGGGGAATGTTGATATGGTATAAGTCAGAACTAGCAAACTCAATAGAAATAATGAAAAAAGGGAAATATCACATTTGGTTAAAGATGAATAACAATATAATATCCACTGAGAAAACCATTTTTTTATGTGCAATTTATATTCCCCCAATAGAATCTCCATATTTCAATGAGGAGATTTTCTCCACCATAGAAGAAGAGATCAGCCATTTCCAGGCCCAGGGATCTGTGCTGATCACTGGAGATTTAAATGCTAGAACTGGCAAGGAGCTAGACTTCACTAGTACTAAAGGTGACAGTTACATCACTGGAACTAACCTTGACTTCCCTATCCTTCCCAACAGGAATAATTATGACAAAAACACAAACAGGAGTGGAAAACAAGTCTTACAGCTTTGCAGAGAGCTGGGTCTGTACATTGTCAATGGAAGACTGCGAGGGGACTCCTTTGGACGGTATATGTATTGTTCAAACCTTGGCAGCAGCACTGTTGATTATGCTATAACAGATTTAGACCAAACCTCTTTGAGGGCCTTCACGGTGAAAGAACAAACACCTCTATCAGATCACTCTCAGATCACTTTGTATCTGAAAAGAGCAGACACGGGTAACACATGTTCTGAGCCATGTAAATTGTACAAAATAAAGAAAAGATACAGATGGGCACAAAACAGCCTGGCAGAGTACCAGGACGCAATGGTCAGTGAAGATATCCAGTCTCTACTAGACTTCTTCCTGGTCCAGAGCTACCCTCAGAATACAGAAGTGTAGAGCTGTGTCTGGTAAACATTAACCACATATTTGATCATTTGGCCTCATTATCAAACTTAAAATGCAAAACAAAACAACCAAAGAAAATGAACAGGGAGAGGTGGTTTGATTCAGACTGCAAAACCATCAGGAAGACATTAAGAAAAGTCTCAAATCAAAAATCCAGACAGCCAGGAGCTCCACCTGAGTTCCTGAGTTACTGTGAGACTCTAAAACAATATAAAAACACACTGATAACAAAAAAAGAACAATATCTACAAAACCAATTACAACTAATTGAAGAGTCTCTAGGGTCAAATCAATTCTGGGAAAATTGGAACTCATTTACCAAGAAACGGTTCAACGAACAGCCCATTCAAAACGGAGATACATGGAAAAATCATTTTGAAGATCTCTATAGAAAACATCCAAAGAATCAAGCTCAAGAACAGATTTCAGAAAAACTGAAAGATCTTGAAAGAGTCATTAAAAATAATCAAACCCCACTGGATTATCCTATCACAGAATTAGAACTGGAGGACAAACTCAAGATTCTGCAGCCCAAAAAAGTGTGCAGGCCTGATGGCATCTTAAATGAGATGTTGAAATATTCTTCCAGAAAATACAAATTGGCTATACTAAAAATATTCAACTTGGTACTAAGTAGAGATGCACCGATCAAATGGCAACCGATCGCAATCGGCCGATAATGCCCCGGTTTTGATCGGAGTTCTCAAAATAGATCACATCAGGCCGATCAGATAACGTTTAAGTATAAAGACAGTGCATTAACTGCATGCAGGGAGGGAATTTCATGGCCGCCGTTGCCCCGCACTTTGGCCATGATGCCCAGTGAAAAAAAAACTCATCGTACGGCCACAGTGGCCTCTGTGCCCCTGGCCCGGTCAGCGTAGTGAGCTTGCCTTTAATTACAGCCACCTGAGTGCACAGTAGTCAGTCACAGTAACTTCAGTGAGTCCGCGGTTCGCGCAGGTGGAGTCTTATCATCTCATGATCTCACGTGAAAGCCTCTCAAACAGCAGCAGCGTCTCAAAACAGAAGTACAAAACTTACAGCACAGCGAGCGAGCGCAGCCGGTTTTGACACGATACGTAACTGACTTATGTGGTAGGATTTAGTCCGGTAAAGTTGTAAATATATTCACAGATTCGAACTTCCCGGATCAATAACTCATAAGTGCAACCTTGTTAAAACACAAACGACAGCTCTTTTCTACCGTAGTAAGGTAGAAAACGAGCTACAACCGTATGTTAATCAAAACGAGCGTCTGGACATTAACTCAGGTCTGTATGTGTCCGTCTGTGAGACGAGGGTGCAGGGACCGTCTACAAAGTGCAACACCGAAAAGAGAAACTACAAAAACTTCAATAACTTCACTATTATTCAGAGTGTAGTGTCACCAAAATCACTCCACACATCATTGGTCTCATGCTGGTTATTGTACAATTTTTTGCACATTGCCTCAGCCTGCAATAAAACGGTGGTCAATTCATGATACTTTCTCATCTCCTAATTTTTATACTTAATAATACAATGTCAATGTTGTGTAAGAAGAATCATTAATTAAATATATGAAAGTTATAAAAGACAATAATATAGAAGAATTTATGGATTTGACGCTGTGATCGGTGATCGGCAATATCGGGATCGGCAGATACTGCTTTTGGTGATCGGTGATCGGTGATCGGCCCCAAAAATCCTGATCGGTGCATCTCTAGTACTAAGTGTTGGTCATTTCCCTGAAAGCTGGAGTGAAGGGCTAATTACACCGATCTTTAAGAATGGAGACAAATTCAACCCCAACAACTACAGAGGCATCTGTGTGAGCAGTAACCTAGGGAAGTTATTCGGCAGTATTCTAAATTCAAGAATTATGGACTTCCTCACCGAGCACAGTGCCTTAAGCAAAAGTCAGATTGGATTCCCTCCAAACTATAGAACAGCTGACCACATTTTCACCCTACAAACACTTATTGATAAATATGTAAATAAAAACAAAGAGACAATTCATGCATGCTTTGTTGATTTCCAAAAAGTTTTGATTCAGTCTGGCATGAGGGATTACTCTTTAAACTAATAGAAAGTGGTTTAGGGGGGAAGTCTTTTGATGTAATTAAATCAATATATGAAAAAAAACAAATTGGCTGTCAAAATTGGAGATAAACACACAGACTTCTTCCCACAGGGTAGAGGGGTGAAGCAAGGCTGCAACCTCAGCCCCACCCTCTTCAATATTTATATTAATGAACTGGCATTGTTATTAGAACAATCACCAGCACCCGGTCTCACTCTGCAAGACACAGAAATCAAGTGTCTGTTATATGCAGATGACCTGGTCATACTGTCTCCTACTAAAGAAGGTCTTCAGCAGAACCTGGACCTTCTCCATCAGTACTGTCAGAACTGGGCCCTGTCAGTTAACATGACGAAGACCAAAATTATCACCTTCCAAAAAAGATCAAGGTTTCAGAGAAATGAAACAACATTTAAAATAGGTGGAACCCACATAGAACAAACAAATACATATACTTACCTGGGTTTACAAATAAGTTCCACAGGAACCCTCTGCTCTGCCGTGAAGGAACTCAAAGAGAAGGCAAAAAGGGCTTTCTATGCCATCAAGCGTTCACTTCAAATCCAAATCCCAATTAGGACATGGCTCAAAATATTTAACTCAGTTATAGAACGGATTGCATTGTATGGCAGTGAGGTATGGGGCTCATTAGTACAACATGATTGGGCAAAATGGGACAAAAATCCAATTGAAACCCTGCATACAGAGTTCTGCAAAAGTATCCTCCAGATGCAAAGAAAAACCCCAAACTCTGCATGCAGGGCTGAATTAGGCCAATATCCTTTACTTCGAAATATTCAAAAAAGATCTATTAAATTCTGGAGCCATATTAAAACGAGCGACCCTGCCTCTTACCATTATAAAGCCCTCGCCTACCAGGAGTTGAACATAGAAAGGAGTCCCCTCAGCCAACTGGTCCTGAGGCTGGCTGACCTTTCACCTTCTGACATCACAAACCCCGGTCAGCCTCACAGCAGTTACACTATCACTCAGAAGATTAGACCTAACCAAATTATAACTAAAGAAAAAGAAAAATACACAACTTATTTGAATGATTTTACACGCTCACAACACAAACTGGAAACATATTTGACCCTAAACAGACAGTATACTGTGGTAGAATACCTAACCACAGTAACTGATCAGAACCTGAGAAAGACATTGACGATGTTCAGACTGAGTGACCACAGTCTGGCACTAGAGAAGGGCAGACACCGTCAGACCTGGCTGCCCAGAGAGGACAGGCTATGCTGTCACTGTGATGAGGGAATTGTAGAAACAGAACTACACTTTCTAACACAGTGTCATATATATATATATATATATATATATATATATATATATATATATATATATATATATATATATATATATATATATATATAGCCTATATTGCATGTACATATATTGTTTTATGTCTTTTGTTTTGTTGAATAGTATTATTGTTATTATTGTTGTGATTGTGCTTCGGCAACACATGTTAAATGTCATGCAAATAAAGCCTTTTGAATTGAACTGAATTGAATCTGAGGGATGACTTCACTGACAGTTTGGACAGGAGAAAACAACCCTATGTACAGCACCTCTCTTTTAACCTTGGCCTATGAAATGATTATTATGCACCAAAGCTTAATGCCTTTAACATATTTTACAATTAAGTCATTAAAACTAATTGTGTCCAGAAAATTGTTTTTGATGCCAGTGGGAATACACACTGGGAAGTGACAGTCTTCAGTTAACCAGGCAAGAGTTTTTTTTTTTGTTTTTTTTTTGTGCTCGTAGAGGCGATGATGGAGATGTGAAGGGCATTTTTAGTTTGGTGCTTATCACTATACAGTTTAATCCAAATACATTAAGAAAGAACATAGAACATTGCCACTAAGTATTGATATCAATGAGCAGTAAGATACCCATTCCTAATAGCCTCTATTATAACCATGCCCTGTTACTTCTTCTCAGCCTTGCCATGTCCTCGTCTCAGCATGCTCTCAAGTCCATCTGTTTTAACACTGGCAATGGCATCCATCTTAATTACTCCTGCACTTGACCTTCTTAATCCCTCTCCCTCTTACATTATGCTACAGTTTCTCTGGTTTGAGGTGGTTTGTGGCAAACTGCCTTCAAAAATGGATGGGCCATTAGACTGCCATCTGCCATCCAGTCTAAATGTTTCGGAGCTACAGTCGAGATCAGACTGGATCACTGTTTGGTAAGAGCTTGCAATGCCGCTTAATGAGGACGGCAGGAAATATTATTCAGACCTGTTTTTCCTTCATTCAGGCTGTTTTCACAAATGCTCAGCCTCTACTCATCAGAAAAATGACCATGTACGTCGACAGCGAAAGCAGCTTATTATGCCCCGTAGTTATGTTAATTGTTAGGCACAACCTCTAGTAGTTGTAGCAATTATTACAGCAGCAAAGGAGGAACTCAACTGTTGTGGTATAAACACAAACAGGAGAACCTTTTGAAAACAAAAGTTAGTTTTGACTTATTCTAACTTATGTGGTTAAGCTAACTTATGTTACGCAGTGCCTAAACCGAACCAAACCCTGCTCGTATGACGAAGATTGCTTGTTGGTGGTACACTTTTGGGGGTCATTGACAATTGACCCATTGTTTGGGCATGATGATGTGTTGCAAACTCTAGATCCACAAAACACACTCAATGACTCCTTTCAACCTTTCAACCACTTCTTCATTCCTCTGCTACCTTGTAGGAGGTTTTACAGGCTTCTAGCCAGGACAGACACACTGAGTAATAACTCCTTCACCCAATATGTTAAGATCCTAATCCCCTGTCCCCTTTGAATTCCTCTCCACTCTCCACCACCCACTATCTGAACCGACCTTTAATGCAAATAATTAATGTGTCAGCATGCTTCAGACAAAGTATTCTGACATTCAACACAAAATAGTATAGTAAAACATATGCCACGCCCTTCCACCCTAAAGCTGATCTTTGGCTTTATTACAGCCGAACTATGAAACATATCAGCCATTCATGCACAGAGTTGAGATTCTTGATACTTTCAACTGATTGGTGCGGCTGCAGACAGACTTCGTTCAAGCATGTAAGAGGAGGGTATCATGTTAATACACATGATTACCAAGATCCACTGAACCCAGTGTGATACAGCAACATGCACTTAGTTTCGGAAGCACACTGAACTGATTCTTCCACTTTTCCCCCTTCTCATCAAGGTTGTCTGTGCTGTTTTTTAATTCACCACCCCTTTTTGCACCATGGTTTTATGAAACACCGTAATGTCTTCTTGTGTGAGTCTGTTTATTTCAGTGCATACACAATGGAGACGTAAGCTCATTACAAAAACATGAACTTGAAGACTTGAACTGCTCAACTGGTCACAGGTATGTCTAGATTGTTTAAGCAAATGCTCATTTTATTTATTGGAGCAATTACTTCCTACCAGCGGAGGCAGTGACCCGACACAGTATTTGTTTATGCTTTGGTGCAGTCCATTCATTTGTTTTGCTGTCAGCACAGGGAACAAAAATGACATGCAAATACACTAATTCACACAAATGCACAGACATGCACCAGTTCTGCCAGTGGCAAACAGTGTTGTGGTTTTAGATGAAGGCAGCAAATTGCTTTGGTCAGCTCATGTACATAATATATTAGAGAGAATGGACACTTAACTATCACATACAGCACAGAAGCACAAACACAGGCACCCATATATAAATGGCAAGAAAAGTTTAAATACTATTTTTTCCATTCAGGCTTTCTGATGTGTTGAGGTGGGTTTAACTATCTTTCACTGGTACCTCTAGGTCTGAAATGTGTTTTGTGTGTGTGTGTGTGTGTGTGTGTGTGTGTGTGTGCGAGGGAGAGGGAGTTAAGTGTGACAGTACTTCTGCAGGTCTGTGAAGATGCCTTGAGGATATTTCACGGCTTAGGAGATGAATTATCTCCTTCACGTCTGTGTTTGCACACAGTGCAGACACCCAGAGACAGCAGGGAAAGCACATGAGGCCTGATAAAGTCTGTCAACACTTCTGCTGCTTACCTCTCCTAGACATAACTAACAATATGTACTGTTATTCATTTTGAATATTCCCCAAACATTATCTTGTGTTGCTCTTTGCCATCCACAAGTTAATGAAACACTACATTTCCATAATTGCAACTGTATTCTATGCACTCTATATTGGGGTCATTGCATAGTTCCATTTCCATGAATGTGCTTTAGTGCATTTCATTTTCTCTAAAGCATTTGATTTGTCTTGCAAAAATTTTTCCTTTTTAACATTCTATGTTCTTAATGGCTTGTGTTGGTCCCAACACGATTAGAAAGAGAGAAGAGGAGTGTTATAGAGACTGATGAATCATCCGGATCAGCTGCAGCTTAGTGATCTCCTGCAATGCACCACATTACATAAGAGTTTCTATATTATATATACAGTATTGTCCCCAAACCCAAAACCATGCTAGCTTAGGACAAGCACAGTATAAGGCATCATGACATCACTCGCAGAACGGCAGGATAGAAATGTAATGTTTACTTTTCAAGTAAGCAGGCCAAACCCTACGTTGTAGGCAGGGCTGGACTGGGACAAAAAATCAGCCCTGGCATTTTTGGCTTAGACTGGCCCCTCATAATTAGCGGAGCACAACCGGAAAAAAAACCCATAACTTTTTGCCTTTAGGCTTATTAGAAATCTACAGTTTATTATTACTTTAGAAGTCTATCAAATAACCATTGTGGAAAGCAAATAAGTACATTTACTCAACACATAGTTGAGTAAAGGTATATTCTATTTCAAGCATAATGTATCATCGGCATCCTAGATCTCAGAAGTTTAGCATCTATTGTTAACTCTGCCACTTTTGTCTGCTCTGTGTAGTTCAATTGATTATCTTATCTTTTTTATTGAAATCATCTCTAATATGTATTTTCTGAATTTCCCTGATATAGCAGCTCAATTCTAATTCTTCAGGTTAAAAGGTGCTCCCTTTAAAAAGCTATAAAATTGTTATATCAGGCTAAAAACAGGGCTGCTTTATGAACTCATGCAAAGCAACTTGTCTTAACCCATATGGAAAAGAAATAGAAAAAACTTATGAGACTTTCCCATAGCCTCTAATAGTAAATGTTTATGTTTTATATGTATTGTATGTCTTATAAGACTTATATGTCTCATACTATGATTTACTCATGAAAGTGGCCACTTTTGCATTTTTCTCATACAACATAATTATAAGAATTAAAAATGAATCAAGTAAACATTACATATATTGTTTATAAGGAATGCGCATGGCAAATTATGTTTTCCATATGTGTACAATATAATGTTTGTACTTTTTAATTACATGTCTTAGTTATAAAGACATGTGCTTTCTTTATATAAATATATTATATTATATATATGATTTTTGTGTGTAAAGTGCATTTAATTTAAAGGTAAACTATGCTTTATTTATATGTTTTTTATAAGACGGTCATATGTCAGTCCATTAAAATCACCATATCAGTATAAAAACATATACTTTTTATATATGAATATATAAATCATATATAGATTTTTTGTATGTTAATGTCATGTAAACTATGCTTTTTTATGTTTTTTTAAACTAGATTCTTATATGTCTGGCAATGCAAATTTCCATTACAGTATAACAAATATATGCTTTTTATGTATTAATTTATGACATTTCATACATGTTTCTGTAGTCAAAAACATATGAATCACATATTAAAATGACAGGACTTCATATGTTCCTATACTGATACTGTCTTGGATGAAACAAGTTTAAAACTGGCAAGACGTGGTTTGCCTGGTCATCGCACAGAACAACTAATTTCACCATATAGTGATATAAATGCAGTCTGTATAGATCTGTTATGTTGAAAACATGTCTTTATTAACAGTGGAACATTGCTGGGATTACAGTGCCGACAGCAGTAAACAAACAGCAGTAAACTCTAATCTTAGGAAAGATCGTGTTTTTAAAGATATTCTTTGAATGAACTAGTGGCAAGATAGAAATATGACTCTCAATTAGTTATGATATTTAACACGTGTCATGCCTGCATACATACATGAAGAGCAAATGCTTATTCTACTACTACTACTAATATGGGAACAGTGTCACCCTCAACTAATTGTTGTCATTACAAACAGGTGTACACATCTAACTGATTTGCCTCTTCACATCCAAAGAAAGGAAAAACAGGGCTTAAAGGGAAATCAATTTTACCTCTATCTATCCGAGGTTAGGGATATAATGTTAAAAAAAATCTGCAGTTGTTGAGGATGTTCTCTGTGTCTCTGGTGCGCAGCTGCAAAATCTGTTGTTCTGCCTCCAGTGATGTCAAATGACGGTGCTGGCTGTCATTCAGAGCTGCGCCTCAGAGACAGCGAACATCTGCAACAACTGCAGGCGTTTTTCACACTCGACCCTAACCCGGATAGAGCTAAGGTTGAACCTTGGCAAAGATCTCTGAGCAAATGCTAGTACTGCCTACTGTTTAGCATGCTTCACTAAACAAGCACTAAGCAGTGCGTAGTATGGTTAAAGTGCCACACATGCTTCCAGCAGACAGTAGTCAGTACCAGTATTTGCTCAGGGCCAAGGCCTATGTGATACACTTGTGTAAAACTTACAGCAAACAAAACAGTTTAATGGAGAGCTGCGGACACAGCAACGTTTTTACTTTTTGACCGGAGCTTCGTAATCTTGGCGTTGATCGTGCTTCCAATGCTGGAGAGCTGGGTCCCTGGCCACCTCTCAAGAGTTGCACCTACATATAAACAAAAACAAACAAAAAACAAGAATGCAAAAGCTTAGTACAGTAGGATGAAATCAGACACAAAAGCAGAGACTATTGGGGAAACACCTATTGAATCTGAGGTGTATATACGTATGTAGATATAGGCTATATAATTAACTGTATATATTGTTTTAATCTATTTTCATTCCAAATTCAATTATCTGTATATTTGTACTGTGTATGAAGGGGTTACAGTTCATTTTGTTTTGCAACCCTGTGTTGTAAAATGACAAATATATGACCATGAAAACCTGAAAACGTACTGTAAATGGCATCCAATTTATTTTTGTCCAGCGGTAGACGAGCATCTCCTCTGCCTCGTTTGTTGCCCCGAAGATTGCTCACTAGCAGTACTTCTACCGGGAAGACTGCGGTGAGCAGATGTCTTACAAATACTGAGGCCGAATTTGCATTGAGGGCATAGGCCCATGCCAGTCTCTCAACCATGACTCCGGTCCCAGGATGGATCTCAACCTGTTTAGACAAGGACACAAGGTAAGCATTTAAAGTTAGAAAATGTATGATTTGTTCAGCCCAACAGATTTTAGACATAAAAGCAGATTAGATCTGCCATAATCATTAAAAGGTCTATTTTATGTGGTGTATTTATTTATTCTTTATAAAACAATTACCTTAGAAGACTGGGAGACAGTCAGTGATGGAGTGACAGATGCAGACCTGGAACTGGACACCGTAGATCTGGGTACGGACAGCAGTGAAGTGGCAGATGGACAACTGGACCCGGACTGCGGAGAACCTGGGAGGACCAGCGGTGGTGTGTTAAGCTCCAACCTGGATCTCTCAGGAGATGCAGCCGAATCAATTATATTCCTCATGCTCTGTAGGAGTCCTGGCACATCTAGACATAGTATATCAAAAAAAACAATTAGTTATCAACCCTCTTCTTTAGGCCAAACTAGCCTACAACACAGTCAATTCAGCCTACAGTCATTTAGAAAAAAAGTGTAATAGTTGTCTAATGGTTAAATTATTGATATCATGATACCTCGAAGAACCATCTCCTTCAATTTAGCATTTTCTGCTTTTAGGTCCTTGATCTCCTGCTTTAATTCAACTGCAGTCTTCCTCTGATTGTTATGATTATCTGGAGAAGGCTGTGATTGACCATATTGCTTAAGAAACTCGTCTGCGGGGTCTGTCCTCGTGGGAACCTTTGACCTCTGGGTGTCAAGAGAAAAAAATAGAATCATCAGATAGAAAACCAAAAGACAAACATGGTTTACGCTGGAGTTGACCAGCCATACTGTACAACAGAATCAACATCAAGAATCAGTAATCTTTACATATTTTCTTTTCTAGCTAGATGTAATGCCTATTACACAGTAGTGCCAACCCCTTACACATTCTTTTTACGTTACCACTGGGAAATATGGTCAATACACAGGAGCTAAAGTAAATTCACATCACCTTAACTTGCAATGACTGAGTCTCAGTATCGGTTGAGCCTTCCGAATCATCCCCATATTTTTGGGGGGCCACTGACACCCTCTTTGCCAGCTCTGCAGGTTCGTCTTCCTTTAGCAGTGAGTTAAGTTTACGAGTTGTCTCAAAACGAGTGGCTAAAGAAGGAAAGAAAAAGACATACCCTAGTTATACTCAAATGGCAGATCACTTTTTCATAACACTCATACTGAAAATATACTTCAAGATGGTGATGTTTGCTCCTATGTGCATTTCATTTGAAGGGGTTATGCAATAGGCAAACATGACACCTGACACAATCATACGTTACCATTCAAAAAGGTTTGTTCCACCTGGTGTCAACAGTCAAAGTATTATTATGTCACCTTCAATGTCAAATTGACAGAGGCCATGTCAAGTGACATGATTGTCAGTTGATATACTGATATGTTAGGACACTTTCAGCAAAACAACACAGTACTTGTGTTTGTGTAGAGCACAATGGGTATAACTAAGGAATCAACCATGTATTAGTTGTGCTTATGCATTAACTTTTAGTCAGGTTAACTTGTAGATGATTGCATGTTTCTGAAACAAGTTTTCACTGCCAACTAACAACTTTCTTGCATTTGTAGTTCGGTATACATGATGAAATGGTGACAAAACTGTTACAACAAAAGTATAAGCTCTGTTTGACCAAATTACATTTTAAAACATGGGTTGACTTCTTTGAATGTTTGAAGTTTGTACTTAAACAGTTTTATTGCTGTGGACACATTCCACCAATAACATTCCAAATCCATTTATCATTTATACAACACAACAAATGCGAGAAAGTCTTCTGTCAACTGGCAATGAAAGTTAACACATGAGCTAAAACAGGCTGAATCTCGCCCTATTCATGTTTGAACAACTAACAAATTCTTTTGAAATGCTGTAAATTAAAGAGGACAATCTGCAATCAAAGCCATAGTAACTCTATCTTACCACTAACAAAGATGACGATGCCTCTGTAGTGAGGCCACCCTCCTCGTTGTTTCTTCCCATGGCGCCATTCAATGACAGTTGAATAGTTGGAAATGGGATTCCCATCGTGGTCCATCTTGGAATCATCATACCCCCTTATGGCATCAGTTTTTATCTCGCTGAGCTTTCCAAAATCCTCCCCTTCACTCCACTGCACCACGGCAAACTTCCTCTCCATGTGTCCTTAGCTTAGCAATCAATAAATAGAGTAGACAGAAAATATGAATAACCTTAACAGCCTTTTTTGGACAAAAAAAAACTTCAGGTATCTGCAGGTTTAGGCTAGTTATATTAAAGTTTTTTTGATGCCACTCAGAATTAAATTTAAGTCAAATGTCATTATATATCGTGATATACCATTCTGTTATCTAAATTGATAACACCAAGCACATATTAACCATAATTTCTTCCTTAATTTGATCTGAAATATTTGAAGGAATTTAATTGAAAATTGCATTTTTGGTTTTAAACCACACTTTACATTACCACGCAGATAAATGTGACATAAATCTTAATTTCACATAGGTGAGCACATATTGTGATGTACAGTATATTGATATTGAAAAGTCCTGATGATTATTGTGATTTTTACTTCTTTCATACAGCCCAGCCCTATCTGAAAGGAGCCTCCACAGCCTACAACCAACCAGAGAGGGTCAAGTGGGTCTGGTGTTTGCTATAACAGACAATAGAGAGATGCAGGAAACACAACACTGGCTACAAGATGTTCTTGATTATGGTTACTTTGGCCAGAGGCTGTGCAACCAGATATAGTATATATATAATATAAATAATTATTCTATTTACTGATCGGGATAAGTTACATTTTAAGTTTAGGATCAAAAACAAATGTTCTGTTATATTGCAGCAAATAGAAAATTATGTATTATATGCTTAGAATGATAAGCCTACCCATTGTAATCTATTCATTTCCCATGATTCTGTCTTGTAAATTGAAAATTCCATTGGAAAAATGAATCTAGATAACAGCTGAACAGTCCCGATCACTTGCAACCTTAACGTTTAATTATAATTTTCGCTCTCCAATGACAGAATATTGTAATCCTTGGTTAGTTAACGTAACTTTATCTATTCCTGCAAACATAATGAGGGTTTTAGGTTTCATTTGTGTTATTAGCCTATCATAGAAATCCTATTAGAGCTAATTTATGTTAACATTATGTTACGTTACCTTCCAAAATGCGCCACTTTGGGTAATGTTAACGGTTAAGGTTAAAGTTAGCTAAGTGACTGTTAAATTAGCTAGCTAAATGAACGCTGAAAATGAATTAACTTTAGCCAGACAGAAAATCAACTGTTACATGAATAAGTCGAATTTAAGCAAACACATTTAAATACATACGTTAATTCACATACCTCTAAATTCACCCAACTGCGTAGAAGCAAAATGTGGGTGGCCGCCGTCAAGTACCGCCGTTCGTCTTCATTCAAAGATGTACCGTTGGTTTGGGAGGTCTCGCGAGATCTCGCACAGTGTCCCTTCCCGGGCACCGTACAATCCCGCCACTGAATGTATAGATACCGGAAGCTTGCGAGCGGTAAAACTGGTTACGGCGTGTTTAGGTTATAGCATGGATGCTGAGGACATTTGCGTGAGATAGCGTTGCTTGCCCAGTCTAGTTGACTAACGTTAGCTACGTTACAAGACAGTTACAGTAATAGCTATGTCGAAAAGAAAACACAACGTTACTCTCAACACGAAAGACAAAGATTGGTTGAGAGAAAACGTTCCAAGACGTACTTTGACAAGATGGAAAAAAAGGTTTGTGCTACGTTTATTTTTTTTAATGCTGGTGTAATTAATAATTACAGTTAACGTTACTGTCGACTGTTTCCTTAGGAAAATCAACAGAACTTTGACTGACATTGAAAAACACACTGCTCAACGACATGTAAGTGCAGCCCGGTTCTTGTCCTCTCGGTTTTAGGAGCTTAAGGTATACATTTCAACAGTTATGTAACTTTATAAGATATTATTTTACTTATAGCCTGCCATACACAATATCATTCAAGCCCTGACATGTGTGGACATACTGCAACAGTTGCGAATCTGAAAGGATAATGTTAGCTTCACCAAAATGTGCACAGCTGGCATAGGTGTTTTTCATGTTGTTTATTTATAATGTACCTGGTGTTTACAGACCTTAAGGCTGATGTACCATCATGTTGAAACGATCGGTAACGTTACAGCATTTACAGCAACTACTGTTAGTCAGCTCTATTCACCTCGTAAAGTGAATTCAGTAAAATTCAAAAGGCTTTACTTGCATGAACGTTTTAACAACAATGTTGCCAAACAAAGCATCAAAATACAAGTTGTCTAATATTTGGACAGTACACAATAAACGTAATATGAACATTCATACAAGATTAAGATTGATATGTATTGCATACAGTATCATATGTATGTATGCATGAATGTATATTTGAGTTGAACTTGTTACAGTAAATATTCTCTCTCTTTCTCTCACTAACCTTACAATATTATTGTAACAAGGACTATCTCTGTGTCTCCTGCCCTTACCCCATCTCTCCCCCTTTTTATCTTTTTGATTAATAATGGACTTGTGTTCTTTTTAGGAAATTGATGAAGGTGCCAGCCAAAGCGAAGAGCAGAGAGCAGAGCCTTTCACATTAACACAGGTGAGACAAAACTACAGTATTATACAATGCTCTCTCTCTCTCTCCTCTCTCAAACTACAGCTACTATATCTGTCTCCTCCCATACCCCATCTCTCTCCCTCCTTTTTTATATTTTTGATGAATAATGGACTTGTGTTCTTTTTAGGAAATTGATGAAGATGCCAGCCAAAGCGAAGAGCAGAGAGCAGAGCCTTTCACATCAACACAGGTGAGACAAAACTACAGTATTAAACAATGTTCTCTCTCTCTCTCTCTCTCTCTCGCACACACACACACTCTTAAACTACAGCTACTATATCTGTCTCCTCCTATACCCCATGTCTCTCCCTCCTTTTTTATATTTTTGATGAATAATGGACTTGTGTTCTTTTTAGGAAATTGATGAGGATGCCAGCCAAAGCGAAGAGCAGAGAGCAGAGCCTTTCACATTAACACAGGTGAGACAAAACTACAGTATTAAACACTGTTCTCTCTCCCTCCCTCTCTCTCTCGCACACACCCTCTCTCAAACTACAGCTACTATATCTGTCACCTCCCATACCCCATCCCTCTCCCTCTTTATCTTATCTTATTGATAAATAATGGATTTGTGTTCTTTTTAGGAAATTGATGAAGATCCCAGCCAAAGCGAAGAGCAGAGAGCAGAGCCTTTCACATCAACACAGGTGAGACAAAACTACAGTATTAAACACTGTTCTCTCTCCCTCCCTCTCTCTCTCGCACACACCCTCTCTCAAACTACAGCTACTATATCTGTCACCTCCCATACCCCATCCCTCTCCCTCTTTATCTTATCTTATTGATAAATAATGGATTTGTGTTCTTTTTAGGAAATTGATGAAGATCCCAGCCAAAGCGAAGAGCAGAGAGCAGAGCCTTTCACATTAACACAGGTGAGACAAAACTACAGTATTATACAATGCTCTCTCTCTCTCTCCTCTCTCAAACTACAGCTACTATATCTGTCTCCTCCCATACCCCATGTCTCTCCCTCCTTTTTTTATATTTTTGATGAATAATGGACTTGTGTTCTTTTTAGGAAATTGATGAGGATGCCAGCCAAAGCGAAGAGCAGAGAGCAGAGCCTTTCACATCAACACAGGTGAGACAAAACTACAGTATTAAACACTGTTCTCTCTCCCTCCCTCTCTCTCTCGCACACACCCTCTCTCAAACTACAGCTACTATATCTGTCACCTCCCATACCCCATCCCTCTCCCTCTTTATCTTATCTTATTGATAAATAATGGATTTGTGTTCTTTTTAGGAAATTGATGAAGATCCCAGCCAAAGCGAAGAGCAGAGAGCAGAGCCTTTCACATCAACACAGGTGAGACAAAACTACAGTGCACACATTTATGAAGTTTATTACATAATTTGGTATGAAAATAAAGTATCACAAGACAACCAATGCAATAACAACATTCACACATTCATTTCCGCAGTTCATGTAAGTGTACCGACACTTTCTGTCCTTCCTCTTTTTTGATTCTTCATGTGTTGTGAATTCCATTAAATTTTTTTGTGCTAAGTGCTGTACACCAAAACAAGGTTATGTAGTGGAAAAATAAAAACACAGAACCTGATAAGTTTTAATAAAACGCTTCTTTTTCTGAAATTTTAGGACAATGTACCTCAAGCAATAGATGATGTCCACACCCAAGGACTAACGGAAGAGCAAAGTTGCATCTCGATTCTCTCCTTTGCATTGAGACACAACACTACAGGTGTATTGATGGAAGACCTGCTGAAACTTTTAAAGTTACATTCTGCTGGGACAAGTGCAATTCCAGCAAGCAAGTATTTTTTGGGGAAACCATTAGCTGGTATTGTAGATCAATTTGAACACCATCATTACTGCAGCGTATGTACTAAGTACCTTGGCACTTCACAGTCACAAGAAGAAACACTTACATGCGTGTCATGTTCCTCATCCATAACAGTAAAAGCCAGTTTACACGAAGGACATTTCTTTATCAGTATTCCATTAAAGGGCCAACTGAAAGATATTCTTGAGAATCAGGGTATGCATGATCTCTGTTTTCCTGCTGATGACAGTAGTAGAGAAGTAATAAATGATATATGTGATGGCACCTTATATCAGGCCTTGCAGTCAAACAGTGAAGCGGATTTCCTTTCCCTTACATTTAATTGTGATGGTGTACCAGTCTTTCAGTCCTCTAAATTTAGTATTTGGCCAATACTGTGTTGTGTTAATGAGATACCCCCTCAGTGCAGAGATAAGCATGTACTTTTATGTGCTTTGTGGTTCGGTTCCAAAAAGCCAGACATGACCTGTTTCTTCAAACCATTTGTGGAGGAATGTGCCAATCTTTCACAAACTGGTTTTAAGTGGCATCATCCTATTGATCAGTCATGGAGAAATGTGAAGGTGCACCCATTGTGCTGTGTGTGTGATGCAGTAGCAAGGCCTTTACTACAGAATTTTAAGTAATTTAATGGTGAATATGGCTGTGGAGTCTGCCTTCACCCTGGGGTGCAAATGAGGAAAGGACAAGGAAACTCAAGAGTTTACACATGTTCAGCTGAAAAACCAAGTGACAGAAATCACAAAACCACAGTAGAAATAGGACAAATTGCTGAAAGAGAAGGGAAGACTATATTGGGCATAAAGGGCCCATCTGCTATTGTAGATTTAGCAAAGTTTGATCTAATCAATGGGATGGTCCCTGACTATATGCACTGTGTGTTGCTTGGCGTGTGTAGACAAATGGCGACTTTATGGATCGATTCTAAGAGCTATTCTGAGCCATGGTACATTGGCACACAAACAGCAATCATGGACAGACACCTCTTGTCTATAAAACCACCAGGTATTGTTGCTCGAGTTCCAAGATCTCTCACTGAACGCAAGTTCTGGAAAGCCCACGAGTGGCAACACTGGCTTCTGTATTATAGCTTGCCAGTTCTGAAAGGCATACTTCCACAGAAGTATCACTCTCATTGGGCGTTACTGATAGAGGGCATAAGCATTCTGTTGGGATCTGAATTAAGTACAGAGCAGATAAATCACGCCCATGACGCATTAGTGTACTTTGTTGGAGGTGTGCAAGCGCTGTATGGGGAAGAGCACATGACATTCAATGTTCATTCACTTCTGCATTTAAGCCAAAGTGTTGTGCATTGGGGTCCATTGTGGGCCCACTCAGCCTTTATGTTTGAAGCTTTCAATGGATACCTACTGAAACAAGTAAAAAGTAGTCAAGCTGTACCACAACAAATATGCAAACGAGTGATGTTGTCCCGTGCTTTTCCCCGTTTAGCAAAACAATTCCTAACAAATGCACCAGCAGAGGTTAAAGATTTCTGTAATGAAATGAGAACCGAAAAGCATCATGTCAAGAAGTTTGCAAAGTTTGCTGAGGTGACTGCCCTTGGTCCACCAAATGTAAGATTAATATCTGTTGGTGATCAAGCTGCCCTCCACACAGTGAAACAGGTTCCCACAAACTATGTGGTGAATTACTACAAGAGAATTGCTGTAAATGCAGAAGTTGTACATGGTCATACCTACAGCAAAACAAAACAAAGAAACAACTCTATTGTGCTTTTGAAGGATGGGAGTATTTTTAGAGTCTCCCACTTTATTGACATTGGTGATCAGTGTTTATATGCCATAGGGAACTATGGTAAATGCACAGTGCAGAAGTTAGCCAGAGGTTCTCTTATCAAAACTCCACTGAGCTACATGTCAACGGTGCACTTTCCCACAGGCTTTCACAAAGCCATAAACACTACTCAGGTAGTTGGACCATGTATGTATATTCAGTGTCCACAATCCAGCTCGTTTGTGTGTCGGCTGCTGAAGACATATTATTGTAAATGAATGATTGTGAACTAAATGTGAAGATGGTCACCTATTAATTTAGGGTCGCTGAGCTGGAAAGTAACTAATTGCTATTACTGTTACTGTAATTGAGTGTAATTGTACTGTGACTGAACTGTACGTTCTTTAACTTTAAGGTGAGAAACACAAATCTATTACCAATGTAACTATGATGAAATGGCATATATCAGAATGACAAATACATTTATTCTTCTTTGATACCTTTGCAATGCATGTCATCAACTTGTATGTATTTCAATGTAACGTCCAAAAAGAGACAAGTGCAAAACAACTTAAAGTTGCATCTTAATCAACTTGGGTCAGTTGGGTCATGTAAAAAGAAAAAAAATCCATTGCCACTTTTCTGAATTTTAAGTAAATATGCAACTTGTGTAATGTCATTTGCTAATTTTGTGAAAAATTAAAATCTTTCTACAGCAAGAAAGGAGGGAGTGGTTTTTTTAATCTCATTTTTATTTTGCTTGATATTGAATACACAATTTTGAAAATTTGCTGCATACAGAACTTTAAAAGAAAATCTGTGCGAATAAAAATGTGTTTTGCCTATTTTATTGGATAAAATGTATCATAAAATTCAAAATAACAAATATTCCCCATGTGATCATTTTCGGAAAATTAATAATTTGAGACAGAAGAAGGTGTGAGCTAAAAACCTGGGTTTGGGAAGTGTCATAAAATGTTTAAAAAAAATACCCAAAACTCATTTGGTCATCTAATGTAATTTTCATTGTAATTTTATAAGAAGATTGTTATTTTTTTTATTTGTATGTTTCATATATGTGGCATCTTACATATGTCTTGTAAGGTTTTAATACAACACTTGCAAGCTTTTGGTTTCACTAATGATTGCCCAACTCATATAAGTTTGATATTACACATATCTACTAAGGATATTGTATGTGGATCTACTGTCATATATAGTACTTATAGGTTCCCAAATTATATAAGTTTGATTTTACACAAATTTACTAAGGATCTTGTTCTTGGTTTGACTGTCATATATATTACTTACAAGTTTCAGACAAAACACGTAAAAACTTAGCAAAATGTATCTATATCTTTTCCATATGGGAAAAGCATTTGACAGATCTACTCTTGTTCTATGTGGGCAAACCTTTTGCTAATAATACTTTACACTTACTTTAGTAATGCTTAAATTGCAAAGCTTTTACTAATCATTTAGCAGTTTTAAAATCTGTTTTTTAAAACATGTTTAACCACAGCATAGAGGGTTGCTACTCATTCAAATTACTATGCAGCCTTTCAACACACCTTTAACCTAAATATCTAAAATGCTATGATGGAGCCTAAAATAGACACTTAATGCTCATCCGACACTTCTCAGCATTGACCGTTTGCTGTTTTATCAGAATAAAGTGCCGTGGCTGCCAGATTTTGAGAAGTATGCAACACCAATTAATATCGATACTAATCAATCGTCATTGCTCATCATCATCATGTAATTAGAGTTCTCAACGGGCCTGAAAATTACAGTCCGAACCCGACACATTGCTACACAACCGCATGAATTGTCTGCCGCCCCCCCACGTTAACACGGCCAGAGCCCACGGGTCCGGTCGGGTTTGTCGGGCCGGCCCGACCCGTTGAGAGCTCTTCATGTAATAGAGCTAACGTTCCCTCCATCACCTCACAGTCCCTGTATTAACGTTACCACCTGCTTACCGGCTGTACTACACTGTCCCTGTCAGTCAGCGTCTCTGGCTGCTCCTCTCCTGCCCGCTGCTGCTGTCTTCACCTTCAACCTGCTGTTACTGGATCATTGCTGTCTCAGAGGACATGGAGACTACAGCAGCCCCTCCAGCAAACATGTCTGTGATTTTAGTACATTCTGCAGCATCTACAGTGACATTCTTCTCTTAGCACGCAACTTCTCCGCACCCAATTTCTTTCTCTTTGGTTGCTCCATGTTGTCAGTCCTCGCGTTCAACACTTTGAAACTAGCAGAAGTTACAGGAGACAGCGCAGGGAGGGGTGGGGCCTCCTTCGTACTGTATCTTGATTGGCTCAGTTCACTGTCTATATTGAAGACGGACCAATGGGCCGCCCCCTCTAAATTGTGCACTTAGAAAAAAAAAAAGGAGGGCTGAGTGAGATTGGATTAGCCCAATGTCCTTCAAGAAAATCAACCAATGGGCCATCGCGGTCGATAAAAATGATTTATAATAAAACTTTTGGATTAAATTATGAAAGCCCGGCCCATAAATGTGTGTCGGCCCACCGGGCATTGCCCGGTATGCCACATGGCCAGTCCATGCCTGGTTGTAGGGGAAGGTTGCAGCAGGGTGAACTTGCTCAGCTCAGCTCACCTCGGCTGATGGTATCTTCTGCGATTCAGTTTGTCAAGTCACAGGTGGCTGACTTTAGAATGTGATGCATGTCACATGGTTCACCAGCCAATTGGTGCCTCCAAGCAAAATCGGCTGGTCAAGTCAGTTACTAACTGAAACAGAGAGTATCAGGCATGACTGTTTTGACACATGCCTAAAAGTTTAAATATAGCCTACTGCTATACTGAAACGCACTCAATACACACACACCTTTAATTTTCATGGTTTAATCATTACTATCAATGAAACTGCAGCAAGTAGCTCAATCACTATGCTCATTAAAAGCAAAACAGAAAACCCAGCAGTTAATTTTCAGCTTATCTTGTCGCAGTTCTCTGGTTTAAACAGGGCGTCACTCCATGGGAGCAAAGGAAGTAATCTCACACTGGTAAGAGGTTGGGCAGAATGGACGGGTCAACAAAACGCTTGTCTGAACTCAAAATGTGAAATGGTCCCAGTGCTTACACCGGTATTTTTGCTTAGTATGATGAAATATGAGTATTTTCATGCTTCACGTCATGAAAGTCAACTACAAATAAAAACAATATGATAAATATCGAAATGATGTAATTGATTCAAAATAAAAATATAAACCTTACATGTTATGGAATTACATTTGACTAAATAAACACATAAAACATATTGATCCAATAGATTTAGTTGTGGAAATTTGAGCATAATATTTGAACTATAACTTTAACTGCCATATGTTATTCTAACTATGCATCATTTTTAAGATGTGCTCATTTTCAAAAGGCATTCTGCGATTTCCTCAGTGCCTCCATTGTTATTTTTGCTTTAATTTTGATCATGTTAGAATGTTTCATATAACTAATATTTGTAAAATCAGCTGTGTGAAGGTTTGTTTTCATTGCAATATCAGGATCTAAATCTGTTGTGGTCTGGCCTTTTCTAAGTAGGCACTGTGGAGGCTTTAAAATTGGAAGTGACCTGGGGTCCCCTGATGGCCCATGGGAATTATTGTACCCAGTTTGCATCCAGCTGGGGACCTTTGTTGCATGTCCCTCCTCATCTCTCTCTCCTCTCATTTTCCAATAAAGGCAAAATAAATGAAGTCAGAGGAAGATACATTTTGAACCTCTCTGCGTATGGCATTCATAATATACACACATCAAACTTGGAAAAACCGTCATGGATCTCCTGCAACTTTGTTTGTGTCTCTTCCTGAGGTCCTGACCCTGAGGTTACTCTGGGATTGTAGTGGAGAAACTCGATGCTCATCGTTTTTAGTGAGACAACTTTACATGTCGACAAATTAGCTTTTAAAATGTCCATCAAATTGGATGCAGCCTCCAACACACGCCCCAAAAGATTAAATAGTAAATAATGGCCAGCTTTTGTCTGACTGTCCCTTTGTGGACTCCAGCAAAACTTTCCTGGCAGAAAAATAGGACAAACTTTCAGATGGTGTTCCGGCTGAACTCTTCTCATTCTTTTCTTGGCTTCCTCTATCATTTGTTCACACTGGGAATCGCTTCTTCTGAGTCCTGCCAACCCAACAACCCATTTAACATTTTGGAAATGTGGTGCATGATTGAAATGTTATACAGAGAATGGTCCTTGCTATTGTTCACTGTTGTGGCTGACTGACTTCCGAAAATAGTAAGTAGTTTTCATTCACACCACACTGGGCTGGTCAGATTTCGGTGTGTTTGGTGCTAAAATGTTTGGGACACTGTATATTTTCTTGAAAGAGACAGTGCCATTGTAGCTCTTGGTTAACTGCTGCAGCAGTGGTGTGTGAAAGTGCTGCTGGCCTGCAAACACTGTTCCTCTCCCCTGAAACTATTTCCCTTGCTTTCTCTGTCACATACACATCCAAGGTGTTTTCCTTTTTTCAGCTCAACATGTTATAGCTAATCCTTTTTGGGTTATCTCTCCACCACAGACATGCCATGATTGTGTATTTGTGTTGCGTGAAATGAAGATTAGTTGCATTAGCAGTTACAGGGTTTGACCATTTTTTTCCCCCCAAAAGCCTGGGCATTAATGTGTGAGTCTATGAGCTCAAACTGCGAGGGATGTGTGTATTGTGTGTATTCAGGTGCACCCTGGGAACGCGTTCAAGTGTAAAGAATGCGCGGGCCAAACAAAATCACCTGAAACAGCCGAAGAAAAGCTGGATTGAAGCATTTCCGAACGGATTTCGGCGCTTTCATCCAGCAGCTATTCGCCACTGCTCTTTGCGTGCTTCCGCAAGGATTCCGCAAACATTTCCGACAACAGCTGACGAAGTGGCATGTCATGGATTTTTGTTTGGCATAAGAGCTTGGCATTTCTAAAACGTGTGACAATCAATAAAGTAGGCTTCTTTCAGTGCCCCCGTGGAGGATCTCTGTACACACACATACACCAGGTCTACACCAGGCTCGCTCTGCCTTTTCTGCTGCAGCCTCACAGCCACAATGAGGATATAAAGCATGAACGCATACAGGCGGCGGATAGAGTCTGAAAATCTGATGTGACAGTGGGATTTATTACATCTTAATTATTCAAAAGTGTGCGAGCAACGTTGAATGAGAAAGAGAGCCAGAGAGGGAGCGAGGGACTGCAAAAGTGAAGTGGCAGAGAGGATGAAAAATGAAGGAAGGGGAGATAAAAAGAAAGGAGCAATATTTCTCAGTCAGTTTGTCGAGTGAAAAACGTTCTGTTGTGATCCCTGGTAGAATAATAGTCTGAAATAAAGAGACATTAATCAAGCTCAAGTGTTTTATGTAAGGTTTTCTTGTTGAAGGTCAGATCAGAAAAAAAAGACAGATTTCATTTGAACCAGATATGAAAATGTGAATACCTGTACGTGCAATCAAGTTAATTATATGTTTTCACAAGTTACCTTGACAACTAATGAGAATATGCATACACATACATTAATTCTATTCATATCTGTGGATATGGATGGACAACGAGTTATTATTGAATTAAATGATTTATCTTCAACTTATCACTGTGTTGGGGTTAGGGTTTGGTCTCTTTTTTGGCAGATAAATCACCCTCAAAATTAAAACCAAGGGAAGTGGAGAGAATCTGCAACTTAACTGTAAAAAAAAAAAAAAAAAAAAGCGTAAAAAAAAGCAATGGCTAGTGAAAAGGCAACCAGACAAACTCATACACAAGAGATGCACAAGGCCTTACATATTCACGGTATCATTCGGACAATATTTCATTTTTTATGTCACGGCTATCTTGAATGTATTTTCAGACTTTGCACCTTAATCATGGAATCACCAGCAAAAAGATCTGAAATTAAACACATTTACATTATTGATGAATACAAAGGCTTCATTCAGAATGTGATGAAGGAGGTATGAGGACTGTGCTTGAATACCTGTCCTTCAGTTTTATTATGACTTTTGTATCATGTTTCATTTGTGGCATTTTACTGTGTTGTAAATGTGTACCTTGCCCAGGTCTCTCTTGGAAAAGTCATGATTCAGTGTCTTGTTGTTCTTGTGTTTTCTGTTGTATTGTGATATCATGCCCTCACGTGTCTCTTCTTGCTCTTCAGTTCCTCCTGTGTGTTTTTTCCCTCTCAGTGTTTTTCCGTTCCTTCCCTCACCCGTCCTTTTCCCTCCTCACTCGTTAGTGTGTCTGTGTATTTAGTCTTTGTTCTCCCTCAAGTCCTTGTCAGCTCGTTCCCTCAGCCTCTGTCTTCCTCAGTGCTACTTTGTCTGGATTCCTTGGTTTTTATATATTTAGCTTTGTTTGTTTAAAGCTCGCCCTTTGTTTCCCCTATCCTGCCTCCCGTGTTTGTCTGCATTTGGGTCCTCATCTAGTTTTCCCTACAAATGTAACAGGAAAAAGATATCTTGATCATAATGGGACTTCCTGCTAAGATAAATGTGAACATGGATATTAATTACATTGTCCTCAGAAGATGAACCGTAGTACAACTGATAGATCAGACTGATACATATTTGGAACAATCCAGCTCTCTACACGATATCTAACTGCATGTTTCGCCAGTTTTTGTGAGTTTGAACCAGGATCTTCAGTGTTTGGATTAAGTTTATCCTTAAAAATAAGAATCTAGTGGACTACAACTGTTATTTGAATAAGGAACATATATGTTTTAACAACTGTTTAGGTAAATATTAGTATTTTAGACCAGTGGTGTGCACGGGGGGGGGGTGTTGCCCAATTGTTGAAAACTCGCGCTAAAGTGCCCTCTTGGTAGGTAAAACACACTAAACTGCCCCCTTGGCGGGTTAAAACATGATAAACTGCCCTCTTGGGAGCCACAATAGTGCCCTCTTCAGTGGTGAGAACGCGCTGTATGTGCTCTTTTTTTTCTTTTCGCCCCTGCCCTTCAAAAAGTCTGTGCACGCCACTGTTTTAGACTGTGTTTTGTCAGGTACCTCACATTTAAAGATTGAGACTTGATTGAGATATCCCCTGCATCCCTGTATTCCCCATTATAATAGCTGCAGTCCTATAAACTGAAAAGTAATGGACCATGCTCAAAGAGACAGCTGACAGTTCCCGACAAATTTTCAACAACTCTTCAAACTATGCTTCAAACTGAAATGTTGCATTTCCCACTTGCAAATTCTGTTTTGCTGCCAACAGCCTTTTACCATTTCTCTCAACTTATGAAGCAGAATAGAAAGCATATTGATTTCCGACTCACGAAACGCAGTTGGAATAGCAGAGAGCAGACGCTGGAGAGAGCTGGCAGAGGAGGAACAGAGGAGGGAAGTGAGTTCACAGGAAGAGCGGTTTGGACACGCTATGGTTTCAAATAGTGACTTTGATGATAACAGAAAGTGATTTGGAGGTGCGTTTTTGTAGTCCCGACAAAGTTTGCGTGCGCGGGGGCACGTGTGTGAGAGGGATGAGCTGAAGAGAGGCAAGCACGAAACCAGCAGCTACATGGGCCCCGTGGGTGATTCAAAATAGATTATAATTGTGATAAATGTGTTCAGACAAACACGTTCTCCACTCTCACTGATACACACACCATAAATGCCTCCTCCGCTCTTCATCTCAATGTGTCTCTCACAGCTTGAGTGGAGTAACTGAAGTGTGTGAGTGAGTGTAGTTTGAGAAGCGCTCCTGTTTATTTACACTCGTATTTATTATTTAATGGATAAATATATTTTCTGAGGTACTGAGCTTGATGTCTGCTGTGCCAGTCACACAACGCTATCAGCCGAGCCTTGATTATGAGAAAAGACCTCCAAGACAAATTCAATACATCAGTCGTCAAATCAGTATAATAACTGGGGTTGGACCGATGAACCGACGATAGACGCTCTCGCTGATCATGAATGTGACTTGAAGTCTCTGTCTTGCTTTGCTAGGAGACATCTTATGCTCATTTTCAGGTTCATCATTTTATTTTGGTTTACTACTAGAATTGGTTTACATGCTTTAATGCTCAAAATATTGCTCATATTTCTCATATTGCCCAGTGAGGCAGCACTTCCCCTCAGTTTGAAACAATGTTTCCCCCTTCAGATTATCCAGTCTGCTCTGAGTGGTCAGCTCACACACACCTGAGCCAGCACTGTTTTTCTTCACAGTTGTTTTAAGCTTCCATCTTATTTTCTACAGTGAATACTCCTGAACGATGTCATGAAGTCATGAGGTTAAAGGCGGGACTACTGACAGGGCGTTTTAAGAGCAGTGTTTTCTGTCGGAGAGGGGAGGAAGAAACTTTGGGCGTTTTAACTTTCAAGACCTTTTACAAGAATCTGTACAACACATTAAAAGGAGGGGGAAAACAAACGCGTACGTCTCCTTTAAAGCCCAATCTGGTGTTTGGTTGCTATCACAGGGACTCAAAGAGGGACTAGGATAAGGTCAAGAAATGGCCTTTTTTTAAGATATTGCGGATTTTTTTGCGGCTTTTCAGCGGACAGTAATGACATTAATGTGATTTCTAAAGTATAACACTGTTAAAAATTGTGCTCAAAGCTACAGCTGATGTGAACGTGATTCTGTGTTCTTCTAGTTTGCAGTTGTTCCACTTATCGATTGGTGTTGTCTCCATGTGTTTGATGGCCTGGCACTGACCTACTGTTACTTTGGATGTATCACTGCTGGCACTATCAGCCAATCCCATCTGCCCTCTCCATGTTCTTTATGTGTGTGTTAGAGAGTGTATGTGTCCTTTCTGGCTGAAGGTTAAGCCAGCTCGTGCATGTGTGTGTTTGGGTGTATTTACTATTGGACAATAATTCTGATGCTTGTATTGAAGCAACCTGATTAAATAGTGAGTAAGTGAGTGTGTGTGCATGTGTGTGTGTGTGTGTGCATGTGTGTGTGTGCTCTAAATATAATCATGTCTCTTCGCTTCACTGAGCAGCAGCACACAGCAGTTACACATGAATACAGTCATACTGATACCTCTCTCTCTCTTGGATTTCTTTCCAACATTTTCTTTCTTCTTTCTTCCCTCCTTTCCTGTTTGCTTCAATCCTTTTTTTCTACTCCTTCACTTTTACATATTCCACCTTATTTCTTATTCCTTTCCCTTTCTTCCCATTCCTCTTGCTCTCCTCTTCCCTACCTGTTTGCTTCTTTATATATATATAATATATAATATATATATATATATATATATATATATATATATATATATATATATATATATATATAAATCCCTCTCTCCACCTTTCCCCCCTCTCTTCGGCAGGTGCCTCCTTTCTCCCCTCACCTCTTGGCCTCTCTCCCCCTTCCTGCTTTCTCTCTTCTTCCTTCCTTCCTCCTCTGAACAGGGACATATTAACTGTTGGAATTGAGGCATGACCTCTGGTTGTATAACCAGGTTGAAGACAGGCGGCGGGAGGGAGAGGAGAGCGGTGCTAACTGCAGTCTTATTATCAGTTCTCTTTTGATTTGTCCTGTCACCTACACAGTCGCCCATTCTGTCAGAACAACATTTCTATCAAACAACAGTTGAGGAACAAACAGCACTTGAGGAACAAACTGTGAACACAACATTAACATATCACCTGTTAAAATTGACATGGTGAGCAAACAGCTGCCTATTACTATCAGTACATGTTTAACGGAGGGCAACATTTCCATTGCAACATAATTGGCGGAATAAATGTTGCCAATGTACATTTCTGCAAACAACGGATACATTGAAACTTTAACTTTCTCTAAGTTAAACTTTCTATTTTATGTTCTGACAATGCTATGCTCATGCTCTGGTTATGTTTAGGCATCAAAACCACATGGTTAGGGTCAGGAAAAGATCATGCTGGCTTAGACAACCTATTTTTGTTGCCACAAACACAGCTGGAAATTATCCTGAGGACTGCTTAAAGACATCCAGTGACGTCAAGCATTTCAAATGTTGAAACACTGTGTTCCTGCGTCAAATATAATCAAAGGTTACACACTTACAAATGTTGAAACACATTATTGAACTGTGGTCACAGCTTGGCAGCCTTCTCACCTGTAACTCTACCAACATTCTCTTCGACCTTGTCTAAGTCTGGGTCAGATCCAGCCCTACAGAATAGAATGAAGTTTAGATGCCTAACTTCACCTGCTTAAGTTCACTTGCCTTTTTCTTTCTTCACCTGTCTTTGGGTCCTCACCTTATTTTGCCAAACCCTAAAACTTTGGAGACACTCTGACACCACAAATTAGGACAGAACCTAAATTAGTGGCAGACTGCATATGTGAACCAACAGCACATTTAGGCTGTTTTACCTTTTCTTTGCCTCATGGTTTTGTAGAAATATAATATTTTTGTACAGGATAACTAATTGAATGTTTCTTAAAATGAAAAACTTTGACAGACTAAATCCCCCTGATTTATTCCTCCTGAGTCTGTGTGTGTTTTATTCATGACCCTCTTTTGCGACCCTGATTTAATGAATGTCTGGCATTTATCTCGTTTTTTATCTAGAGCTGTTTTGTCATCAGAAGGTCTACATACGACTCCCTCTTGAAGGGTTATTAATACAATATTAGTTTTTTACACATAACCTGTTTGACTCCATCCCTCTCTGTCCCTCTCTCCAGCACAATTATCCGCAAACACACACACATGCTTGGTTAATATAGCAGTTAATTCTCAGTGTAGCTGAGCCTCATCGGATGCTTGGACAATGTGGCTGGCTGACCTTGAGACTGACACTGTCTCCAAACACACACACATGCAATAACTGTCTGCAGTTAAACACATGGCCAAGCTTGAACCTGTGCAGCACAAACACACACATTCCCTCACAAAAGGATAGCTTTGTTGAAACATAAGTGTTTGTTTCCTCAACACAAGTCATAGCCAATTATCTGATGGTGTTTAGA
The DNA here is from genome assembly GCF_900880675.1 of Sparus aurata. Lineage (NCBI taxonomy): Eukaryota > Metazoa > Chordata > Actinopteri > Spariformes > Sparidae > Sparus > Sparus aurata. The sequence continues at coordinate 24,014,507 of NC_044202.1, read as the reverse complement.
GGACACCTCTTCATTATCCACACCTTCCATGACACTGTGAAGTAGAAAACAATTCCCAGCAGACAGCGCTGTGAAATGTAGCTCTCATTTAAGCCTGTTTTTCCAAGTGGGTGAGTCAATACTCAGACACTCCAAAACTTCACAGTGTGACTCAGACAAAATGTGTTGTTTAAAATAGGGTCATCTCACAAACAGCAACATTTTCTCACTCCAACGCTGTGAAAAAAGTACCACGCAGAGTTTAAAGTCTTTATGTTATTGCATGGATAGTGCACTGAGCATGTAAATGGACGTTAACTGGCGCCAACTTTCAAATATCTGAACGTTGAAGTGTTTGAAAGGAAAGGTTCAACACTTTGCTTCTTTGTTAGGTAAAAAATTAACCATCAGCTTAGCTGAGCATAAAGACTGGAAGCAGGGTATTTCAGCTGGTATATTAGCTGGTATTTCTTCTTCACAAAATACCTTGCACAACACCTTAAAAGCTCTCAAATGAACATGTTGTAATAGACACAATTCCGATACTATAGACAAACATTAATGTAAAAATCCCAATTTGTAGTTTCATAAGAAGCTAGTATGTAGCTGTAGTGGTTCTGAACTTTTAATTTTATCCTCACGTACTATCTTGCCATCACAGTTTAAGTTTAGCTAGTAGCCAACCATGGATGAAGTATGCATGCCCAATGTGCTTGAAGGCTACTGTGTTGCAGGATGAAACGTAAATATTGCAGGCAAGACAAAACTTCATCTTAAATTACATTTCAGTTTCAGTCCTTAACTCAAACTTTTACTCACAATAGTACCACAGTTTAAGAATAGTGGATTTAGTTTGTTTAAAGTGAAACTCTCGCCAAAAAGCAACCAAGGCTTTATTTGGGATTGAATATGAGTCAAACCTTCGTGTAAAAGCATAATTACGACGAAAGAGGCACTTTTAAGATTTACCGTATTTGCGTTTTCGGGCACGGTAATTTTGAACGGGAGTGCTAGGGGCAGAGATACGATCAAAATCGCTGTTTTTAGAACACTAAGAAGGTTCGACACAACATGAAACTTTGCTCGTAGCATCACCAGGGTCTCTACTCATGAACACAAGCATTGAGAACATTGTTTGTGTACACAGAGTTTATGAAAAAGAAGGTTTTTGAACTACTCACGTTAGCTGCTGCATCTCCAGCGTGTGGCCATCATGGCAGGCAAAAAGTGTCGATCCCTGAGTGTGACCTGACAGGCACGCTTGAGGAGCAGTTCACCATTAAAAAAAAGAGAAAAAAAAGGCAAATAGAGATGTGATGTAGAGGGATTTATTTCAGTGCTTCTGGATCACAGAGGTAAAGGTCCTGTTCATTTCCTGCATAGCAAAGGTAAGAGTGGCTGTAGGAGAGCTTGGAAGTTTGAATTGGATGAAAATGTTTTTCCAATGTTTCCAGCCTACCTCAAAGGTGTATTTCAGTAAGAAGCATCCAGTTGAATCCAACTCTAAAACTCTGTCTCTAACTCCTCATCTTAGCTGAGGTAATGAAACTCGATTCTGGCTTGAAGTGACTGAGACAGCTGCCCAGTTTTCTCTAATTACTTCTTCTAATGTGCGTTTCTTTAAAATGGATATCACACATATATCACTTTGGGCTTCGTATGCAAATACCTCAGCTTTGAATTTAACACCATAGATGAGCTATGGAGTGCGGGGCTTATGAGTAACACAGGAAGAGAAATTAAGTAGACCAGATGGGAGATGTCTAAGGGCACAGATTCACACTATTCCGCTTTTAGTTGTAAAAGCGCTGCTTCAACTGCATTTTGTGCTGATGATGACAAGCTGCTTTGTTTCTATCCATCTCACTCAGCAAACAGTACTTAGGCACAATTCTCCAACCATTAAACTTCACAAAAGAAGCCACTTTTGCACAACTGCTTCCTCCATTTTCTTTCAGGTTGTTTCATCTTAAACTTTCAGATTTCATTCAATGAGCTACCTCTTCAGAGCCAGAGTCAATGTGATCTCTTCAAAGGCCAGTGTGGTTTTCAAAGCAGCTGGTACCCGTCCATCTTCAAGCTGCTCCCCATTGACTGCAACGTACAGAAAAACAAGTGCTGGCAATTCCAACTAAATGAAATAGCACTGGCCCAACCCTGAAGCTTGAGCTGGTCGGTATACATGGTGAGAAAGTGTCTGATTTGACAGCTTTTGTGGAGTGCAAACCTGCAGGATCAGGATTTGGCTGCCATGTGAGCCCCACACAGCAGCTGGTTGTCTAGAATTAGTCCAAGTTTCTGGACAGTATGGGCTGGAGTCCCTGTTGTTTTGTCAATGGTGGTAGAGGAGTCATGCAGAAAGGCTGCCAGGTTCCAAGAGGAACTGCTCAGGGTTGTCAGTGTTGAGTTTTGTGAGACTGTGGACAAATATTCAGCTGGAGATCTTAGCAAGGGAAGCAACCTCATCCTTAAAGACACAAAACTGGCTGCAGGATGATGATGACAGAGTGAATGAAAAGCTGAATGCTCACAATAAATTCAGTTTAACTGAAAGTTAACGTAGGGAATATGTTATAGAAATTAAGAGCGTCATCTAGGCATACCATACCTGCAGTCAGTGGATGGATATCATCCTTTCTTCGACTTGTGAACAAACCTTAGCACTTTTGTGATTATGAATTAAAGCCTTTTTTTTTTTTTTTTTTTACAGCTGACATTACTTTTATCATGACATCAACCTTTTTGATGGTAAGTTAGGCTAGCGTTATGCCATTTCCCAGAAATCATTAAGCTGCATCAGACCAACATTACCACGACCTGTGATGGGAAAGAGCCAACGAGTATAGTTTGTGCTGACGTCATACTTAGTAACAAAAGTAATAGAATAAAAGGGAAAACAGAAAATAATAACTTTTCTTTTCTCCCACTACTAAAAGAGTTTTTATTTTTTACTCAAACATGACACAAAACTACGTATAGAGATTGTAGAAGGTGAGTAATACACATACATGTACAGTGTAATAAAATGCAAATGGGACTGCATTAAAAAAAACAATGTAAGTTACCTTTTGGTTTTTGGTACTTATTTGTTGATTCTGGCGGCCCCTGTGGACAAACGCGACATGAGCACCACAGGCTGGTGTGTTGAAGATCCTGTACTGTCCAAAGCATGAAATAAAGAAGCAAGATATTTTAAATGCTGTTAAATGCTGTTTGCAGGATGCATATTGATGAGGTTATCTATGTGTGGCTATGTAAGATTAATAACTGTTATATGATGGTGAAGTAAACATTTTAGCAACAACACTGTTCATACTCCTTGGTGATATGTAGTCAACAGATTTGGTTGCTTAAAAGAGTAAAAACTGATTTTGCTAAAGATAATGTTAGCAACATTTCCTAAATATTATTAGAGGTTGCTGCAGCATGCATTCCAAGACAGAAAACTTCCTGTTTTAATCCACACCATTTTTGTTCCAGTCTCCTGTAGGCCTGCTTGAATAACAATAACTATGTTAGACAAATATAATGACCTATTATTATCATTACATACCAATATACAGGGTTAATTTGTTAATCAAATCTCTGTTTTCTATCTAATGCTTGTGTGTGAGATGGACTGATGGTGGTCTCTGTATCTGCAGGTGGATTTTGGTAGTTGAACGCTTCCGATTCCCTCTTTAACACTCACACACACAACTATGCCAAGATCTGGTCAGAACACCCAAATTTAATGGCTATTATTGAGTTTGTCCTGTCAAGCTGGGAAGACATTTGGTCACTCAGAGCCTCCACAAAAAGTTCTACAGCTGCATATGAGTGCAAGAAGAAAATAAAGCTGTAAGAAGATCAACCTGCAGTCTTCTGTTTTATGGCAAAGCCCAGTTTCTTCTCCAAGTCTCTTGGATAACCTCTCAAAAAGATTTTACTCATGTAAGTGGACTTACATTTTTTTTTTCAATGACTTTCGAACCATATTTAAATAATAGTTTAGCAGCTTGAGTAGTAATTAACATATATTATATCTGGTTTTGTCAGTCATCAGTCGATAGTTTAAACAGTCAAACCTAACCAACCTAGTGAACTTTCAATCAAAGTAGCCCAAGCTGCCAGAACAAATTTTACTCACTCAATCAGGTAACAGTAAACCAGTTGGGCGAAACAGTAACATCTGGCACCACCGCTCACTATGCACTAGCCAGCAATGTTTTGGTGGTGGTGTTGGTGGTGGAGGAGTGTCTTGGGGTTTAACGTGCCAGCCCCCACTTACACAAACACCACTACACCACTGGCTAGAATGCAGTCTTAATTGGACTCTTGTGGTATACACTGTATGAGTTAACAAACGCAATGCGTGGCTGGCTTGTTCACATTAGCATGAAAGCTAATTTGTTGTTTATCTCACAAACAGTTGCTACTGCAGGTGTTAAAGTCATGATTTTGACAGAAGCATATTTACTATGTGTGTCTGCTTGTTGGGCTAATGTGTCATATGGACTCTTGAGAATGTACTGTATGTGTATGTTTGTGCCAGTGTACTGCTGGTACCATCTGGGTTTTAATATAATTGTTGAGTTAATTATGTTTTCTGCCTTATGTCCATATGTCAAAAATGCTGAAAAGACATTGTATAACCACAAAAATCACAGTTTAACTGAGCTTAGCCAGATGCTGCACTGTGCACTCCTGATCCCCGCTACCACCACATCCTCTTTTGCTTTCATTCGCATATTATTAGTGGGCAACAAAGCATATATATATATATATATATATATATATATATATATATATATATATATATATATATATATATATATATATACACTATTTCATTTGGTAAGCAGTATTTTGGCTGAACTGAGAAAATAGTTATGGAAAGTTTAAATACAAAAAAAAGTAAAGAAAAAAAGATGCTCTGCAAGTTTTTTTTTTCACACAATGCATTGCTCAAGGGCGGTGCTGTTTTCACATTATGTTTAATCACAGTGTGACAAAACAGCTTTAAGTGACGACGTGAGATAACTAACTGTGTCAAAATAGCTGCTAGTTACACTGAGGGCCACTGAGCAATTTGGATCATTTAAGTCTTAAATCACACTATCAGTACAATTAACACTGTTTTGATATTTGGACAGGAGAGTGGGGGGAGCAGAAGGTGTAACTGTGATGAGTGAAAACACATCTGACAGGCATTCTGTTTTTATCCGAGCAGTTTAACACATGCTTCAAGCACTGAAATGAGACTGGATGTGGGGCTTGATGGAGGACTGAGAACAGCCTCTGTGGTTGTGGTTGTGTAGTACGTGTGTTACGGGCAACATTTTTCAAATTATGTGAAAAAGTTCCTGCTCACTGTATGAACAGCCTGGCTTAAAGTTACATTTATATTCACATTCAGGTAATTAAAAGCTTTGGGAAAATATTGGAAAAAACATAATGTTGTAATGTTGAGCAAATAAAACACAAGATTTCAAATGTATCACTGCGAGGTCAAAGTCAGCCTGTGTTGGTAGCATGAACGGAAAGCGTACAATCACAGCTGCAGTTATTTGAGCTCAACCTGCTGTTCATTGTTGTTTGTATATTGTTTGATTGAAAACTGTGAATTCTCTCAGATCATGTTGGACTGGTTCAATGATATTCCATAGCTGAGACTGGAGCCTTATGAGTTGCAGCCAAACAGGCAACTTTTTCAGTTTGGCACGGTGCCAAAATGTTTGTGGTTCAGTGGCTTTAATTGTCCGCCGAGGAGGTTATGTTTTCACCCCCTTCCATTTGTTGGTTAAACGGCTGGTTGGTTTGTCGGCAGGATTGAACAAAAAATACTGAATATATATTCCCAGGAAACTTGGATGGAGGATGGGACTCAGCGTTAATTTAGACGTATTAGACGTTAGGTGGCTGCTGAGCACAATTTGATGCGGATCCAAATAAAAATCTTCAAAGCTGACTTCAATATGTTTTTACAGAGGTTGGTCTTTTTTCAGTCTCTATACGGTCTTTATTTTCTGACACATTTTTATGCAGTTAAATTTACCAAATTCCAATATGCATGGATCGTTGCGTGCTAGTCATTGATGAATTAAAGCTATTGTGTGTGAGCAGCATTTTTTCAAGTTGACATCTGAGTGAGTCAACCTAATGTGGAATTGAGACGGCTCAGCTCAATGCTCGTGCAAATGTGTGAGCGTGATTTTAATTGAAATTGAACGGGGTCAACTAAGGTCTGTGCGTCTGCAGTTTTTGTGTGTGTGTGTGTGTGTGATGGAGTGTGACAATGTCTGTGCCTGCATATGTGTGTCTGTGTCCCAGTGGGGCATCTGTTCCTACTGTCTCTGAAGCAATGGCAATGAAAAATGGAGCTTGTCATTCGCTGGCCTACTTTCACTCACACACACACACAGACTCAAACACACGCACACGCACACACACACACACGCACCCACACAAAGCCATGTCAGCAAGAAATGTAGATTTCAAGTGATTCCTCATCACACACACACGCACAGGTGTCCGGAGAGTGGTGATTGCATTAGTTGTTCCTCTGTGTGCATTAGTGTTATTTTAGAAATTTAACCTTCCTGCCGTGTGTGTGGGTGACGTGTCATGGTGAAAGCGTGTGTGTGCTTGGTGTTAAAGTTGTGTATGTTTGACAGGTCATGTGTGTGCATGGGTGAGTAAGAGCACATTGCATGCACAGTGAAAATATGCAGGGTGGCCTGCCACTTCACATGAATTCCCTTCAAGAAACATATCTGCACTTTTCTACCGTGTATGTGTGTGTATGTGTCAAGTGTGTGTCCTCTCTGCACTAAAGAGCTGCTATGATTGTGAGACAGCATGTGTGGGTGAGTCTGTGTGTGTCTGTGTATTAATGTGCCTGCTGTCAGCACATCAGGTGTCTCTTCCCCTCACCGATGAGCTATTAAATCCATGATGATGAGAATGTATGCTGATGCTGTAAATTCATGAGGTGCCGGTACGTGTGAGTGAGTGTGTGTGTGTGTGTGTGTTTGTGTGTGCGTGTGCCCGATGATGCATTAAAGTAGGCGCTTGTGTGTTATTTTCTGAAAGCATAAAGTTTGCATGAACAGTGTGAAGGCAAAATGTCACCACATGTGTGCTCCGCGCAGATGACTGTGGTGGATGATCGGCACTTAAGAAGGAAGTGTTTGTGTACAGGTGCTTGTCTGCTGTGGTAAACAGCTGTGTCTCACTAGCCCCCAGACTGTTAACTTTATTAAACAGCAAAAACTGTGTACGCAGGTGGTGCAGGGGAGAATCACCCATCCATCATTTCAGAGGCCTGGGTTCAGATTTAATACCGCCAGCTTGGTTGGAGGCTAGGTTTCTCCTCTTGCATCAACAATCTGGATACAATTGCACAGAATGATTATATATAGTGTAAGTTTACTAAATCAGTTTGCATCATTATAACATAAGAAGTCTTAAATGTTAAAAGCCGTAGTAATGTATCAATCTGTTGAATCCAACTGAAGTCTCTAACATCACAAGTTGAAAGTAAGTAGTAAGGGAGGCATAACGTTGTTTTATTCATATCTGCACTCACTTGGGAATCCATGTGTCAGTATTAAAGGACATGTTGACCCAAAAATACAGTTAGCAACAGTTCCAGATACTTAAATTAAAACTCTCACCAAAAGTCAAATCTTTGCGTAAAAGCATAATTATGACAAATTATGACCATATTTTCGTTTTCGGGTCAAACTCATTTTCAATGGGAGTGCTGCGAGCACTTCTACAATAGCATCAAAATCTCTATTTTTAAAACACTAAGAAGGCTCGACACAACACAAAACTCTGCTCGTATTATCACCAGGGTCTCTACACATGAACACGAGCGTTGAGAACATTGTTTGTGTACGCAGAGTTTACTAAAAAAGAACGTTTTTGAACAACTCACATTAGCAATTGCATGAGAAGTATCAATATCCGAAGCCGACTTATTATTGGAATAGAGTTTGACCCGAAAATGAAAATACGGTAAATCTTAATTGTACCTCTTTTGTCGTAATTATGCTTTTACACGAAGGTTTGACTCAGGTACATTCACAAAAACAGCCTAGGTTATATTTTGGCGAGAGTTTTGCTTCATTGTAGCGCGGTCTGGGCCCTACTTACAGAGAGAACTGTCAGTGTGTTATTGTGATTCTCAGGTATTTCTCGTGCCACTTAAATACTCACAAGGATCAAGGATGTCTCATTTGGATGTGGTGAGCACAGGCGTTGCAGCGGCAATCCTCTCACACTGAGCTTTTTACCTCTGGGTGACACCTGCTTACGAGTGAGAGAACAAGTATCATTACACTATAGCTACCTGAGAGCATCAATTAAGCTAATTATCAACTCTTTAAACAACTTCTAACGTACGGGTGTCAGTTCAAGCAATTCAAAATAAATATAATGTACGCACTTATTCAGAGTGGAACACTTGTATTTAAGTGAATCCTCACTTTTGAAAGTTTAGGTTAAGCGTATGGAAATGCCCTGCATGAAGCGCAGTAAACAAGTGCATACAGTGTACTTGAACACACTCAAACCCCATATTACAACAGGGGGCTCTATAGCAGCAGGCTTATCACTGGACTGTTGTCATGGCTTCCTGGGCCTGTAGGCACCATTCTGTGTTTTTCGGTAGCTGTTTTCATTTGTATAAATAAGTGTGGAGCAATGCTGAAGAAAGTGGTCTTTAAAATGGATGTTCAATCTTCGCTGAAACTTAAAATAACTAATGTCGTGTTTACCAAATCAAGAGGTTGGATTTGTCAAAGCGTCTCCCACAGATGCTCCGTCAGACTGTGATCTGAGTCATTTGCAGTCCAGGTCGAATCCTTGAGCTCTTTGTCACATTCCTCAGTCCACTTCCCTTTCTGATCGATGAGGGAAACTGTCTGCACTCCCATGCTGACACACATGTTAGATTTGCACAAATGTACGTTTCTCTTCCACAGATTGTCTGTTAGATCAGTGGTCCCCAACCACCGGGTCATTTGGTACCGGGCCGCAGAGAAAGAATAAATACGTTAATTTATTTCCTTATACTGACGATCATACTCGGAAAGTTGTTTTATTTTGAAAAACAGATTCTCTTTTAACAACAACCGTCTCTTCCTCTTGGCGCGCTTGACACGTACCTGTTTCAGTCACGGACCGGTATACCCTAAAAAAATCAAGCTAGCTGAGATTAGTGTAAAACAAATGTATTCGAAGAGCTACTTTGCAAAGAATAAAGGAAACGGCCCAAAGATGAGACGGAAGAAGAGGGAGATGGACAACTGTATTGAAGTTGGCTGTTAAAGTGGCTGAACTGCAGCTGCAGGGACGGTGAGTAGACAACTGCTATAATTGTATTATTGCGGAATCACACGCGCAGGATGGTAGAATCCCTGCTCTCCTCAGGTACCTGTAACACTGAATGAGTCAATAATTAGTTAGAAAAGAACTTCAGTTTCCTTCTTCACTTTCACTGGTGAGTCTCTTTGGGAGAGTCTCTTGCAGGTTGTGGCACTGTTTCCAAGAATACTTATATTTTACAGGTATTAGGGAAATTATCATCATCATTAATTATTTTTTTTTTTCTTCTAACAGATTTTGGATTAAGCATACATTATATTATCATTAACATATCATATCTCCTATAATTTTAAAATGGGCTTCATTAGAGACCTACATATGTGCGAGTGCTGTTTCCGAGGGGCACTGTTATGAGGTTAAGAGTTGTTATGACTGAATGAATCTTTAAGTATACATACACACACTGTACAAATGCACTGTGTATATCATGCATTCCTTTTAAAGAATTAAGAAGCATGGTGTGATCATTAGGTCAAGTCATTCAGAGTATCATTTATGACATTTACAATGTTTTCGTATGTTGCACAGAGCTTTTCAAAGTTTGATGGTATGGATAGTGGACACAAATGCTGCTTCTGGGTGGCTTCAATCAAAAATAAATGGGATACAGTGAACCATCTTCCATTTCGGTGTTCTCAGTGCTTTCTCCCTCTCCCCCCAGTCTCACCCACCTTTCTTCTTTTCATTGCAACATGAGCTGTCCCAATTCACCACAGCCCCGTTTAACTTAAGCGAAACTGATCAGGCAGATACAGATAGCACTTCCTTTTCCCTCCATCTCTTTCCTTTTTCCTCTCCCCCATGTATTTTCTCTCCACCACCCACTCACGCTCTTCTCCCTGATTTCTCATGCATCCCCTTCTCTTTCTCTCTCCCTCCCTCTTCTATCTCACGCATGGTATTTAAATTCTCCACCAGTCCTGCCCTAACCCCATGTTCATCTAACTGAAAGCGATAGGGCAGAGCCGCATAGCGTGTGGGAACCGCCATGTTGTTCACCGAAAATGGGCTGATGATATATTCATCACGGCACAGGCAGTGGGAAGCCTGTGGTCGAGAGAGGGAGAGAAAGTCTCATTTGCTCAGTCAGTTTGGTGTGATGGTATGTGTGGGTGGACATATGTGTGAGCTGATTGTGTGTGTGTGTGTGTGTGTGTGTGTGTGTGTGTTTGTGCGTGTGTGACATAATATAACTGCCCGCTTCCTCAACTGTGACACCTTCCGTAAAAGCCCTTTGCGTGCCAGAGACCTGCAGCAGAAACACTGCTGCTAAAGTGAGCTCCCCATTTCTCTGTCTCTGTTCCTGATGTCCTTTATTGGACTCCTCTGACCTTCACGAGACAACCCAAAAGTAATTTGACAGGTGATCTCTATAATAACCCTCACTGTGCTTTTAGAAATGTATTACTGGCAGGTTATTTAACTTTAAAGTGACCTGCACATGTTACCCAGAAAATTATTGGAAATGAAACTTCAACAACTAATTTCAATTTAGTGGCATGCTGAGGGGAAGTTAAACAGAAACTAGTTGGAAGTTTATGTGACACAGTGTTGACCAGCCAGAGTTATGTAGGCAGGACGGTAAGCACCTAAAAAATTCAAAATTCAAAATAAAGAAAACACCCAGAAGCATGAATGAGACTGACACAGCTGTACAGGTTGTTATAAGACGACTAAAACCTCGCTGCCTACTACCCAAGCTTCTGATGTCAGCATGACTGACACATGGCTCACATCTGATTGGTTCAGGCAAAACAAACACAATAACCCTGCTGCAACAAGAGACTATCTATCTATCTATCTATCTATCTATCATTTTCGTACATTAACATACTGTACAGTATCTATTAACCATAACCTCAAAGGACGATACACATGGGCTCAACCTTTACAACAAACAATTGCTTAACAAAAAGTTAATAAAGGATTGTGTTGTTTCTTAACAGTGAAATAACTATTAAGTATGTTGTATTAACCATTAATTAAGCGTCTATTCAGGATCGAACTTAGAAAGTGTAACTAAAGTCCTCTCTGCCACTGAGAGAGTGGGGAATCATCGTGTTTTCTTGCTATCTGTTAGCTTCAGTTAGCTGCTTTACAGTCTTTTCACATACCTCTTTCTTATTGTTGAGTCCCCTCTGGGCTAAATGGGAATCACTGCTCCAAGGTCTCTGCACATATACAATCATCATATCCTTCAGAAGGCCAGGAAAATACTCGGCAGGCACATATTCTGCTCAGACAGACCAGCTGCCCTCGTTGCAGGAACAACCAGAAGGGCAACCTTCAGACCTGCTTATTGAGGTCTGGGCCTGTGTGTGACCCAGTGACCATTCACTCTCCCCACAACACAGTACTTCAGATGTTACCATGCACTTTATATGTCTAACTACCAGCATTGTCCTTTGTGTTTTAATGAGATGTGTGTGCACTCTGCTATGTGTACTTTTTAATTGCGTCGCAGGAGATGACCACAATAACCTAACTGATGGAAATTCAAACCCTGACACTGCAGCACTGTTGGGCTGAACAGAGTGTATTTAAAACTGTTTGAAATGACAGTGAAAGTGCCCTCAGTGAAGACAATGCTTCATTTTCTTTCAGTGAACCATTCACAAACCCTATTTTCTCATAATAATATCAATATTTATCCTTACATGTGTGACCTGAGAGACATTTAGAAATCAATCAGCGCTGTTAAAGAAAAACAAGCTTTTATATGAGAGAGTAAATGAAACATCTTGGTAATTAAACTGCAGTTTGTGGTTGGATAACATCCTGTGATGTTGGATAAGGTTTTGTTTCATGCCTCGCTGTGAATCCAGGACCGTTTTTACTCTCCCCATCATGCTCTTTCCTTCTCTCTCTCAGCGGCTGTCTCACTGATAGCTCTTTTAAAATGTCCTGCTTTTGATGAGATCATAATTAAGTATCCTAATTACTGCAATTAATCCAGTTACCTATCTGTGTTAATTAGGTGACAGCATTGCTTGTCTGTGCGACACTTACTGTTTATGATGGATTATATCAGGCTGTGTAGGAGGCTGTGAGTGATACAGAGAAATATTTTTTTTTGTAGCTTTGCCATCTACCTTGAAAGTCAATTAAGTCCCTGAAATGAAATACTTGAAAAATAAAAATGAACCCTTCTACTTTTGTTGAATAAAACTGTACTTTTATTCAGCTGTGATTTTTATTTATTCACAAGTAGTGGAAGTGGAATTAATCACATTCAGTAATGAAGGGGTGCAGGTTTTATACACACTAAGTAACTATCTTTGTACAGCAAGTATTTTGCTGGAGAATTGAGATTTTCTTAAGAGATTTTCAAGTCTTTTTACATGTGCATCAAAGCCCCCAGGCAGAATATCGCTCTAAGTCAGTGTGGTGGAATAACAAACAGACACTTCCAGTAGCCTCTATAAGTCTGTAATTTTACTATTAATGATCTTCAGACAAACTTGGTCTCTGAGTAAAAATCATGCACTTCCTACAACCTTGATTCCGAAAACATTGGGATACAGTGTAAACAGTGGCGGCTGGTGGCTGAAAAAATTGGGGAGGACAGGAGGAAAACCAGTCCACGGTGTCATGTTATTTTATACAAGTCAACTACTTAACCCTACTTTCTTATATTCAATGACAATTAAGCAATAAAACAATGACTTACAAGACTTCATTAAATGGCTAAATACAAGACAAAAAATTAATCAAATTTGTATCCTTTCCAGAATTCAACCCCAGTCACCTGTATGACAAGCAACTGCGCTACCCCGTGTACTACCTTAACACTCAACGTTCAACTTTCACGACAGTGACTTTGTTGCTATTCTGTATTGTGTGCTCTGTAACTGTGTTGCTGTCCCGGTCGTGCCGCTAACGTTATGTCCTCCAGCAGGACGAACGAAAGAAACGAAAACTATGAATTATGTTTCTGACTGCTTCTCTCTGATTTCTCCGAACAGTTTTTTTTTCTTTCAGAAATGTGCTTATATTTCCTTTGAAACAGATTCCAATATCGCTGAAAACTCCATATTTCTTGTCCGAGCATGGCTGCCAGTGAAAGCTGTAAAATAAATATAAGTATTTTTGTTTACGGTTGTATACATAAATCCGGCGAAACACGGAAGTAAAGCAGCGCCGCCATTACTGCGGTGCTTTGCTGCTAAGGAAGTAGCGTGTTGGTCCCGTAGCGGTTGTTGAAGACGTTAGCTATGCGAAAATATTCTTCTATTTCTTTTTTTTTTTTTTTTTTTTAAACGTATGCTGTTCAATAATGCCGGGAAGAACATGTTGTGAGACCAGGCGGCAATTTGGGACAGGCAATTAATTCCTCCCTCTCAAAAATCTGGGATGAAAATGTCACAAACTTACCCAGCTTCTCTGTGAATTCTCTGGCATCCTGCTGGGCAATAGTTGTCTTCTGCAAGTGAAGTTGTTGCGGCGGAAGAAACGATTCAGCCGACCAGCACTCGCTGCAAACTCCTCATCTCTGCTGTCACTCACGGTGGCGGACATTTGTTTCTCCATCGCCCTGATCATTTTAGGGGACACTCTCTTCTGTCGTGCCCGTTTGCTGATAACTCATCCTCGCATTTTTATCTCACCCCTAATTTCCACTGAATACGTGTCCGCTGCGTTGCAGCTCCGATCCGGTTTTGCTCCGCCGTCCACCGTCCGGCAATCCCCACCGGTTGCGGTTTGAGTCCGCTGCGGCGCAGTACGGTAGACAGCTGGCTCACGAGGCAGAGGAGTTCCCGCGATAATCACATGATCACTCACGACCGCAGTTATAGGTCTGTGTTATTAAAATCAATGACACGAAGTGTTCCCGACCGAGGGATTAGCAGAAAAGCTTGTGTTTGTCTCTTTTTTTGAGATTTATGTACTGGTGTCAACACCGAGTGTTTTATTTTGAAAGGTAACCGGATGCTGTTTGTTATTTTAGCGCTTGACTTCCTGTCTGCTCGGTGCTAAATTTTGCTGGATTGCTGCGTTGCACTCCGGCATCCGCCAGATATAGGAGTCCTGCGTATCTGTGCCGGAGGGCGCCTGACTGCCGGAGCTGGGACGGAGCAGATACGCAGCGCAGCGGACCTGGTGGAGATTGACACATTGACTAAAGTGAAACGTATTTGCTCCGCTGGCGTGGCGGAGACGCAACGCAGCGGAGACGTATCCAGTGGAAATTGAGGGTCAGGCTCCTCGCTAGCCTTCTTCCTCCCTCCAGCAGGCAGCCTGGCCCTGTTGCTGTCCTCCTCGGACAAACGCTGAAGCTCAAGTTTCTCTCCCTCTCTTGGGGTCGACAGAGAAACATCTAGCGGCTGCTTCTCCCGAGTTTTCCTCTGCATATTTTACGACAGAAAGTTTGAATTTGAAGTTGTACTTTTTTTTTTTGCTGCACCGGAGCCATGGTGATCATCAATGTGATACTGACTGACAGAAAGCAGCACAACACGTGAAAAAGGCGAAGAAGAAATAACGTGCAGTGTCAGTGGTCACGTCTCCTTCTTTAATAAAAAATAATAATAATAATTAGACCCGACATTTATTTGGAACCGGCGGTTATTTATCAAAATATACACCTAAATCCGGCGTTTAAAGTCACCTGACGTTTTCACGAGCAGGATGCTTCCATTGAAAATCCATTAGAGGGCACCGGCAAGTCACAGTCCGCAGCCACGCAGTAATGGCGGCAGGCAAGATGGCGGCGCCCATAGATTTCGCCCTGGATTTGTGTATATTAAGGCGAGTTCAAGATCAAGCAGTGCTGTGCAGCGCTGCGCAGCGCTGCATAAATCGTGATGCATGCTGGTTAAAATGTGTCCACGATGACCTGGATGGGAGTGGTTTCTGCTCCGCATCTGATGTCACATGACCTTAAGTTATCGCGGGAGCGAGGCTGCTGCAGAGCATTCACGCAGTTGCTCTCCAGGTACTGCGCGACCCCAGACCCACCTTCATGACGTCAGGACTTTGCCCTAATTGGCTCTCATCTACGCTGACGTATATGACGTGCGTTTCGATGAATTTACATATCCATAAGGTCTATGCCTTAACTCAAATATCAAATACTTTCAGATAAGTAGGAGTCGTGTGGCCGCAC
Source organism: Sparus aurata (assembly GCF_900880675.1). Lineage (NCBI taxonomy): Eukaryota > Metazoa > Chordata > Actinopteri > Spariformes > Sparidae > Sparus > Sparus aurata. The sequence continues at coordinate 23,999,047 of NC_044202.1, read as the reverse complement.
CTATGGATAGTCAACACGAATAAACCTACAAAATCCTTCATCTATCGCAACAGATGATGACGCGAAAGATGTCGTCAATAAACTGCTCAGTTCTGTCAGTTTAGGGTGATGATGGAGAAGTGATTAACTGCTGTGTCCAGTGTTATCTGTACTATCCACTCTTATTAATTAACCCTTTCTGTTCCCGTCACATTAACAACACAAAGAATTATCCTGAGCTATTCTGCGTGTGATGAGATGGCGCAGCGGGACAAAGCATCTGATTCAGTCATTTGTTCTGATTATTGTATTTCATTCATTCAGTGAAATGTATTTAATTCATTGTGATGTTGCTATGAGAAAATGCTTCATCTTATGTGTCTATAGTTATGCTTATTTGTTAAATGTAGTCAGCAAATTCCCCTCAGCTGTGATGTAATCATGCACCTAAGCACAGTTGTCATCATAATAATGAATAACTGTTGTAATTGTATTGTTATTGTGCAAGACTTACTATAATGTACCAGATAGACAAATTTCAAATGTATTTAATGGTGACATTACAAATAAAACAGAACATGAGCATTTACAGTAAGACAACATTTAGGCTCTTCATCTACTCTTGATGAGCCACTGTGTGACTGTTTGAAGTGAAGTAATTACAAAGTATCCAAATTTGAAGTTGTTATTGTGACAAAGCTGTCACATTATGTTGTCTCTAAATATGAACATAAAAAGTAATCAGATGAACACATCCTCTGCAAAAAGACAGGCTTGACACGGGTCTTGATCTCCGGTCGTCTGCATGCAACACAGCAGCAGTTCCACTGCTCTATTCCCTCAGCCCAAATGGTTTGGTTGACTAATATTTTGAACATCTCAGATTGAATAATTTCTGAAGGAGATTAATATGAGAAAAAGGCCAGCAAAGTTTCCATAGCATCACTTAAGAAAACTGATCGCAGTCGTTGTTGATTGTAATCAAACATTAATGGAATTTCAATTTCCTCCACAAACACCGCAAGCTCAGCCAGGTCAAGTCACGTCTACGGGAAGAGAGAGTGTCCAACTTCATAGCAGCGTTTGTAGCCCCGCCCCTGCTGTCGCCAGCAGATCTCGCTGATGTGATCAGGCAGCAGGAGGACAACTTGAACGCGCCCAATGTGAGAATGAAATTTAGGAACTGTTAATGGACCAACCTGCTGTCAATCTTGCATTCTGGTTGCTGATTGGTAAGGGAGGACGTCCTCCCTTAGCGCGTCATTTTACGTGTCTTAGCCAATCATAGATCAGCATGAAAAAATCCTTAATGCACTGAGTGAATGGAAGGAGATCCCTCCCACGGAGGACAGAAGCCCTCCGTCCTCCTCTAGCCTCACCTTCCTGCTCCCTGCTCCTCTCACAGACTGCTCTGTCTCCTCCGTCTGCAGCTGTCGCTGTTCAACCGTTTTATGTGGATTTTCTTCCAAAGAAGAAACTTTTTTATGATATATATATATATATATAAATATGTATGTATATATATATATATATATATATATATATATATATATATATATATATATATATATATATATATATACACACACACACACACATATATATATATGTACTGGCAACAGTTTTGCAAAGTGTTCCTGAGCCCATGAAGTGATATCATTTATACAACCATGTGTTTCACAAGGCGGTGAACCTCGTCCGATCCTTGCTTGGGAACGACTGCGTCTTTAGAGAACCTTTCGCCTGTTACCAGTGAACGTGTCTATCTGTGGAATGTTCCAAACAGGTGTTTTTGATGTATTTTTAGATTAGATTTTAAGATGGCTGTTTGTGTTGGCACAAACACTGCCTGAATAAAAATTCACACTTTCGTCACATAAATAGTTAATAGTGATTAAATTATCATGGCCAAGCTTTGAGAAAGAAAAACACCATTGATTCTGGGTTAGAAACATCTAACTGATACAATTTGTATCCCTTCCTGGTAATATTGATGAGCCACACTGTCCACGTCAAAGCCTACAAATATTCTGCATCTGTCCATGGTCCTGAACTGTCTGCCTCAAACTCAACACAAAACATACTTTTAAGTGAATAAACGTAGTATGCATCTTTTCCGACGCACTCTTTAGCGCGGAAGTGACGCACCTCCTGAGAGCCTCTTGCCGGTTGGATTGGAGACGCGTAACCATGGTAACCTGTGCCAACCTCACCTCCACCGGCAATCTGCACTAATACTCTTCTAATAATAATCTAATAATACATCCTTGATAGGCATCCAATAAGAAGCCACACAATAATAAATGCGAACCGCAGGCGAACTCGTTAAGTGATGTTGTTGTACTGGACTGCATTATATTAACGTTACATTATTATAGAGGTGCCGGTAGAGGTGAGGTTGGCATGGGTTACCACAGTGTTGCTGTCCGCCATTGTCTGTTGTGTTGTTGTTGTTGTCACCGCTGCATTGCATTGTGGGATATTTATGCCGGGCGTAGTGTCCAGTGCTTGCATACTTCAATATTTACCATAAATAGTATGCACCTCACGTACTATTGGGTTCATACTAAGGTTTCGGACATACTGAAAATCTCACATACTATTTTAGCATACTCAATAGAATGTCAGTATGGAATTTTGGATGCAGCCATATACTGTAACCGTCCATACTCTTGAAATGTCTACTTTTAAGTGCTAGATGCACACTGTAGCTGTCCATGGTCCTGAAATGTCTGCTTTCAAGTCTCCCTCAAATATTTTGGCCTGATCATGCTAATATCTTTGCTATTGCTAATTCATGCTTGTGATGTTGTTCTTGCTAGAACGGCAGTCTGGTTGCGATTGTAATAGCTTTGTAGGACTATTAACCACACCCCCATTCTCTGTTTGCGATAGAATGTCAACACCTAGACAGGGCGAGCAACCGACTGGAGGTGGGCGTTAAAGGAGTGATCTGAAACGGTGTGTGAAGACATAGAAAGATGTTGTCCATCTGTTAGGTTGATAACATTTCTGTCTCTGAGGGGCAGGCTCAAACAATGTATCTGCTCATGTGTATGTGAACGGCTCATCAGTATCACCTGTTTTTTGATTTGCTTTACAACTTGATTTCCTGCTGAAGGGTAAATGGACTTAAATCCAATGAGCTGAAGAGCTTTGCTCACATGCTTTCAAATAGCAATGGCAGGATCCAACTCTGTCATTACGTTTTGTATAATGCACTTATACCAGAGCCATGAGCCACTGCAGTTAATTATACTCTGAGTTAAACTGACCAATACTTTAAATCATTTCGCTTCCATGACAACTTGCACCGACAGGATTGAAAGAAGCATACTGAGGGTGAGCTATACTACCATGACTGATATTCATTATTAAAACACCATCATGATTTATCTTTGAGGGTCTCAGGACAGAGCGTGTCATATGCAGTACAGATTGCAAAACCCCTTGACGCAAATGTATGTACATATATATAATACAAATTTGACTTGACTTGAACTCTGTATATGTTTTCATGACAAGCTGAAGGTTATGGATTTTACCTGACGTGAACCTGTCCTCACATTTTTACACTGAAGCTACTGCAGACACCTCAGTAATAGCCTGTGAGTGTGTGTGTCTGAGTGGGGGTCACACTGCTTCAGAGACATCTTGTTCCCAAAGTACAGCGGCAGGTCATACTGATGTTCTCTCTCTCCCTCCTTGTGTAACTCCCTTGCTCTTTCTCTTTCTGTGTCTCTCTGCTGAACTAGGACAAGGACATACACAGACAAAGTAGTGCCTATTAGTGTCCTGCCCTGGACCCCCCCTCCACACACAAACACACACACACACACACACACGTGCACACGTGCAGTAACACTTGCCTGGAGGCGACTGCGGGGGATGAGAGGAACCAGTCATTTTGTTACAGTTACCTCCTGTTTTATCAGATAAGTACAGGCCATCCAGATGGCGCAGCAGGCAAGGACACATGAGACTTTTTCCTCCATGTGCATAGCCACAATCTGAACATGTTTTAAAGGTAATGAGCCAGTGCTGTTAAAGCTGTGGGACAGGAACAAAAATGGGACAGAAAAGAGTGGGTATAGATTTGTTCAGGAGCTGCAGGGAGACAGACAGTTTGGTTCGTGAGATGAACATTCCACTCAGACATGATAAGCTTAAATGATAGTGGTTTAAAATCCCAGCCTAGACTGTGATACACAGCAGGGAGCCTGGAGCAGTGGTCCTGAAAGGCCTGAACTACATGCAGGTGCAATGTACTCTTTTTTTATTTTTTTTTTCAAATCAATCAAAAAAAGAAAGAAAAACAATGACAGCGAGGACAGGAGCACAAGTCTCCAAAACACACACACCTACAGAATATATGGTGAGCGGCCCAATCACAAGGATAAAATGTTGGCAGCTAGCAACATCGGTAAACCACAGATGCGTTCAGATTTGTATGTGTCACAGGCCAGGTACCACGTTGACACGTCTACAAAACGTGTTATATCACCTTCAGCATGTTTATTACCTGACCTTAAATCAGGAGGTGGAGGGGTTGTCAGTGGAAATACAGGCAAGAGAGGGCTGCCACGGTTCACGTCTGTGTTGCAAACACTGGATATTTTAAAGGGGACCTTGGGACAATCGCAAGTTGTGTTGTGTCGACAGCCAAAGTCAAATTAAGTCAGGAGGTCTACATTTCTGTTATATACAGCACAGAATGCTCCGTCCTATGTGGGTCTGCTGAGACATGCATGCACCAGAGATATAAATCAAAAGTAGCTGCTAACAAATTGAAACTAATCTCTCCATTAGGTTCGTCAACTGGCTCATGCTATGTAAATACAGGATTGCGGACTGTCCGACTGATTGATTGATGGCACTCTTCCACAGCTTACCCAATTGGGGAGTAGGAACCCCCCCCCCCCCCCGGTACCTCAGTTAACCAACTCTGTCGCAAGGAGAGATCACCTGTCAGTCACAGCACGCCCTCACTACCAATTAAACTGCACAAACTGACAGTGTGTGTGCATAAGTATGGATCAGTGTGTCTGAGCGTGTGAGAGAGACAGAGAGATAGATACCCTGTACCCTTGGATGAATTTGCATGTGCGAGCGTGCACGTGGACGATGCCGCGGACGGCTGACAGCTTCCGTCTCTCCCTCCGCTCATCACTCATCGCCTCTGTTTCGCTCTTCTCCTCCATCTTCTCCCCAGCTCCTCTCTTTATCTCCACAGCTTTCTTCTCTCAACTTCTCTCTACACCCATACATTTTTTATGCATCTTGCCTTTACTTTTCACTTACTGCCTTGCACTCTATCCCTCTCAATCAATGTCGCACATAATTAACACCTACAGCTTTAGCTCGACAGGCCAATTAAAGTCAACTGTGGGATCAAGTGGTTGATGGCCACCTACCTGGAAGGAACGAGCAAGACACAGGCTCATTTGTCAGTGCCAATCCTGGCTTTAATAGTAATCGAGTCCAGGCTCACAGTATGGTTTGGAGGCACAAAAAAGCGTCACATTCACTTTGCAAAATGATCATTAGAATAAATGAATGTTGAATAGAAAAAGCTTTTTTTTTTTTTCTTTTATTGACCACTTGTTTTCAAAGAGGTCACTCAAAGCACTTCCCGAGCACAGCATGAATCCGCTGAGAATAAACCCTCAACTCTGCAGCTTCACACAGCTCTATGGGGCTGAACAGTGTCTGTGGTTTTCTGGTTTGTGACTTCATTGTTCCAGTTCAGTCTCATCACTCTTGATATCTGCTGTCTGTTTTCGGCCGTCATAGGCAGCTGTTTTCAGCAAAAAAAAGCTGGCTAAATCCCACATGCCTGGACTCAAACGGCTGAACATAGAGTCTGATGGTTCTTTTAGTGTACAGCCAAGGGCGGTTTTAGTGTATGTTTTTGATATACTGACCAAAAACACAGGCATAAGTAAAGACCATATTGGACCTGCATTCACCACCTGAGTGTCCAAAGATTTACTCTTCCATCTCGGTGAGGCCATCGTGTTGTTGTCAGACTGTCGGTTTTTGAACAGAAAATAACTGAGAATTACTGAAATGAAACACACATTAATTCCTAGTTTCTTATTAGCAAAGATGCACATATTTTTAGTTAATCAATGTCTTGATCATGGAAAAAAGAAAAAAAGTTTGATTAACTTTTTCTTTCATAGCCTTCATTAATGCAATTAACACTGATTCATTTGACACATCATTGATGCTGCTTTATATTTCATAGCTAAACAGCGAGCCAAAAATCTTCACATACAGTCGGGGTTGATTATTAAAATGACTGCTTCACTAACCTGGACATGGCTGTTTGCAGCTCGTGTTGATAAAACATGAACATTAATGAAATGTAAGTCTTTGAATTAACAGGCACTTGAGCTGCTTAATGTCCTGCCATAATCACCATGATGTATTAAACATAATCGCCTATGCTAATAAGGACATTAGTTAGGTTAATTAATGCATCGATTAACAAATGTTTTTTTATGTCAACGTACTTGTCATTACATATGCATTAAGTGGAGGTGTTAGCCAGGGTGGTGGGGGCGGATTGAGTTTTGATAGAATCAGGTCACTCTAGTCAGGTTTTCCAAAGAATACAAAGAAAACACTGAGAAAGAAGCACATAAATGTATTTTCTAAAAGAGTCAAGCTTCTAAAATGCAATAGTCAAGGTCCAGAGAAAACAATTCTGTTTGGTTATGAATGCTCATCCAGCCGTCAAACTCTCAAAGTTTTGGCTCCCGAGAAAATCACCAAAGAAAAAAAGCATTGCATGGATGTTATCTTCTCCTTTCCACAAAATCCACTGTTTCTGTTGCCTTTAAAGCCTGAATCACTCTACAGTGTAGCTTGTGTTGTTCAAGGGGAAGAACTTTAAAGCTTCTCTAAAGTTGAAAAAAACTAAAGCAGCTCTCGCATCGTATGGGAATAACCTCCGCAACAACTTGACAGCTCAAAGCTGAAACTTACTGTTCATGTATTTTTAACCTGTTTGATGCCATCAGACAAGATGTTTTTTTTTTTTTTTTTTAAGCTTTTTGCATGTGTGTTGAGGGAGATGTTTGAATGTGACAGATTGTTATTGAGAAAGATCATTCATTTCCAACAATTTGATCGGAGAGGAGAGCAAACGTCAGCATCCGCCAAAGTCAAAGAATTTGCCTTGAAGGAAGTGCTCATCATCCAGCTAAATCTAGACTTAGATGATAGTTTGGGTTTTTTGATATGGGGTTGTATGAGGTACTTATCCCCGGTCAGTGTATTACCTTCAGTAGATGACCGTCAACTCCGCTCCTGTATGGAGAGGCAGCGCCCAGCACCGACGGGGAAGCAGAGAATTGTTCGGCTTAACGAGACAGAGAGCAAGACGTATTTTAGCCACCTAAAAGAAGGCACACCTCAAAAATATATTAAGGTCTAAACTTGAAAATTTTGGCACTTTAAATTGATGTCGGACAACATCCATTTTCCAGTGCACATGCGCACTGTATTTTTATGATGGAGCCTCTTTTTGGTGCCTAAAATACGTCTTGTTATGGTGCTGTTTAGCAGTACGATGCACACAGGGGGAGGGCTGATGTTCATCTACTGCAGGTAACACACTGAAGGCATTCACAAAAGACCCAAACTATCACTTTAAAGCCGCTCTAACCTCTAAGTCTCCACCTTGAGGTCAGACCTTGAATGTGACACTTCCAGCCCAAGCACACTGAAGATTATCCTGCTAGGATGATGATTTATAATTTATGGTAATTACTATTTTACCCCTCCAGAGTGGAATGATAAGTAAACCATCATCATAATATCACCATGTTTAACCCTAAACCCTAACAATAACGCTCAACAGAGATTGAGTGTGTGTTTATGGGTCGTCATGAAGATGTGTTTCCTCCCAAATTAAGGACTGTGTGAAGCAAACAAAAATCAGCCTGTCTGAGCACGGTGCTGTGGTTTTAATTACACATTACAGCTTCCCAATGTACAAACAGTTCTCGTAAAATGTTGCATAAAGGGATGTTTTTATTATTCTTCCTCTCTACACTGTTATTTCTTACATGTGTGTGTCTTCTTTGTTAGAGCACATCAATCCCATGGGGCTCTTTTCTAGAATAGGTTTTAGAATACAATTACTGACACACACATGTACATCTGAACACAGACATGCAAACACGCCTTTAATGAAAACACATGCAGACGCACACACACACACCTACACACACACACACACACACACACACACACACACACACACACACACACACTACTTTGTTCTGCTCTACCCTGCAAGAAATTGTTGATATGCGGAGGGTGGTTCACTCTTACCTGCGTTTTAAATGGAATCATCGACAATATAAAAAATAAATAAATAAACAAAACAAAAAATTACAAAAAGCAACTCTTTAATATGAAAGTGAAAACAGATTTCTATAAAATAGTGTCAATAATTACAAATATTTTCACTCCATTCTTCTTTGCAAAACTGCTTAAGCCCTGTCTGGTTGCACGAGGATCGGGGGGTTAACGGCCCTTTTCAAGTCCAGCCCCAAATTCTGTGTTGGATTAATGTCTGGCCTTTGACTCAGCCACTCCAGAACATTCTCCTTGTTGCCGTTAAACTATCTCTGCGTAGCTTTCACTGTATGCTTTTGGTCTTTGTCTTGCTGGAAAATACATCTTCTCCCAAGTTGTAGTTCTCTTGCAGACTGAACCAGGTTGTCCTTCAGGAATTCCCTATATTTTGCCCCATTCATTTTACCCTCCACCTACACCTTCCAGGGCCTGCTGCCCTGCATCCCCACAGCATGATGCTGCCACCACCATGCTTCACGGTGGGGATGGTGTGTTTGAGGTGATGTGCAGTGTTTGGTGTCTGCTAAACATTGGGTCTAGATTGATGGCCCAAAAGCTCAGTTTTGGTCTCTTCAGATCAAATAACCTTCTTTCAGCTGACCTTGGGTCTCCCTCGTGCCTTTGGGTGAACTTTAGTCGAGATTTGATGAGTTTTCTTCAACAGTGACTTTCTCTTTGCCTCTCTCCCATAAAGCTTTGACTGGTGAAGAACCCTGGCAACAGTTGTTGTATGAAGAGCCATTCCCGGCTTCCAGAATACTCATAGATGTCTTGGTGGCCTCCTCAACGGGTCTCCTCACGGTCACTCAGTTTGTGTGGATGACCTGCTCTAGGAAGATTTACACCTGTGCTATATTCCTTCCATTTCTTAATGATGTAAATCCATCTGAACTCTGGGGGATGTTTTGTGTCTTGGTAATGTTTTTGTATCCATCCCATGACTTATAGTTTTTGATAACCTTTTCACAGAAGTGCTTGGAGTGTTCTATTGTCTTCATGGTGTAATTGTAGCTAGGAATACTGATAAACCAGTGATTTGACCTTCCAGCACAGGCGTCTTCATACGACAATCAATTGAGACATATTGACCGCAGGTGATCTCACTCATTTGAGACTACTAGCACCGACTGGCTGGACCTCTGTTGAATTAGGATAGTCACTTTAAAGGGGGTGAACACTTACACAATCTCGTTTTACAATATATATTTTAGTTAATTGACGTGCATTTGTAGAAAATCAGTTTTTTATGTCATATTAGTGAGTTGTCATAAACTGGCCATAGGCCATGACAAAAAGTAGGAAAGGTGCAAAATGAACATCATTTATTATAATCAACATAGGAAACTAAACCATTAACAGCTAAAAGGGGTGTGTATGTCAGTGGCATCAGTGGTGTTAATGTGGATGTGTGGAGAGATGGTGTGTTGTTGTTGTTGGTGGAGAAAAACAATAGTTTAAACAAGGTGCAGGTGAAAAGAGGCGAGCGAGAGACAAGAAGGCGCCTGCCCAGTTAGATTCCAGACTTTATATCCTCCAGAGCACTGAAACCAGGTCCTCCAGATCTGACTGTTACTACAATCAGCTTCCCCTGGTAACCTCAAAGGGGGCAGGGAAAGGATGTCAATAACCAGCCTGCACAAACACTCAACCAGCAGCGGGGGCCTTCAGAATCATTGAATTGACCATGATTCAATTTATAAAAGCAATAAAATAGTAAACAATTAAGTAGGTGAATCCTTGTTATAGGCACTGTATGGTCAGCAGTGAGTGCAACTAGTAACAGTTTGGGGGAAGGTGATATAAATCAGAGTGTGGTGATTACAAATTACTAATTCATTGCTCTGAGAGAACCTAGACAGTGAATCTAGATGTTAACACAACAGTTTATTAGTACACTGACAATAAATGTAAATAACTCAGTAAACCTGCTTATAACATTCCACCAACCTAAATTCAATAAAGGTAAACACAGAGCACTCTGATGTAGCACTTCTCAAATCAAATGTTGCCTTCAGGTGGCTGCAGGGATTTATTAAAATGAAGGATAAACTTTTCATACAGATAAAAAAAGCTGTGAACAACAGATATGGTAACAACAGTTTTCTCAGATGTTGCTTTAAACAAATCTGATGACTTGCGAGTGTTGTATTTGCACCATTGTTCCATGGGGTTATTCAACACACACGTGCTGGCTCAGCTTGACTTGGTTGGACCCGGCTCTTCAGCCCAGCATAGCTGGGATTCGGCACTTTGTTACAATTATTAAAGCTGTTATCAAAGCTCCATTAATTCATCAATCTACACATTTATTTTCCTATATATTCTTCAAGATAAAAGTCCTGTTTTTTGTGTAATTCAAAAAGCTTTTATTATGAAGTAGCTAACTCCAGAACTGCTCCATTTTCACCAGCAATTACTTTAACATGACTCCTCTTGAACAGTAGTAGATGAAACAGTAAAAGAAAACAGATGTCAGGGTACAATCAGAGGACGACTGAGATAAACTGAACTTTGTCAGTGTAAACTGTAAATGTGAGTGTGAGATTGACAAAAAGAGGGGATGAAGTTGCTTGTAGCTCATTCTCCATAACACACAATGCACTGCTGACAAATGGTAAACACGCTGCAGCAGACATTACACAGAGGAAATGGTAAGGTTACACATACATTCTTTTCAAACTGTGCTGTACCACCAGAGAATTAAGTATATGTGTGTGTGTGTGTGTGTGTGTGTGTGTGTGTGTGTGTGTGTGTGTGTGTGTGTGTGCGTGCGTGTGTGTGTGTGGAAAAAGCAGGCACAGGCTTCATTGTGATAGATGCTTCCCATTAAGAGAAAGGAGAAAGATGGAGGGAGAGAGGGAATAGAAGAGAAAGCAGAGGCAGTGAGAGGAGGAATTGAGCTCATTTGAAATAAGTCCTTGGTTACGTTAAAACACACACCAATATTCTCTTTGATATTGAGGATAACCATACAAGTGGTCCATTCATTAGGTGGCGAATATGAGTGCCACATCTTATTTACAATAATTGAGGTGAAGTCATATTCTAAACCTACAGTATTTGCTGGCGGTAGCAGTAGCAAACACTGGCCATGTTTGTTTATCAGAGTCATATGAAGACAGGAGCACTGTTTAGTATGCTGGTCTCCTCTTTCATCATCTTGCTGCATTATGCAACAACATGCACTTACAGGAACTGCGGCGTAATGAATTACAGTATATTTACTGTATTAACTCGGGTCAATAATTTACTTGACTTAGTCTAAAGTGGTGTGCATCACTACACTACACTTTGTGCTGACTGCGTCCCACTTATTGCATCAGGAAACGGTCAGTGGTAAACTTCATCTGAAAATAAATGAACATTAGTTGATATTACTTCTTTGTGTTTCCCTGTCGTATGCTGGCACAAGTCCGTTTATACAACCATAACTGAAATAAATTAGCATGGAAATCAGCATGAATTGCCATTCTACAGCCGTCCCATACATGCATACATACATTAAGAAAAGGCTTCAGATCTTTGTGGTTGAGCCAAGAGTAGCATTTCCCAGCTGGTTGAGTGTGAAATGTGCATTACATCTTCATCCAGCGCTAAGAAATGCTGCTCGAGTCTCTTCTCAATTAAAGTCAGTCATCAGTAGTCAGAATCAGTCATCAAAAAAGCCCTGTAGAGAGGGCCGCACCTGCTGCTTTTAAGTCTTCAGGGAGCACCATGAATACAGCCATCAGTCATTAGAGGACTGGGATCAGTAACTGTGCCAGTAGTGACATCAGGTGATTTAAGTACTGAACATTGGATGCTGCCAAATCAATGAGGGACCGGAAGGCATCCTAGTGGGACTCTATTTAAGGGTTGAACTGTTGGAACATCTAGTCCAAGACACAAAGAGCCATTGATTACAAAATATTCAACACCTTAAAACTTCTCTAGATTTCTAAAGACACACAGTGAAAGAACATCAGAGAAAAAAACACATCAGCTTGTTTGTGAACACCAGACTAAAACTGATCTACAGAATCCAGTGGAAAGAGGTCAAAGGTCATTGAACTAGAGAAGTCAAAGATCAGTGACCTGAATGACCAAGGAAATATCTGACAAAGGCCATCTTTGAGCAGACACTAGAGGCTAGTCTGACCTTTCTCCAAAGCAGATAAGCAAACTCGACTGTGATGTGGGCAAAGCTCCAAAAAAGCAGAACTTGGAATTTGACTGACAAATAGACTAAAGATGCCCTAATTTTAATTGGCACCAAATATGAAATACTTCTTCCATAGCATGTAATGCTAAATCTCTTCGTACTGCCTGCCCCCAATAGATGATTGCTCCCCTGACCACTGGCACAACCCAAGAGGCCAACACTTCAAGTCGATGGTCATGAGCAACTTATCTTAAATTCTACACCAAATATTCTCATTGAACTGCTTCACAGTAACTGTACTTAAGATGACAAAATCACAAAACTGGTAGTCGTGACTCATCAGAGGTAGATTGTGGGCACGAGCTTGACAAACCCTAACCTGATCACTAACACTAGAAATGTAAACAAGCTAGCAGCTGTGACCTTTTCTGCTTCTTCTTCCCCCTTCAACATATGATAATGGATGTAGCCAGACCATTTCCATTGCTTCAGGGTTGATTTTATGTTCTATATGTTTGCTTCCATTTATCATGCTTTTTAGAACTTTATAACATATTAGATTTGTAAAGATTAAGAAAAAATCATCAATCCTGATACAATGAAAGTACACTGAAAGAAGTTCCTGTTCCTGTGGTAATTTGATCCATATGGGTGCTGAACTAAAAACACAATATTGGTCTTACCTTAGAAAATAACTTCTGCAGGTGTTCTTTGAAATAAAATACATTTGTTATAAATATTTATACATGTTCTTTTCTTGTTGAAGCCTTGGTTAGAGCTCCCTTATTCACAACATGTTTAGAAAAAGAGACAGGTTGAAGAATCCTTGAAACCACTCATGTATTTAATATAAGGACGTACTATACAGAAATACAATCGAAGCAAAATGCAGTGTTATGCCCCCTATGGTTGACCCAATGAGTTAATGCTTCAATACTTGCATCTAAAATTTAAACATCTCATCACAACTGCTACTGTGTACTAAGCTTTAAGTCCTAGACTCCAAACTTCTTCTTAAGCAACCAAAACTCACTGGGGAAATAGCACTGGAAGTAGGCAGATGGATGTGATGTGTTATACGCTCTTACTTTCAATTCATCTTTTCTGTCGACTGTGTTCCTGATGTCCTCATCTCGTTTCCCTTCTCTATCTTAAATGACTGTCTCTTTCACTTGATTCAACTCATTTGGATTTTTTGTCACCTTTTCTCTTTTCCCCCACATTATCCTATGTTCTTGATGGTTTACCTCAAATTCCCTTACAGCCAGCTCCAGTGTATCCACATTTTCATTCCAGGGACCCGTTTTCATACCAGCATAGTGAGGACATTTATGCATTGTGAGGACATTTAATTTTCTTTCTTTTTAATCTCAGTTCCAAACCATAGTAGCAAAGAAATGTACCTACTGTGAGGACATTTTGCTTCGTCTTCTCTACTTCAAAGAACTGTTTGTGGGTTTAGACTTGGTTTCAAGGTTCAGGTTAGAATAAGGTTTTCCTCTTTCCTCTGCTCTTACACTGCTTTCAATTTTATCACAGCCTTCCTCCCTTTCATTCAGTTCCCAATTTTGAGAGTGACTTCTTTCTTCCCTCTTCCCACCCATCTATCAGTCCTTCCAGGATGTAATTACACCTTTTATATCCCATTTCACCACTTCCTTTCCCATATACCTATGTCTCTCTTTAGCTCTGATAGTAATTGCTGCCTCTGACAATTTGAAGCCATTATCCATGGAGCAAATGGAAAAAAAGACATTAAACCTGGGACACACTACATGACCATACAGACTGCGAAACAATTGGGTAAAACGCCTAAAGCCGCAGTGCAGCGGCATGCCCAGTGGCACAGGAAGCTGTTTGAGTTCTAAGGATTTCAATAAGCCTTCTCAGAAATCCTATAAAGCTGAGGTCGAGCAAGACAATTTAGCTAGAGTTTAGCTTAGGGAGGAGATAAAGAGGATTCACTTTTAACAAGAAGAGGAGGAGAAAGAGGAACCTGAAATGCAATGTGTAGCTGTTGGTGGACCGAAAGACATGGTTTACCAAAGAAACAAAACAGACAAACTGGATGCAAATCAATCGTTTTTAACAGAAAAATTGTACAAGCTAGCCTATATTTTGAAACCTTTGCCCAAAGTTGACCCAATCAGGACCATCTTAACTTGCTAGTTAACATGTTATAGTGAGCTATAGTTACAGCTGATCTCCTTAATCCATATAAAAACCAACACAAAACGTATTCTTCTTTGTGTAATGGTTGCCCAAAAACATGACAAGATGACAAGAGACATGATTTAAAGTAGGACACAGACACAGCAGACTTTTACAATGCCAAGAGAGATTTTAAACCTTAAACTTATAGGCTTGATCAGAGGCCACCGTTGGAAGATCTCAGGTTACACAAAGGTTCACATGAACAATTCAGTAATGTATGGCCTGTGCGCGCCTGACCATTTAACACTTTGAGATTAAAACCATCAGGCACCAGGTGTAAAGAAGCCTTAATTAACAGGTGTACTGTGATTCCATATCTTTCTTTTAGTAAGAAGTGCAATATGTAAAATAGTTGGTTGATGAGTATCATTCCCAGGTTGTACTAAGTACTAATACTAACACCTCATCATATCTTAACAACTGAGCTGGTCGATTGCCAGTGACTCCCAACACATCATGAACATTCCACTGTGTACCAGCGACCGGCGTACCAGACCTTTGTCTTATGCTCACTGTTTGATAACCGTAAATTACCAAATAATAACCGGGTTTAACCGCAGGGGTCCCCTTTCAACGCCGGGTGCAGGTGTATATTTTGATAAATAACTGCTGGTTCCAAATAAATGCAGAGTCTAATTTATTTAGAAAAACATCAAGGAAGAAGACGTGACCACTGACACTGCACGTTTTTCTTCTTCGCCTTTTTCACGTATTGCACTTGCTTTCTGTCAGTCAATATCACATTGATGATCGCCATGGCTTGACGTTTCTTTGTCGACCCCCAGAAAGTGAGAGATTGGCAAAAAAATCAAACTGAGCTTCAGCGTCTGTCCGAGGAGGACAGCAAAAGGGCCAGGCTGCCTGGTGGAAGTAGGAAGAAGGCTAGCGAGAAGCCTGAGATAAACATGCAGGAATGAGTTATCAGCAAACGAGCACGCCACAAGAGAGTGATCAGGACGATGGCGAAACAAATATACGCTACCATGAGTGACAGCAGAGATAAGGAGTTTTTGTAAGGAAGGAATTAAACGCCTGTCCCAAACTGCCGCCTGGTCCCAAATAAACGCCTGGTCTGTGAAGTGATTGAAACAAATAAACGCCCAGCTATTATTTGGTAATTTACGGTAGGTTGAATAGGCACCAAAATGTCTAGGGAAACATTGTGGTTTGAGTTGAATTAACAACACTACTTGACCTACACTATGAAGTTTAGATTTCTTCAAATTCAACTTCACATTCAGTTATGTTATAGACATGTTAGCAAGTTAAAATAACCTAGCATTACCTTACACGCTCTTGTTTGACCCAACCATCTGCCCCCAACCTCCTCCCTCTGCAGACTCCTCATTGTACTTAACCTGACTTCCTCCTTCACTGCCGTAATAATGACTACCATCACTTTAGGGTGCAGCCTAAATACAAACACTGGTATGGGTTGTTTTAAGCTGTTTTCACAGTCATACTACATTGTTGTTTTTCTATTTAACACCGGCTGCAAATACCGATGCTTCAGGTCGGTACAACCTCCCAGCACGTAGCTTCAGTAGTTGATGGCCTGGAAATGAGAATCAAGAATCAACTCAATTTCTCTTAAATTGCTGTTGGCAGTTTTATGCGAGTTTGTGTCAGTGAAAAGAGCATGCAAGAGCAAATGCATTGTATACATGAGTTTTAGCGTCTCAAAAACAAAACATCAGTCTAATCTTGGCAATGTTTTACCAAACAAGACTGAACTTTCTTGGTAACACTGTGTTAAAAAAATATAAGCTTGTATTAAACTTTATACCGGGATTATAACTTTCAAATTTAAAAGTCCTTAATTTGACAATACATGATCTGAAATATGTTGAGGGACAATTTGTCTTTTCTGGATAAAACAAACAAACAAAAAAAAAGCTTCAGTTCAGTTTCCATACAGTTTTCGACATCATGTCCACAGTTGTTTGATGAGTGCAGCTAACAAAGGTCAGTGGGCTTTATTGAAAGGTACAGTTCGCTGACCGTGGTATTAAAGGTCAGTAATTCCCCCAGAGACATCTGAATGATGTGCTGGGACACTCAAGTCTCGCCCTAAACTGTATCTGTCTTTAAACCTTATTACCACCTTAATGGGACACTGTTTCTCATAATTGCCACCAAGAATGAGTATAATTGAGACCATAATATCTTTACTGACTTTGCACTTAAATTACTTGTTAAACAGAGCTCTTTGTAGCTACCAATATTTGATTGAGTACCTACAGCTACAGATTAGTAAATTGTTTTAATTTCTGATTAAAGGCCGAATCATAGAGGAGTCTGTAGGTACAGAAACACTAGGCCTCCCACTCTTTTATTATGAGAAGAAAGAAGTGCTAACTGTTTCCATTTTTAGCCAATTACATTTTGAAATGAGCTGCTGCTAATCACTGATGCAGCAGGTTAAACAACTAAAAAGAAGAAACACATTTTTTTTAGTTGCAGAGGAGGTATACCTGTTGTATTCACAGTGTCACTGTGTTTGTGTTGCTGGATGTGACAGTGCAGGCACAGTTAGAGGAAATTAACCCAGAAAGCGAGTCTGATGGTCCTGACTGCAAAGTTGGCAAGGTGCTCACAGTAATCCATACAGCTCTGACATGCTGCTGCTCTTTTCCTGGCAGCTGAAGCTGTGCAAACACTCCAAACAGTCCAAGCAGGCCAAGTGACCCACACACAACAAGACACACACCCAGAGGCTGCCTTTAGACAACAGATGGATGGGGAACTTCCACACAATAAGAGCACAGAGTTTGTCCAGATACTGTAAAGGTAGAAACCCTTTTTTTATCAGTCCCAGAAGGCTGTCCAATTTTCGAATTTCAACTGCCACCTCATCCCATCTTAGTTGGGTATAACTCGCCCATAGCTCCTTTTGTTGTAAACACTTCTTCGAACAGAAGATGCCTGGTTTGAGCGAAAATGAAAGCTAATTGCCAGGAATTGTTTTGTTGTTGGACAAAATAGTGCCAAAATTGTCATCCAGATTTATGGATTTTAAATGTTCAATATGGGAGAGTTCTAGCTCAAAACATTCATGTATTAAAATTATCAACAGACTGTGAATACATTATGATTTTTGACATTATGACATACATGTATGGTGTTGCAGAGAAATCCACTGACGCATGCTAACCAGCGAGCTGTGAACTGCTGCTCTGCTAGCTGAGCTATAGCTAACATCAGTGCGCTGTCCACTGTTTTGAGTATGAATCCAGCAGGTGGCAAATGTTTACATTTTGCACCTTTAATATGTTACAGAGCCAAACATATGCCATAGTTTTTGCAGTTTCAGTCATACCAATGTATTTAATTGTTTGTATTATTTTATTAATAACCTATGCACACAAATTGTTAACTTGTGCACTTTTATTTGGCATTGACTTATAGTAGCAGTTCTAGCTGAGGTTACTTCTAACGACCTAGGATGAGCACCAAGAAGCAATGTCATAGTATTAAATTTTAACTTAAAGGAACTTAGGGCAGGATCACGAAATAAGACTCAATAGCGACACGACGGCCGTTTGGGTAACTGCAGCCATCAGCCAAGCCGGCACGGGAGTGCGCATGAACTCTTCACAGCAGTGCAGCTGATGCTGTGACACGGTTATTTGTTTGCTCGCTGTTCACGCGACCGTTTACTGCAAGACTTCCTCGCATACCTCCGCGGAACTACCTTGGTAGCCTACATCAGCGAACAGCATGATGTCAAGAGACGAAGTAAGTAAACTAAGTGTTTATCTTAGTGCAGCTTTAGTATGTTTCTTTGATAACATTAGCGCATCAATTCAGCAAAACGACAGTTGTAATGTAAAGTACGCTTACCTTACACTGGCCAAATGGTTACTAAAGTTCAAATTTCACCAGCCATGGTGAATAACAAACTAGCGATAACCATTGCTTTGTGATTGAAGCTAATGTGACTGCTAACAATGTTATGGTGTTTGACGAGCATTTGGCTTGTGGCTGCAGCTAATTTCTGACTGTGGTAATTACCAACATAGCTAATATTTATAACATTGGATAAAGCTTGCTAACAAGCTGACATTAGTGTGCAGTCATTATCATGCAACAGCAATAGTATGATTCAATATCTCAAGCCACGTTATGTGCCAGTGAGATCATTTGTGAAATCATTTCCATTATAAGACAATATAAATGGTATGAATAGCACTGCGCCATAACAAAGTAAATACAAGGAAACACAAATGTCATTATGTCATAATGGGTATTATACTAAGTTGAATCAGAATAAAAATAACATCAAATAAAATCAAAACATCACTTTGAGGATTACTAAAGTTATTCTTATCAGTATTGTTCTCAATGTTTTTTGTTTCAGGATTTGGAATTGACTCTGGAAGGAGTGGCACACATGGAGATGTACTGCCTGGATTAGGGTACACTGCGTCTGGTTAGGATGATGTGGAACAACATCTTTGCTCTGGAGGACAGCGATAACTGAGAGTTTCGGTTTGCTTCCTACCGGCGATTTACGATCTGGCAGGATGGGCATCAGAGAAGAGGGAACTGAAGGCCGATACCGAGCTGCTGTGTTCTTCGTATCTGGTTAAACTTCCCTGACCCCTTTGCAAACTACACAGGTTACAAAGAAGCTCCATTTAGGGTGCCTGACTGATATTTTCTCCTGTTTTGTGTCCCTGTGACCACAATACCTAAAAAAAAAAACATTTCTTAGCCAAAGATTCCACTTTCATCCAAAAATAAAAACTATTTATGTACATTATATATTTTTATATTTATTTTCAAAGTTTACAGTATTTTTCAAATTTGCAGTATGTACAAAGTTTTATTTTGTATTTTTTTACATGTTTATAATAAAATAAATGTGTGAAAACAAGACGGTCTTGTCTTCTCTCTTTTCTTGCTCACGTCTCTAGATCATGTAGCTGAGGCCTCTATGGAGAGAAGAGAACAGTAGCGTTAGAACACATACCAATGCTCCATAATCAAATCTGGTAATTATCATGTTATATTATAACATTTTACAATGTTTTGTCTTTATTCTGAAAAGATTGAAATTCCTAATGACCAAAACTTAGAAAGTGAAAACATACTAACCCCTCAGACACTGGTTCAATTGGTGATAATCGATGAGAGAGTTTAGCAGCTATTCGCTTGCTGGGTGTTGATGCTCTCATCTCCTTACTTCCCCGAGTAGCAGCTTCAGGAGTCTGCTTCTTCTGATAGCTGGAAAACAGCAATATTTTAAAAAGTTAGAGTCTCAGTCAGCAAGCTGGCTGTGACTTTGCTACCTTGGTGTCTTTTATCTTTGGTCAGAACAACTATGGCCATGCAATGTTTGCCTGTAACAATAATAATATCAAAATACTTGCCTCAGTCAGTACTATTGTGTGTTTCACTTTTACAAACAATTTCTCCTGCTTTACTTACAACGTAATGTATAATGTCTGGCGCAATCTTGTGTGTAAGGTACAACAAGAGAAAAATAAAGGCTAAATGCTCTATTGATGAGTTGAGACCACTCTTTTAGCCCACCCACCCCAAAGGACTCAACCACACAGACGTGCTTCACAAGCAAGGTCACAATAATAATAATAATAATAATAACTTTATCAGACCTGTGGACACGCACAATATCAATTATTATATAGCACCACCTGAGCTCGTTTACATTGTGCACTTCACGGTTAGCTCTAAACTGCCTTTTATTTAGCTACATCACAACAGTATCATCAACTCGTCAACACAATAGTACCCAAGCCATAGCCTGTAAATACCGTTACTGTACACCCCAAATACTGTATTTACCAGGGACAGGAACGAGACGGGAGCCGGTGCTGTGTGTATGATATATTTCACTGTACAGATTGTAAAGCCCACTGAGGCAATGTGATTGTGATTTTGGGCTATATAAATAGAATTGATTTGATAGCCGTATCCCCTACACTCACGAAGCAGCCGGGAAGCCGGCTCGCTGTGTGTAGCTAGCAGCTAATATGACTACACAGACCCAAACAAACCGTTAGCCTGTTGCTACAGCCAGCTGCTAACGTCACCTCCCAGATACAAGTTGGGCTTTCGGTCCCTTATCTAAAAGGGCATATTTCTAACTATTCGGTTTCAGACTGAAGGACCGTGGAAAATGCGCAGTCTGTAACTTATCAGTGTTACAAGCAGTGGACTAAGTTACATGTTAGCGGCTAGCGCTACGTAAGCGGCTAGCGCTACGTTAGCCGCTAACGCTATGTTAGAAGCTGACGCTACTTTGCACTTTAGCTCATTCCGAGTCCTCGGTGATCTCATAAGATTTTCAAATCAAGCTCTAAAAATGACCTGTAATGTATTCTTACCTGGTTACAAGGACATTAGCCATGTCAGCATCCGTTTTCAGTCCCAGTTCAAGCTGAAGCTGCCTCCATGAGTCGAAGGCATATCCAATGTATATTTGCATGCCAGCCCGGCTTTAGTCATAACTTCTTTTAGACTCACGACTTGCTACTGATAAAAACCTTCGTTTTCTTCTTCGTATTACTTTTTAGTGGACTATGTGTGGTGGTGGGTCGTTTTCCGGCCGTAGCAGAGTCCATAACAACACAAACAGTATTTCCGGGACTGCGCTTGTCTTTTTCCGGTCTCCAAGCTGTCGAGGACGCGCTTTCAGCGTCAGATAACGTCACGTCCGCAGGGCTGCGCGGGAAATTCGGACCCCGAATAGCAGTACATCATGCAGCACACAGCCTGTTCAAGGCAATGGGGAGATATGTGTGTGGGCTCATTCTTTTTGGTTTTGAACGCTTCATCACCCATTAGCATTAAAATACTTATAATGAATGTTTATTTTTTCACAAATCCTGCCCTAAGTTCCTTTAACCTGACAGTTCAACTTGACTCAGGTCTTCTATTTCACACTTTAAAGTGCTCTCACTGAAACTGAAAGTTCTGTCAGCACCTCCATTTCAACTGCCATATTGACTACTGTCAGTATTTGTTTTCCAACTACTACTTCAATATAACTTCTTCCAGTGTTCTGATGGTTTCAAATGTTCAAACTAATTCTCAGCAGCAAGCATTATTACATTTTCTTCAAAAAATGTTGCCTTTTCAAGTTGTATTGTCTTTCTTTTCTTTCTACCTTTCTTTTATTGCTCTTCTAATGTTATTTGGTAAACCACCCTGAACCACACTCTGTGTATGGAAGGAGCTTCAAATAAACCAATCATTATAAGGTTTTTTATTGTGACGTTAGTTAGTTCCATTAGTCCTCTCATCGCTGTTATCATTGGAAATTGTTTTTCCAACCCAGTCTCAGGAATAAGAAAAACACTTGGTTGTAGTTAGGAGAAGATCATGTTTTTGTCACACCGCGGTGAGGGATGTCCTGTCTTTGGGTTTTGTCCTGTGAATTTCCAGTTTTATTTTGAAAAGTAACTCTCCTCTCGTTTCAGGTCACTTGCCCTTCCTCCTGTGTCACCAGTCTGGCGTCTCCCCTGATCCCTGATTGTTTCCACCTGTGTCATCCCACCTCATGTGTATATAGTCTTTGTCTTCCCTGTCCTCGTCGCCAGAGTATTTCGTTCGTCACTGTTCGTGTACCTCCAGCCTTCGCTCCAAGTCTTGCCAGTGCCACGCCAAGTTTCAAGTTTGTGCCTGATTTTCTGTTCGCCTCTGAGAAAGAGTGATTTTTTGTTTGTAATTTTTTGGTCAGCCTTTTGAGCTATAATTGTGTTGTTGCCTTGCTTGCCTCCGTTGGAGTGCCTTTTCTTTACATCCTTTTCAACCTTAGTGCAGTGCAGTTAATTTTGATAGCCTTTTGTTTCTCCTCATGGTGAGTGAATTTTTGTTGTTAATGTTTCATACGAAGTTTTGCTATTTAGATCAGTGTAGACAGTAGTCCTAGTTTTCCTCGTGAGAGTGATTTTTTGTTATTTTCTTTTGTTCTTGTTTTCCTCCCATAGATTCAGGAAGTGTTTAAAAGCCTGTTTGATTTGTCGCTCATTTTGACGAGGGGACAGTTAGTCCCGAAATAAAGCTTGTCTGAACCGTTCGCCCCTCTGCTTCTGAGTCCTCCTTCTAGTCTCTGCCTGACAGAATACTCTGGCCAGACATGGACCCAGCAGAGGTGGAACGCGTGTCAGATGTCCTGCGCACCCAAGAAGCCCGTCTCAACCGCCAGGAAGAATTCCAGACGGCGATGGCTTCGCAAATGGGGCATATCTCGACTCAACTGCAGGATCTCCTTGGCCAGCTCGCCCGACAGACCGCCCCTGCACCGCTCCCGGCACCAGAAGCGACACCGACACCCACCATGCCGCCTTTCGGGGCGGGCAGTAAGTTGGCTCCCCCAGCTCAATACACCGGAGAGCCAGGGCAGTGCAAGACTTTCCTAATCGACTGTTCTATACATTTTGAACTGAACCCTCTTGCTTTTCCCACAGACCGGTCAAAGATAGCGTTTATGATAACGCACCTGGCTGGCAGAGCTAAGGCTTGGGCGTCAGCAGAATGGGGGAGAGGTTCATCCACATGTCTCTCTCTCACTAATTTTCAAGCAGCGCTCACCAGAACCTTTGATCCAGTAACCACGAGCCGGGAGAAGGCGCAAGAGCTGAGTAGCTTAAAGCAAGGTAGCAGCTCTGTGTGTGATTACGCCATCCGCTTTCGCACGTTAGCGGTGGAAAGTGGGTGGAATGCTACCGCTCTTTATGACATTTTTTTGAAGGGACTATCAACCCACATACAAGATCTGCTCGTTCCCTTGGACTTGCCAAGGGACGTGGATTCCCTCATCGCCCTCGCGATCCGGACGGACAACAGGCTCACTCAGCTTCAGCGACAACGAGGCAGGGGACCAGCGACGGCAGAGAGTCACCTGCGTACTCAAGCTCCGGCGGGCTCAGCTCGTCACCACTCACCGCAGGAGCAGCGTCATCCACCTTCTGCGGAGAGGGAGGAGGAACCCATGCAGCTGGGGAGAGCTCGACTGACTCCGGAGGAGCGGAGAAAACGCCAACTGGAGGGGCGGTGCTTTTATTGTGGAGAGACCGGTCACCTCGTCGCCGCCTGCCCTACTAAGAAGTCCCTGGTGGTGAGTCTCGTCTCGGCATCGACCTCCCCACCACGCACGCTCACCAAGGTCCAGGTAAAGCATCACACCGACACTGAACTCGAAGCCCTCATTGACTCAGGGGCAGATGAGAGTCTGATGGACTGGGGATTAGCCAGAAAATTGGGGCTCGATGTCGAACTGCTAGAAAGACCCATCAGAGCCAGATCCCTTAATGGTTTGGAACTCTTTTCTATTACTCACGTCAGTGAACCAGTTCCTCTACAAATCAATAATCATAAGGAGGTGATACGCTTTTACCTGTTCAAATCCTCCTCCCATTCTCTGATACTGGGGCAGTCATGGTTGCTGACTCATAACCCTCACATTGACTGGAGAACGGGAGAGATCAGAGGATGGGGGGACAGCTGCACCAAAACATGCCTTGAACCCCCCTACCAGAAAGATGAAGTCACAGAAATTAACCTGTTTTCTACTCACCCCGCCACAGACGCCGAATTCCCGGACCTGAACTCTGTGCCAACCTGCTATCACCACCTCAGGCAGGTCTTTAGTAAAACTAAAGCCCTGTCACTGCCCCCACACCGCCCTTACGACTGCGCCATTGACCTGATTCCGGGATCCACCATCCCCAAGGGCCGCCTGTACTCCGTCTCTGGACCGGAGAAGGAAGCGATGAAGGAGTACATCACAGCGTCACTAAAGGCAGGCCTGATCCGTCCCTCTTCATCTCCAGCAGGCGCTGGTTTTTTCTTTGTGGGAAAAAAGGATGGCTCACTAAGACCCTGCATCGACTACAGCCCATTGAATGACATCACAATAAAGAATCGTTACCCCCTTCCCCTCATGTCCTCTGTCTTCGATCAGCTCCAACAGGCTAAAGTCTTCACCAAATTAGACCTTCGTAATGCCTATCATTTGATCCGTATCAGAGAGGGGGACGAGTGGAAGACTGGGTTCAACACCCCCAGTGGCCACTACGAGTATCGAGTCATGCCTTTCGGACTCACTAACGCACCCGCCGTGTTTCAGGCCATGATTAACGATGTGTTAAGAGATTTTCTTGATCATTTTGTCTATGTTTACCTCGATGATATTCTCATTTACTCCCCTGACCTAGATACTCACCGCGATCATGTGAACCAGGTGCTTAAGAGACTACTGGCTAATCACCTGTACGTTAAAGCTGAGAAAAGTGTGTTTCATGCCGACACTGTCTCCTTCCTGGGCTTCATCGTAGCCCCTGGAAGTGTGCAGATGGACCCGGCTAAAGTTAGCGCTGTGGCCGAGTGGCCCACACCTGATAGCCGCAAAAAGGTTCAGCAGTTCTTAGGATTTGCTAACTTTTACAGGCGGTTTGTCAGAGGCTTCAGCGCAATAGCAGCTCCTCTTCATGCTCTCACGTCTACACAGGTGCAGTTCCATTGGTCCCCAGAAGCAGAGAAGGCGTTCAAAACACTCAAGCATCGATTCACCTCTGCTCCCATCCTCACCTTGCCAGACCCTACGCGCCAATTTGTGGTGGAAGTGGACGCATCCAACGAGGGAATCGGAGCCGTGCTGTCGCAACGCTCAGAACGGGACGGCAAGATGCACCCCTGCGCCTTCCTGTCAAGGCGACTGTCCAGAGCGGAGCGTAACTACGATGTTGGTAACCGGGAGCTGCTAGCTGTTAAGCTCGCCTTGGAAGAGTGGAGGCACTGGCTAGAGGGGGCCGACCATCCATTCATAGTCTGGACAGACCACAAAAACCTTGAGTACATTAGAAAAGCTAAGCGCCTCAACTCTCGCCAGGCCAGGTGGGCGCTCTTTTTTAACCGCTTTTCCTTCTCCCTTTCCTATAGGCCGGGGTCCCGGAATGTCAAGCCAGACGTTCTCTCCCGACTGTTCGACCCCGAGCCTGAGGCCAAAGAACCAGAGACTATCCTCCCACTAACCCATGTGGTTGGAGCGGTCACTTGGCCCATAGAAACAGAGGTAAAGCGAGCTATTGGTGGTGCTCCGTCACCTAGTGGGTGTCCTGCTAACCGTTTGTTTGTTCCTACCGAGCTACGCCCACAGGTGATCCATTGGGCTCACACCACGCAGCTTTCATGTCATCCGGGAGTCAAACGGACGATGTTCGTCATCTCCCGGCGGTTCTGGTGGCCATCAATGGAGACGGAGGTCCGGGAGTACGTAGAGGCATGTTCAGTCTGCGCCAGGAATAAGACGTCTTCCGGGGCTCGTATGGGCCTCTTGCAACCGCTCCCCATCCCCTCCAGACCGTGGTCTGACATCTCTCTCGACTTCGTCACGGGGCTCCCGGTCTCTCAAGGCAACACCACCGTCCTCACGGTGGTTGACCGGTTCTCTAAAATGGTCCGGTTCATTGCTCTGCCAAAGCTGCCGTCTGCCAAGGAGACGGCAGAAGTCATGATGACCAACGTTTTCAAGGTTCATGGCTTCCCCAAGGACATTGTCTCTGACCGGGGGCCCCAATTTGTGTCCCGGTTCTGGAGGGAGTTCTGCCGACTCATCGGAGCCAAGGCCAGCCTGACCTCAGGTTACCACCCGGAAGCCAACGGCCAGACTGAACGCCTGAATCAACAACTGGAAACCGGCCTCCGGTGCGTGGTGTACCAGAACCCCTCCACATGGAGCAAGCACCTGGTCTGGGTTGAGTATGCGCATAACTCCTTACCTACATCTGCCACAGGTTTATCGCCCTTTAAATGTGTTTACGGTTATCAACCACCAGTCTTTCCAGATAACGAGCCAGAAGTGTCGGTCCCCTCTGCCCATGCCCTGATCCGACGTTGCAGACGCATCTGGATGGCCGCCCGCCAGGTTCTGATCCGACAAGGGGACCGGGTTAAAAAGGCGGCCGACCGTAGGAGACGACCGGCTCCCGACTATCAGCCAGGACAGAGAGTGTGGTTGTCAGCTAAAGACTTGCATCTTAAGGTCCCATCCAAAAAGCTGGCGCCACGATTTGTGGGCCCGTTCCCCGTCACCAGGATGGTCGGACCCGCAGCTGTCCGTCTTCGTCTGCCTCGGTCCCTTCGTGTACACCCAACGTTCCATGTAAGCCAGATTAAACCGGTCAAGGAGAGTCTGATGGTTCCTGGCGTCTCCCCTGATCCCTGATTGTTTCCACCTGTGTCATCCCACCTCATGTGTATATAGTCTTTGTCTTCCCTGTCCTCGTCGCCAGAGTATTTCGTTCGTCACTGTTCGTGTACCTCCAGCCTTCGCTCCAAGTCTTGCCAGTGCCACGCCAAGTTTCAAGTTTGTGCCTGATTTTCTGTTCGCCTCTGAGAAAGAGTGATTTTTTGTTTGTAATTTTTTGGTCAGCCTTTTGAGCTATAATTGTGTTGTTGCCTTGCTTGCCTCCGTTGGAGTGCCTTTTCTTTACATCCTTTTCAACCTTAGTGCAGTGCAGTTAATTTTGATAGCCTTTTGTTTCTCCTCATGGTGAGTGAATTTTTGTTGTTAATGTTTCATACGAAGTTTTGCTATTTAGATCAGTGTAGACAGTAGTCCTAGTTTTCCTCGTGAGAGTGATTTTTTGTTATTTTCTTTTGTTCTTGTTTTCCTCCCATAGATTCAGGAAGTGTTTAAAAGCCTGTTTGATTTGTCGCTCATTTTGACGAGGGGACAGTTAGTCCCGAAATAAAGCTTGTCTGAACCGTTCGCCCCTCTGCTTCTGAGTCCTCCTTCTAGTCTCTGCCTGACAGTTTTGCCTGGAGAGGTCCTGACTTCGCCTCAGTTTTTGTTGCAAAAAACACGGCAGGAAATTGTCTCAAGGTTTTCCGAGAATTATCCAGTGTTTCTCACTTACAAATGTTGAAACACAGGCTTGAACAGCTCCATTGCCATCACCTCCACCTTCCATTTCAAGGCCCTACAATACACTCCACATATGAAGACATATAATGCTCATTTGTAGGTTTCTAATTTTATTCTGGGTTACTACTAGAACAGGATTACATGCTTTAGTGCTAAAAAAAAATAAATAAAACACATCAGTTTTCTCAGATTATCCAGTGCTGCAGAACTGTATTCGCAGCACTCTGTCTGAAACGTGCTGTTTTAGCTCCTGTCTCTTTAAGAGACCTTTCCCAAATACCCAGTCTCCTCTGAATAGTCAGCTCAGACATGCTTGACCCAGCAGTGCTAACAACAACGGAGCAGCTGTGCTAAATACATTTTACGTGCCAAACAAGCTGCTAGGCATAAATTATGCAAATATGTGACATGGCAATGTAGTGTGATGTCACAGAATCAAAGGCGGGACTACTGATGAGATGTTTTTGGAGCGGTGTTTTCTGTGGGAGAGAGGAGCGCCTGTTGATGCTGTCTTTGACCTTCTTAACTTTCTAGAGGTTTAAGGTGCACCAAACCAAATGTAAAACACTGAAGGGATGGATGAAATAACAAAAAAACAGGTCTGCCTCAAAGTTTTCTTTCAGGACAGTACAGTATCATCAGCTTGCCGATTGAATCCACAGCTCGGCATATCTGAGAAGCAAACAGCTAAGACAGATTCCTACAGTTCATACTTTCTGTCAACTCACTTTTACCACCCACTTTGTTCTAAAATGGGAACAAACCAGAAAGGAAGGAACAGATTGGCCTACTTTATAAATGCAACACTTTGTACAGTGCTACTATTTGAATAAATTATCGGGAAAAATAAAGGTGGGCTCGGGCCAGCACTGATTAAAACGCAGTGTACTGAACATAAGCTATACAAGATGAACATGTGTGCGTGTCTACATTTCACACTAGGGATGTGTTTGAAAGTCGTTAGCGGAGAATGTTAAATTTTCTTGCAGTTGGACTGAGGACAGCCTCAAGCAGAGGTGTACAGAATTCAATATATAACTGTGCAGACTTATAGATGGCTTTGTTCATCATCCTAAATGTTTTAAACTCCCCTTCAGTCAAAAACAGAGCCTTGGCAAGCTGGATGCCTTCATTAGTTTGGGTTGCTACATTCATCTTTTGGGTCACGTTTTGTATTTGATGGGTAGAAGTCAATAAAATCCTGCATCCTTTGTTAGAGCTGATATGGCTGTTAGTTTATCTGTTATGCAGCTGCTGGATCTTCTCTGATAAGCGCCGTATGTTAGACAAACACAGCCTCTACATCTTTTCCCACCAATTTTATTAAAGTCTTTAGTAGGACATTTATTGTGGGAGGATAAAACATTTCTTTTGACCTTTAAAAGAGCATTTTGTATTTCTGTGAAGTGGGTGTGGGGTCAGAGTGAGATCCACTGACGAAGCCTTTTAACTTTAATGAGCAGGATAATTTAAACCACTGTGCTCTCAGGCCAGATGCATCTCTGACACAGACCACAGTCCATAGCTAACACAAACAAAACCATTAGCAGCTACTGCGCCACAGAACAAAACGACAGATTCTATCGGAAGAACCGTTTCAGCCCTGTCCTCCCGTCGCTCATGTCATACAGAGCAAACTGTATGACATTAACACCTTCTCCTGCCAGACCTCACCAGAAGCTTTCAACAGCATGGCAAGTTTCTTCCCATGAGGGATCTTTCACTGATGCAGTAAGTGACAGATTGCTTTTTGCTTTCTTGAAGACATAGTTTCTCAAACATTTAGCTGTAAACTTATGCTGCGAAAACCAGCCTTAATCATCACAATGTTTAATTAATTTTTTACAAAGCATCTCGACTTTTTAAAACTAAAATCTGCAACATGATTTCATCAACTAGCAACAAACAATTTCCAACCATCAGTACTTGCTAAAATCAGGAGGTCACATTAGCTCTGTATCTCCCTCCCTTTCATTCATTCTTGGAGAGGATTAAAGCAAAGACGTGCTGATAGTGTGTGAGGTCTGATCCCTTTCTGTAATGGTGGGCAAAACAACACTTTATCTCCTGCTGCAGCTTAAAATTCAGATGATGTGTCTGATTATTTGAATGTCAATCAGCCTTAACATCTATTCTCTGTTTCTCTGTAAAGTGTTCTTTGTGTCTCTTTTAATCTGCTGATAGCCGTCCTGGTCGAAATGTGGAGTTTGAATTTGATTTAGATTTTTTCTGCAAAGGGTGAACGCTAGGAGGTACCAACTTTTTCTTTATTTCTACAGAACTTTAAAGGTATAGTTCCTGTTTTTTGAAGTGGGGTATAAAGTACATATCTATAGTCTATCTGTTCCCTACCGTAATCGTCAGACAACTAAGCTGTCAGACCGCCCTTTCTTTTGGCTCTACATTTTCTCAACCGTAGAACCTCCGTATCCCTACGCATTAGCGCAACTGGGCAAAAGATGATCTTCGAGCGGCTAAATACTCTGCGAGGCCCAGCTGCTGGACGAGAGGTTTACTTTCGAAAAAAAAAACTAAACTTCACAGACCGTAGAACCTCCGTATCCCTACGCATTAGCGCAACTGCGTAGGGAAACGGAGGTTCTACGGTTGAGAAAATGTAGTGCCGAAAGAAAGGGCGGTCTGACGGCGATGTAAAGCGCTGTGAATTTTCTCTATACAACATACACTTGAACTGTTATAGATTTTTTTAGGTGAGCCTTGTTTTAGGTGGTTAAATTTCGCTTTGCATCTGGACCCCGTTCACTGCAGTACAAAGCTGAGCATCTGGGCTGGAGCAGCTCTCTACTTCTCCAAACTGAGGCTGCGCTGATCGGTGATTACAGTAGGGAACTGTTCGACTATAGATATGTACATTATATGACCCCACTTCAAAAAACACGAACTATCCCATTAAAGAAAAAGTGTTTTTGACTCCTTTCATTTAAAGAGATTAAAGACAATATTGGCAATTACATATCTTGAAATAATTTCAAGAAAATGTAACCCTTGTTATCATAACTACAACAACATAAAGGGAGATGTAAGAACAGAGGTATATTTGTCTGCCCTTTGGTTATAAAAGACTCATACTGTACCATAAAATAAAGATTGTTCATCTTTCTTTGTTGCTAGGGCTTGGTTGCACCAGCTAATCTTAAAACAATTTATTACCTGCTTTAATGAGCTAACCCAAAATCCAAATTTCAGATACAACAAAATCCAAAAAGCAAGAAACAAAGGACAAGTGAATGAGAGTCCAAACTGACAAATTTAAAAACAAGGACGAATCAGAAAACCACAAAAAACTAAACCAGGAACACAAGAAACACAAGGAGCAGGGAACACTCACAGGAACAAAGGAGGCACAAGGACAAAAAAAGACAACTGACCAAGAGTGAAGGAACGTGTCCATGGGGGCATCGTTTCACACAAGGCCACGCAACGCTTCCCAGCTTTGTACGTCTGACCAGAACAGGCTACACCCTCCATCAACCGGTCAAACACTCACTGGCCGCGTATGATTTGACGAACTCCAAACACGGGCTGCTGTCCTCAGATATCAATGTGGACCATCATTCATGGAAACTTTCTCTTATATTACAAACAGATCACTGCTCAGAAAAATGTGTTTCTGAAGACAAATATGTAAATATATATGTCATAAAGTTACAGGACCTGTCTTCATTTTAACCTCACGATGTTTCGCTTTATAATTGTTCAGACATTTGCAGAGGCGGTGCATCGATCTGGGCACACCTGATTTGCATAAAGTTCAACTTTGTGCAAATGAGGAAGGAGCGGGCAACGCAACGACCTGTCTCTTGTAACACAATGGGAGGTGTGAAACAGCAGATCCTGTGGAATTATAAACACATCTTCAGGGCAAAACACAGACTTAAATACACAGACAGTGACAGACTAATAAGACACAGGTATACAGGAAATACTCACCAGGTTTCTGTCACCTGCTGCTTTGCACAGTTGGGAGCCTGTAGCACACACACACACACACACACACACGTGTGCGCAAAGACAGTTCTCATGTGCAAAGTAACAGATGCATTCAAAGGTCGCCCAGTGAAGCATACAGAGCTCTAAGTCATTATTACAAAGCACATCACACCTGTGTAGGTCAGAATCTCCAGAACATATTGTTGCAACTCTCACACATGTAAACCCACACACATACTCTAATACTCTAATTCTATGCAGTCTGCAGCACTTTAAGATGGAACACACAGGGTGGGTTCAGTAACTCAAGCATGCTCACTAGAAGATGACAGGTTAGCATGCAAATGTTAATGGTGCCACATTATCTATGATTAGAATGCCTGAATGGTTATATATCAACCTGGAGGCTTCTGAAAAGACAGGCAGTCACACACACACGCAGGAAATATTAATGTCCTCATACGTACACATAAAATCAAAGGAAGAAAAGTGTATGAGAGGTGTTTATGTCTTGTTGTGGCAGAAAATATTCTGTATGCTAATATGAGCTTAGCATAAAAGGTGATAGCGTGCATTTATGCGTCTGAAAGAGACGGAGTTCCTCATGTGAATACAGTTCCAGTTCAGTGAAGGACTCAACCCCCCCACCCCCACCCACACACACACACACACACACACACACGCACTCACAGCCAAGCTGCCGTGCTTGGAGTCCACCAAATCCAAGTCATTTCACAACATTTATTCTTTTCACGCTTAGGCTTGATTCTGCTGCAATATAGTGTAATATGGTGAAATACAGGCCTTCAGCTATTGTACTGTAGTCAAGGTAGTGTGCTGTGGCGGCTATATAATAGCTCCACAGTGAGGGATAAATATATAAATATTTGATGTATTTTATATTTGTTTTTTTTTTTGTGTGATTTTTTTACTCAGTAAAAAAAAATCCTTTTTGCTCTGTGGGAGTTGTACATTAGTTGTTGTTTCTTCTTCCTTTGAACTGAAATAAATTTCATCCAAAAATAGAAAACATAGAGTGGAGATTTTTTTACCCGAACTTTGGACCTAACAAATACTAAAGTCGCAAAAATGAGCCCTTGAGACCTAAAATGGAGTCCTCTGCTTAAAAACATGCCAGGACTTCCACTAGTAAGTGGTGCGTGGCTAAATCCCAGAAGAAGGCATCCATCGTCTCCCTGGATCCATGTGAATGCAGCATCAGCAGGTCAATTTTCTGTTATCATCACTCTAAAAAAGCTGAGCCAATCCTAGTGACGTACCACGACAGCAGTTCAACAAAAAAGAAACCTCTTCTCTAGGAAATCACGCTGTTGTCTGGATGTGAACAACGCCCCGAAGAGAACAATCAGCACAACAAATTTTCAGCCAAAGGCAAATGGTGTGGAATTGAAGTTGAGGGCTGTGACTAATGACTAATTGACTTCATGATAATGACTTAATCGACTACGAGGAACCTGGACGTAGTCCTTGACGATGAACTGTTCTGCGCCCCCAACATCACTGCTGTTGCCTGATCCTGCAGTTTTATCTTCGACAACATCTGCAGGATTCTCACAAAGGACGCAATGCAACTCCTGGTCCAAGTGCTGGTCATCTACCGCCTGGACTACTGCAACTCACTCTAGGCTGTACTCCCAGCTTTTGCGCCTAAACCCCTGCAGTGTATGCAGAACACTGCAGCACACCTTGTTTTCAATCTACCAAAGTTCTCCCACGTGACCCGCCTCCTTCATGAACTCCACTGGCTTCCTGTTGCAGCCCTCATCCAATTCAAGATGAAGGGGCTGGCCTTTAAGGTCGTCAACGGAACTGCACCCATCTACCGCCTGGTCGGACCATACGCCCCAGCATGAGCACTTCGCTCATCCACATCAGCTGGCTGGCTGGTACCACCATCACTAAGAGTAAACAAAGGTCACTCAGCGAAGTGACGACTCTTCTC
Source organism: Sparus aurata (assembly GCF_900880675.1). NCBI lineage: Eukaryota > Metazoa > Chordata > Actinopteri > Spariformes > Sparidae > Sparus > Sparus aurata. Next base: position 23,965,528 of record NC_044202.1, on the reverse strand, counting down.
TGTTCTGGCTGGTCAGGCACTTTGGATGTCATGAAAAGCGCCATACAAATCCAATCCATTATTCTGGTGCCTCACTGTTGGAACCAACTCGTGACCAATGTCAGGACAGCCATCTTCCGCAAAAGACTCAATACTCATTTGTTCAGACTTCACCTTAACCCTGCATAGCGTGATCCTTTCTTGTGACAAATGTACTTATTGTAGGTCACCTTGGACCAAAGCATCTACTAAATGCCCTAAATGTAATTGTGAATGTAAATTTTCACCTACCAGCCGAAGGAGGCAAAGCAAAGAAGAGAGGTTATGTTTGGATACAGAAATAATGTATCGCAGAATAAGGGTTACATGGATAGATGGAGTATACTGATCCTACATACGTACTGTATAATGGCTACTGCCTATGATTAACTGTTTCCTCACTTTTCTTCAGCTATTCAGTACCTCAAGAGAGAAACACCCAGAGGTATTTCTCATTAAAAATGGCTGAATGGAAGCTATTGATGTTTCACATCTACCCCTGTCAGAAAGCACAAAGAGAAGGGTCATTATCTGACCGGCCTTCTGGATATTCTACTGTAAAACATGACAGCTTATGGACATTGTGCTGCAACTCCAAATCGATCCACTGTCGAGCTAAAAGAGGTCCACCTTCAACAGCAGGAAGGGGCAATTTAGAAGAAAGTCAAATCAAGCAGAAAACAGAGGATAGGAAGCCAGGGAGGGGAACAGATAGAGATGTATGTACATTTAGATATCCACAGTCACATGGAAGCAAAAGATAGAGGGATAGGGTCAGAATACAAAATACAATGGAAAGGGACATAAATGGTGCAAAGACGGATACAAAGATACTCTGCTCCAGGGGGCAGATGCATAAAACTAAAAGATTCACATCTAAAATGAAGTGTATGAAGAATTAAATGCATAAACATTCTTTTGTCCAGATTCATGAATCCACGCATACCCCTTTTTTCCATTTTATAAATCTCACTTTGGAGAGGAAGCTGCATGCAATCTGATGAATTGTCTTTAGTGATGTCACCCAATGGCAAAGTTGTGTTGTGGGTAATGTCGACTTTAAGTTCTGAAAAGGAAGAATGTGACAAAATATTTTATGAAGACTTGTTTATTAACATTTGTTACAACCTGTTTGGAAGACCAGGCATACTTCAGATTTCCTCGTAGTTGTTCTAACATTGTTAAACACTATATTTCTGGGCCTGTCATTTTTGCAGTTATATGATAAAGTCATTGAAACACAAAAGGGACCCTTGATCTCTCTTTCTTTGCTTATTAAAAGATGTACCTTTAATATATCTTTAGCACATATTAGGTCCAATTATTGTACCTTAGAATGTAAAACATGCACAGCTGATGAGGGACTTTTCTGACAAACCCGCCTCACATGTATGTAGGTATAATGTGGCCTAAGAATACTAGCTTTCTGAACAGCCTTACTTATTCAGTCCAATGCATTAAAAGAGATCCCATTTATTAAACACTTCATTTTTTTTTTATTGGAGATGGTCCGTGGGAGAAAGGAGAGAAAAATGGGTGAGGTAAGTTCTACTCTTCAGTGGCACTTAAAATGAATTAATCAGGCTTCAGGTAATGGAAAATTGAGTCCTGAGATTACATCTGTAAATTTTCGGTATGTACTTGCTTCTTAATGATTATGGTATCACATAAATTAAAAAATGGAGTAATTGAATTTGCTGTTGAACTCCGTAATAAGATTAAAATCCAATCATGAACATTTCTCTGTTGAAAGTTCTTTGGAAATGTCTAACATAGTATAGGCCTAGAGACCATTTAATCAACTTTTAATATGGAAAACTGACTATCAATAAATACATATTAACGTTCTAATGTCAAATAGTTACGTTGTAGCCATGGGACACAGTTTACCCTTGTTCTGATGGTTGTCTTAAGGTGATAATTAATCAAAACACGGAAGTGCTCACATTCTCATTTAACTTGAAATGGAGCATAAAGCTACCTCACTCGCTTGAAAAAGCTGCTTGCTTAACATGCTAAGCATAATCCATTCAGCTGAAGCTAAGATCTTAATGAACCTTTATTGTTTCATGATGTTTTTATGGAAATCGGATCAATTTGATTAGTGATTCAACCAATTTGATTTGGTTTGTTTGAATGTTCCATATTTAATTGTCATGCAGTGTGGGATCCAAATGTTCTTCTCCTGGTCTGGCCCTACCTTGAACTGGGTCTTGACCTGGTCTCAACCTTTATATAGGCTTTTCTGAATCTCAACAAACTCAGGTATTAATCATGACTTTGTTGAAGTTTTACTGCTCTTAATTACAACGCTGAGCTAAAGCATTCAAGCTGGAAAGCAATTTCGTACAGAATTAGTTGAAATTATAGATTAAACCCAAGCTAGCTAGTGTTTGCTGTTTGCTGCTAAAATGCTGTAGCCTAATTTATGTTGTGAGAGTTTTCAATACTAAAAGCATTTGTTTTATAGGTTTCACTCATTTTACACTCAATTTTAAAGGAACAATTTTTAACCTATGGCAGACTTTTACTTTAAAGCATTCAAAAAATGAACTCATATTTTCAACAGGATGTAAAGAAAGCAATAGCGTTTTCATTATGTCAAAGACATGCACAATTTTACAGAGATACAGTATCTATTAAGTTAATATGCTAACCTGCTAGCTGCATCCTGAAGGCTAATACTTCTCTGTTCCACAAGAGGCAATAGTCTGATAGCCCCTGTAGGTTCAGCTGGGTGGTCAGTTTAGAGGCTGTGTTCAGTCCCAGTTCCACTCGTGCTGTGTTCACTGTCAGGATAGTAAACCCTGTTGGCCTGAACACCATTCTTTGCATTATCCGAGGTCTTAAAACTCTGACTTCTGACCACTAATTTCACAGCTAACCGAGCCATGAGCTAATTAGCTAATGGTAGCTAGCTAGGCAAGGGCCGGTCCAGGGAACTTTCTGGTGGGGGGCACAGGGGGTAACAACAATTAATCTGGGGGGGGCCCGCCCAAAAGTAACAAGAATGAAAGCTGCCACTGATCGCCCACTTCAATATAATATACGATCACTTCAATTTATATTGTACAGTTACACACTGTTTTCATCTTGCTTTTCCTGGCCACATTATATCTGCTGGGTGTACTCTTACCAAGTGGTAACACACAGAGCACTAGCATGTTTGCTGTACAGAGTTATCAAGAAGTTAGTGCTCCTAGCTCTGTACAGTGAACATAGCAGTGTTCTGTATAGTAATCAGTTTTAAGCACCACTTAAATTCTCACAATGTAACAACAATATATATATATTATATTAATAATAAAATAAATAAAACACAAACAAATGTAAAATATACTTAAAAAATAGAATTAAAAACTCAGTGTTCAGTGTAGTTAATAAGACTAAGCCAGAGTTCGTACACTTTTTTAGCAATAGTTTTCCGTGACTTTTCAATGACTTCTCCTTAACCTGTCATTGAATTTCCAAGACCGAAAATCGGTGCCTCTAAATCAAACCACAGACACACCTTGATACACTCTGTCATGTTTTAATTGCAACACTTACACAGTTATCATCAACAGATGAACCATCTGACCTCTCTCCATCACAGAGAGCAAGAGAAATGGAGACCAAAAAGTGCTTTAGGGCTAGGAATACCATCTCCTGATTTCCCAAATCAAAGTATCTACACTATATTGCCAAAAGTATTTACTCACCTGCCTTGACTCACATATGAACTTAAGTGACATCTCATTCTTAATCAATAGGGTTTGATATGACGTCGGTCCACCCTTTGCAGCTATTCCATTTAATTTTTTCCCAAATTCCGTTTTTTCCGTTTAAATTTTTGGGAATTCCGTTTTTTCCGTTTAAATTTTTGGGAATTCTGTTTTTTTTTACCATTTACTCTTATTATACTACCAAAACTGTGTGTTTTTAATGTAAATGACTAAAATGTGCACAAATTAAATAGAAATTACCTTAAATTTATTGAAGTGACAAACAAATTTCCTCAATACTATACCGTACAGTACATTAAAGTGCATCAAAAACATTTTGACTTCATCATGTCTTCATACAGTAGTATAATTTATGTTTTTATGGGTTTCATTTGGGTTTCATTGAATAAAAACATGGTCAGCTCTCAGGCAGATCCAGTAATTGTTTGCATACCAAAATTGTTCTAAAAATTTAAGTTTTAAATATCATAAAAATAGCAAAGATGACCAACAAAATGAGGAATTATACTTGTGACGTTATGTCAAGTTAGCATACTAACCAGCTAGCAGTGAAAACACCAACCCTCCCCTTGTCCTCTGAGCTCCCAGCCCAGGCAGAGTCAGCTAAGAGGGCTGTGGCTAACGGCGCGTTTACGTTAGCAGCTGTTTAACAGTCACTTCGGTATTATATGCCGATAAAATGAATTGGACAAGTGGCTAACTCTCACGCATTACACCTTTAATTATGATTTATCAGGTCTGCTTCTTTGCAAAACAACAGTTCACCTGACACATAAAAGTCGTTCAGGAACTGCTTGGCTCTGTACTGAGGGGTTAATGTCAAGTTTCTCAGTTATTTCGCCGACGAAGATGGAGCCGTGGGCAGCCGCTTCACCATGATTACATTTCAGTCAGACAACTCACGTTTGAAATGTTTTTTGCAAGTGGAACATAGTTAGAGTTGGTGTCTAGGCTCATGTCAAGTTTCTCAGTTATTTCGCCGACGAAGATGGAGCCGTGGGCAGCCGCTTCACCATGATTACATTTCAGTCAGACAACTCACGTTTGAAATGTTTTTTGCAAGTGGAACATAGTTAGAGTTTGGTGTCTAGGCTGCTCTGACCTCATCACTCCCCGCAGATATTTTTACATGGGATATTGGGGAGTGATGATTAAATATATATATGCGAGATAGTTCAGGCAGTCAACTCGAGCTTCACTGCCATATACACACGTGATATGCTTCTCTCTCCAGACCATCCCACAAACGCACCCTCTCTATTGAGCGGGTTATTTAAACGCATGAATTTCGCTTCTCTCCCTCTGGCTCGTCAATGCCGCTGTTGCTCTGCACAAGCATCACCGCCCACTCTTTCAGCCCACCACCACCCCAGCATCCACCTGCAGGCTTCGTCTAGGGGGAATATATTTAATCATCACTCCCCAATATCTCATGTAAACATATCCGCGGGGAGTGGTGAGGTTAGAGCCTAGATGCCAAAACAAATCTAACTATGTTCTGCTTCTAATAAACATTTCAAACGTGAGTTGTCTGACTGAACTACATTTCAGGTGATGGAGCTGCTGGAGATGCTGTAGATGTCATCTGACTCACCATCATCATCACCAGGGTCAGTCCTCCACTTTTTTGCATCTAAAAGTATTGATTGACACAGTCAACACTTCCATAATTCGATTTTTAACTGTACATACATGATTTGATTTTATTTTCAATAAGGTCTACATTATTTTTAATAGTATATAGCATGCATTGCAAATATTTAAATACAATTTTTTTAGTGCATAGTGCCAGTTTAGCACTGTGATTAAAAGCAGGTATTTAAATTGCTTCATTCACAAAATAACTGTAAAATCGTGCAGAACACCACATTACACATTTTAAAGCGTTTCCCTAATACCTGAATTTTCACCTGGAGGTCCATGAGGGCTGGTCTGGCCCTGGAGATGTTGGCCTGCGTTATCTGCCTGGCTGCATTCAGCTTGACTACTCTCACACTCCTGCCGGTCACCTGCTCTATCCCTGCTAATTTTCTTCTTTGTGAAGTAATTGGATCTCCCTGCCTCCGTTTCATTGTAGTCTACAAAAAACGTGTCCACGAACACAATGAAAAGCAACATGTTATTTGTACTGTACCAACATCACAGTGGCAACATTGATATGATACTCTGTTGTTGGCTGTTAATTAATGTCACAAAATGCGAAACTTACAACGGATGCTAATTGCTAACGTTACTGAAACAGTGGAGAGATGTTTAGATTTATCCAGATGGAGAGCTATCTAAAGTAAAACACACAAGAACAGTTTCCCATACTAATTGAACCAAATTAGACCCAGATGGAACAGAAGTTGGCAAAACTTAGCTTGGTGCACCTGGGAGCCTCACTTTGAGAAAAAGTTTGTAGCTGGTGAAGTTACACGAGTTCATTAGCTGCCGCGGAGCCACTTCCTTTGTCTTTTTTCCAAAATAAAAGCCTTCATGAGTTCTTAACTTTAGGCTTTACTTCTGTTTTAACATGCAGCGTAGGTAAAGAGCTTTAGCGCAATGATTGACATTACCCCGAGTCAATGACCATTGGGGGGGGCAAATGGGGTGGCCAATCAGATTACAGGAGGTGCGGGTGCCACCATGTAGCTAGGTAGTTTGCAAAGAGCAATAGTTTCTCCATAGTATAGTGGTGATATACTGCCCCCTATGTTCTGGAGATACTTTCAAATTCTGGCCACATTTTACAAACTATACCTTAAATTGTTTAAATTGATTTATTGATGTAAGCACTTTCATTCTTGTCCGATAGCCTTTTGTTACATTTTGTCTGTGTCGGGCTGCATACATTGATAGTCTTTGTTGTTTTGGCCATCATCTCTATCAGTTTTAATAAAACCTACCCTTGAGAAGTTGATGAGATCGGAGGACGCAGCAACATTGCTTCAACAAAGTCCAAATCACAGAGAAACCCTAGATTTAAGCTTCTAATGCCAACAAAAGATGGTCTTCAGCACTGACAAGACTAGGAAGCAGATGACATAGATGGTCTGACTTTAAGAACAAATTAATTCATTGCTGTGATTGTCGCTCTCAAATACTAGTCACTTGAGTGTAAAGGTTGAAGCAAACAAACTCAATCCAGTCATCATCCAATCTGAAGTGAAAAGAGCAGCTCCAGACAGTGTCTCTTGAAAAGATTATCACAGTGGAGTATTGGCTCAGTTGTCTCTTGCTTTCGGCGAGACATGTTCTGTTTCTGAGCCACATAAAATCCCCTCCATCTGTGACAAAGTGGTGTGTGTTGTTGTTATACATGCCTCCCACATAAAACATGCTGCCCACACCGTCTCCTATGTAGACAGACTTAAGCAGTCTTACAGCAAATGATGCTACATTAAAACCTTGTAACTCTCAGTACAACTTTGCATGTAGGAGAATTTCACTGCTCTTGAATCCTTTTGTGTGTGTATCTATCTATCTATCTATCTATCTATCTACGTATATATCTATCTATCTACGTATATATATATATATATATATATATATATATATATAATTATATTATTATATTATTATATTATTCAAGGCAATGTCAACCCGACCATCCTTTCCATTAAAAAGTTGTGAAGGTTACATATTATAGCTAGTGTTGTTTGTCACAGCTTCCTATGTGGCATTATTGGCCATCGCTACAGGCTTACCACTGTGAAAAACCAGAGGCCAAAGCACTCAGTAATCTAGCAACAACAACATGACTTCAGTTCAGCACACAGCAAGCTTCCCAACTGATCAATAAGCAGATTAACTCAGTGAAACCAACAACTGAAAATATCATCCTCACTGTCAACATTGTGACCAAACTGTCCGAGTTACATGAACAATAATGCAGACGTTCATTTCACTCTATAGACAGACAGATCGTGCAGATACACTGCACTAACTGTTAAAAGGCACACACTTTACTCACTCTTTCCCAGCTTCGCTAGAGTTTCAGTTTGTGTGCAGTCACACACCCTTGCTATCTTCCAGCCTTGCAGATTTACCTCTTGCATGGTCCTCACTGTGCGCGATTGAAATGTAACAGATGTAACTAAATTGGAGTTAATATTGCCAGTTGCCCATGACTGTCTGATTAGCAATTTGTCCCCTGGGGTTTGCTGTAACTTCATCACTGCACAGCAAGTCCTCTGGGGCAGCCTTACCAAACACTGAGTATATACTGTATCAGTAAAAAAGCACCTTGGGTAGCTCAGCACACTGATATTGTTAGAAGCTGCTGGGTAGTGCAGCTCTGCAGTATGGATCACACACTAGACTTGCAGTACAAAAGCAAAGACTTCCTTTCTTGTTCCCTCCCACCCGATTCAAGCTGCAACGACTTAATTTCAACTTTCTGACAGTGAATCCTCATCAGGCAGTCACTCTGATTTCCCAGAATGCCACCACAGCTTAAATCAGTGAATGCAAAACACACCAGACATTGATTCCTTCATCAAAGAAGAGGAAAAGCCCTGATCCCCTGTTTGGGCATTAAACAAGACAATTTAAGACTTTTTAATCCAATTTGACACCACAGCCTGGTAGTTTTTGATCAAAGACAAACCTGTGCATCATGTGAGAATACTTGGGATTGATTTGATTTGATCTTTGGAGATGTTTTTTTTTGACTGACAAGCTTTTGATTTCAACCTTTTTAATCCAAATTTACATTTAGTTTAAAGTGTGATACAAGTTTGAGTGACAGTTCAGCACTTGAGGAATAAAAGTCTGGTGCCTTATACACACACACACCTACACACACACACACGCACACACACACAAGTTGCATGTACTTTTCAAGCTGATTAACTAATGCGCTAGATCTCACTGTGCTTTAATAATTGTGTTTGCTTGACACACTTTAAGAAACTTATCAATGAACAAACACACACAACAATGGGGTAATGGCTTCCACACAGTGGAACACACAGAATGGATCAAAGTGGTAAGCAGAAAATTAAATCAAATACTTGTAATCCTGTCTGATTGATGGTTGACATGGAAAATGATCATTTTGTGGAACCTTCGCAGAACTGAGGCCATTGTGATAACTCCAAAAGTTTTCCTGCAGCCTAATGAACCCCATTGTGTCTAGTTGCCAACAATCAGCCCACAGGTAGACGTAAAGAGGTTCATGTCCAGATGGGGAATGAATTGTTGATGCCCTCACAGTGAATGTGGAAAGGAAACCCACCCTCAACTAACCCTGAACCTAATATCAATGCTGAGGTGTCAAACTTGCTTCTGGAACAGCTAATTAAAAAACGAGTTCACTCAGCTCTGATTGTGTCTACTCTAAGTGAAAGGCATGCATGATGAATGTCAGTAATACACAAATGACACTCTAGGAACAGGATTATCCTCGGCAACAGATAAATTAAAGTCAGATTGTCCAGTTAACTCCACTGGAATGAGATGTGATGTTGATGTCTGCGTATTCATGGTAACTTAATGTATGTTATAAGAAAAAAGAAAAGCACAAAGTGACAACAGCCCCTTTAGATGATTTACATTTGAACAGGCTCTGACTTTTTTTTGATTGTCTATTTGATTTATCTTTTTTATCAATTTACATGACAAGGACAATACATGTAGGCATTGTTAAAACTAATTCAAATTCTATTGTTATTATATTATATTCTATAATAACTATTGCTATGTATAAAGGACTTGGCCAATTTGCAGCCTTTGTCCCTGTTTAGGCTTTTAAAAAATACATCACCTCTCATAATCACACTCTAGAATAAACATTACAAACTAGCAATGAAATTGACAGAGACAAGGAGCCACTGCAGACAGTGACTGTGCAGACTTCACCTCGACCCCGCATTGCATGACTCAATTTGCAGAATGATGTCCACAGTGAAACATAGCAATGGATGGGGCAGGGGGTAACCCGACATTACAATGTTACTAGTTTCAACAGCATTTATTTGTATTTTATTTAGTGTGCCTGATGTACAAAGGAGTGTAACAGGAGACATACAACTAGGTTGTATGGGTTCTTCTAACAGAAGAACACAGAATCCTGGTCTCCAAAGTGGAAAAATATAGTGAGTGATTTTTATGTATTTATTTCTGCTTTAGAACAAATTACCATGAAACCTTTGATTTGTTCCCACAGCTCTCTCAATTTCTCATTCATTTGACCGACTTTTCCCTTTTGTCTCTTGTCTCATTGGCACTCTTTTTCTTGCTCCTTTGTTTCCCTTGATCTATACTTGATTTTGATGATAGCTACACCTATTAATTTTCTTTTTTGTTAAAAAAAATGGTGCACAAGTTGAAGAGTCTTCTACCTTCTCCTTTGGCTTTGCCATCTGAAGCTATCACATTTATGGGCCATATATTCATCATGCAGGCTCAATGAGTGTAAAGTGCAAAGCTGCAGGTCTCGGGCACATTGACTGTGTGGGTGTCTCAGAGCTCTATTTTAGTTTATGCATGTGCAGCAGAGTGCAAAAGGGCTGAGTGAAGGTGAATATAGATCAGAGAGTGTGTTTATTAATACATACGCTCTTGGCCAGTTACATCACTGCTTGCATTGCTCTGAAATAGCTCAGCCAATCAAAGTGAAGTATGACAGTAATAGCTCAAAAACTTTTAACCATTGCAATGATGATAGAAATAAATATTAAAGCAGATTGGTGAAGCAGTTGATGAGACCACATCGATCGAAGGTTATTAATTTTGTATTTTACTTTATTTCACGTTATGCCATATCTTAATAATAATAATGTGGTTTATCGACCTAACAGGTGGATACTGTGGTTCTGAGACATCTATTACTGGCTCAGATGCACTCCTTTATTTGTATAGAAAAATGATTTAAGGCTATAACATAATATCAAGCTGGAGTCACTCAACCATTAAACTGTACAGTTGGAGCACCAAGTTGTTGAAGTTTAATGTGATATTGTGTGTGATATGACTAAGAGTCGGACATAATGTGGAGACACATCTAAAATGGGCGATTTTTTTCATCAGGACCCATGTATTATTATTATTCCCTATTTTGCGATGTTAAAAAAAAAAAAAAGAAGACAATCCTGGATCCATCCTTTTATCTGAATCAGTAGCAAAAGTTAATGGGGTCTGTTCAGGGCTGAGACCCATCCTCCATCCAAGTATCGTGGCAATCCGTTTTAGTTTTTGTGTTGTTGTTGACCTTCAATTCTGGAAGGGTGCTTCACTTTAATGTTAATCAAGGCTGAGCTGTCCGAGGTCGGAACCCAGTAATCATCAGAAACCACCTCACTGAGCTCTTCCACAAACACAATTCACCTCCACAAAGACAGTGAGTGAGACTGAGAGGCTGAGACAGAACTAATCCAATGATTCAGGATGCAGGGGGACCGATATTCTTTCCTGTGTCAAGTTTTTAATTAAAGGATCAGTATTGTTTTTACACTGAAATATTTCTCTCATTCATGTCACAAGTTATAACAGGAAAGGATAATGTTCCGTGATGATGATAATGATTGCTCCCAACACTTCAATAGAGCTGAACTGGCCCAAACAAAAGAGAGCCTCAGTGTGTGTGTGTGTGTGTGTGTGCATGTGTGTGTCCAGTTAGTTTACATGTCCTCCTGCCTGATTTGCAATTCCCCACAGTGTCCCAGAGAGGAGTGTCACACCACTGATCAGCTACAGAGGACAGGTCAGAGGTCAGATGAAATATCCACTGGACCACATGATTTGGGATCACCATGAAGGTGTTAATGGATTAATGGGGCAGCTGGTTCAAGTTCAAGATTTTATTCTGTCTACACACAGTGTGAGTGTGTGTAACGTGAGCGCGTGTACTGTATGTGTGCGTATGCATCGGGTGAGGATGTATGAGGTTAATTCCGTGCAGCCGGATTGTAAGGTTACTGGGGTTGCAAAATGAATTAACTCCATTTACTTTAATTAACTTACAGCCTCCCTCTCCCTCTCCCTCTCTCTCTATTTATGAATGTACTGCTATATCCTTCCCACCCAATTACCAGAATTAACATAAAAAAAGCATACTTCTTCTCTTCAGAAATCTGTTGATTCATACACACAGATACTCATTTTTGAATTCAGTGAGATTTATACGTTTCTGAGGATATAATTAGTTTTGATGTGCACTGTAAAATAAATGCTTTTAAAGACTGGCAGCCTAACAGCACCTTTAAAACTCACCAAATATTATGCTGTTACCTTTGTCAGATACATTCAGAAACCATTTTGTAGAAGCCCTAACCTCCCGTGACCCTGATTCCTTTACGCTCAGACATGCTTATTATCTGATAGCGCCACATTTCACAGACCTGAGAGTGGTACCAAGGAGTCGGCTCTCAGTGTATTCTTAAAATGTTTGAAAGTGGCGTCAACGTTAATATTGGAAGATGTGATAATGTATTAGTTAATGAGGAGCAGATATACAGTCTGGGACAGATTAAACAGCAAGAAACCCTCACACACACACACACACCCACACACACAAACACACACCTGCACTGCTGATATTAAGCCTTGACCTGTGGGTCATGTCAGGGTAAATCAAACTACTTTGAGGAATTAATAGCATTAACAGACATCGTGCGAACCCACGGCCTCGTGTCTGGCAACTGTTTTGATTGTGTTTGTATGTGTGTGTGTGTGTCCTGTCTTTTTATTCTACAGCTTCTTAAAGGGTCAACTCAGTCTAAACCGCCCTGTCTCAGGATTTTAAGACACTCCCCTGTGTGTGTGTGTGCGTGTGTGTGTGTGTCAGAGGATGAACTTGGTAGTCTCCCAGCAGGCGCAAGGCGGTGGGGTTACACTGACTGTTCTCAGGTTGAGTGGCGTTTCGAAGTGGTAAACAACTCTGTAGGCTGATGTGGGAGCATAATGTAGCACCCATGGGTGAAAATAAGGTCGACACAGGCAGTCCCGTCGATACTGGTGGTGTTTACTGCTCAGGAGGATCACAAATACACAGCCTTCACAAAGAAAAACAGGGTCCGAACTCTCTGCTGTGTTTCAAATGGATTAGAGTTTCCTCCATAAATACATAATGAAATGTTGGGCCTGCACAGGTACGTTCATACTGGAGGCCCACATTGATCTGATCCCCCTGAAACCAACCTGAGTTGAGTTAAGGGAGACTCAGTACACAGTAAAGTTTTGGTTTTGGACTGTAGATGGAAAATTACATGATTCGCCAGTCGCACACACATTATCTTGACTTCATGAATTTCCATGCTGCCATGAATGAAAGGAAATAACATCAAGATGATGTTTCCTTCTTTAAAAACAGAATGTATTTTTCAGTATGATGCTGCTGTTAGCCTTCTGGCTATTTTCCAACACATAGACTTTGTTTTTTGTACTGCCTTTATATTACATTATTCTTTCAGCATTAACAATGGTCTGCAAACGATCATGTGAGATAAGTTCTGTTATTAACAGATGTCTACAGCAGTCTGCCCTGATGTCTCAGCGGATCTATGTTCATACTCAGTATAGTAACTAGAACCTTTTCTGATGTCTGACACTGTTGTGGAGTATATTATAGTGTTGCTGTTATCAGCTGGTCAAAGACAAATAGTTGTTTGTTTGATTATGACTTTCTGACTTCTTGAATATGCAAAAGTCAATGATTTGACAGATTTAGAAATCATTCACTGAATGGTTATGTAGTGTGCTCAGACTCAAATGTACACTGGCACTCGTGCTGCAGCTCCAATCTGCGGGCACGTCAACTACAATAAAACATTTAGACCATGCATTTGAGACTGCACTAACTTGGTATAGAGTCCGCTTGGATTACCCACAATTCATTGCAATACAGATGTGACATTGTTGAACTTCTTATGAATGTGTAAAACAGTGACTTTATTATAACATTATTTCAGTAGTTTTGGCTAGAAATAATACTCAGCCATGTCACCATGCAGAATTATTCAGAGGTGAGACGACAGGTAAGAACATACTGTATGTGCAACAGAAGCAGCTTGATTGGCTCTCAGTTTTGCGTAATATTTCCACCACTTCCTTTGCAAGTTGTGGAGTCGTTCTGTTTATGTCCTTCATTTCTTTGTGAAGGAAACAAATACTCTGTTTGCCTCCAAGACTATACTACCCTTGCCTCTCTTTTGTTTCAGAGCCTCCAGAGAGGCTTGTTCTTGTTCGCAAATCTAGTCAAAACTTTGGAAAGTGTCCAACTGTCACAGAAGTAAGATAATCCTGTAAAATCATCCTGGGTCCTGTCACAGTGTCCACAAAGCCAGCCTGTATTCACTGTCAACTACTCTGTATCAGTGACACTATGGGGGGCTAAGCTGAGACACACACACACACACATGCGCGTGCACACACATGCACACACACACTCTGTCTGTTCAGAGCAATCTGTTATGCTTGTTAGCCAGAGGACATGTGAAGCTGATGTCTGCCCACTTATCCACTGCCTTCCTCCGTGTGTGTGCGCGGGGACACGTGTGTGTGTATGTGTGGCCTCCGGAAGCAGAATGAAGGCGGCTCTGAACGTGATAGATCAGATTCCTGTTTGCTGGGTTTAAAGAGAGGCCTGTGGTAGCTTATTCTGTTAAGCTGATGTGAGATCAGCCACTAACAAAGCCGCAGTAGAAGCATAGTCATTGATAAAGTGATGTGGAGCCACTCTGAGAAACAGGCTGAGCTAGAAGACAACACGCCTCCAGTTACAATCTTCTCAGAAGATTTAATGAGAGAATACTTTATGTGGAGTCTGTGTGAATACTGTCTCATCTTCAGTACATGTAAATGGAAGATTGAACTCATTAAAATAAAATAAAAGTCAGCAAAGTAAATTGTCAGAATTAATTTGATAATGTCAAACGGATTTGTGTTCTAAAACCAACCTGAACTTATAGGGTTATATGTAAAATCAGCAATTTGTAGCCTATCAAGTACGACAGGTGCCACAGAGGAGACCTGTCTGATGGGTGAAACATTTCTGTTATCAGCAGTCAGACTTACATGAGTCTCTTGACAAATCTGGTAACCTGGTCCCACCAAATGACGTATGATTTATAACACAGTGTCTGAAGTCATTCCACATCACCACAAGCATTTTCCCCTTCATAAAAAATCTAAAACAGCTAATTAGCTCTCACGCCCACTCCAGCCCGTAAAATGATGTACAAATCAAGTTACTTGCTCATCAAGAAGAAACAGCAGCTCACAGTCTGAGTTGGAGCAATGTGGCAGCAAGTCACACCAGCCTGGATCACAACACACACACATAGGAAGACAGACTTTGGTCTTTCTCCCTGTCTCTCTCCCATCATCCCTCCGGTACCATGGTTCTTAGTTTCAGGTTTGCACTTTACAACGCTTTACATCCGTTACGGTGGCTCACCCACTGGCTGACACACTGATACCGCTGATGTCTCCAGTCCTGTGTCTTGTGCTTTTGCCAGTGCAGTTGTTGCTAAAATGCAGAGATGTGATTGTGGGAGTTTTCAAAGAAAATAAAAGTTGATGGAGAGAACAGATAATTGAAAGAAATATGTGTGCAGACATCCCATGCAGTCCAGCACTGAACCAGTGTGTCACAAGAGACAGCTGCTGATGCAGGAACACACTCAGCCACGCTGATGGCCAGAGCCAAAGCATTGATCCCATTCTAACATTACCATTTCTCCCACTAAGTCAAGCCACTGTGTTGTTGTATTGAATGTGTGTAGTTTAAGTTCAATTACATGATGTGCAGGTGATTGTTTTTGTCATGTTATGAGCAACTTCAAGGTGCATTATGTAATAAGACATTTGAATCAGAAGAGAAAGATGGTCATTAACAGATTTTATGACTGAATAAACTGAATAAACAAACTGACCTTAAAGGACAATAGAATTTATACTGTTTACTTTGTTTATATGTGGCAGACCCTGCCACCTTTCTAGCTACAAACAGTGTTTTATTCACTTATGGAAAATATAAAGATTTCTGACTGATGTTTAATTACCTTATTAATATTATAGATATTAACAGAGTTTGAATTTCTTCTCCAAAAGTACATAATGCCCCTTTAATGACTCTAGTCCTGTGTGTGTGCTGTGTGCTGTGCTAGTGCTGTTTCAGTCTTGCAATCTTTTGTCATAATCATCTGTCGACCTTTAATCAAAAAAATACTGTCACATTAAACGGCCAACCCTCACTTAATTTACTAAGCATAACAAATATCAAACATGTTTGATAGTATCAAGGCGACCCAGAGGAGTCTGTGAGCAGTTCAGGAGGCTTAACACTGGATCTGTAGACCTCGCACATTACACGATAGTCTGTGCTAAACAGCCTGTTTTAAACGGGTTCTGCATGAGTGCTGACCGAAGGAAAAACCCATCCCTAACCTGCAAAGATGTCCCACGTTAAATTGTCTGGAAGCAGGTTAATGGTGAAAACAGTAAAACTGTGCCTGGCCTCAGTCCAGGAAATGCTAACCTGCATGACAAGACCCCTTACTGCAAAGTCACTGAGCATTCTGGAACATTTGAGATGAAATATAATGCAGCATCATTACAGACTCCCTGGTGTGAAGAGTGCAGAATTAAAATGCCAGACTGGAAAAAGAAACTATGAGACATTTTGATTCTCAGCAGTCATCGCAACTCGACTTACGACATGTATAAAATACCTAATATTGCTTGAAAAAATATCAAATGTTTGAATCAATTTTGCATACAGAGACTGTCTCTCTCTCTCTCTCTCTCTCTCTCTCTCTCTCTTACACACTAACAGACAGACAGACACACACACACACACACACACACACACGGAGAAACAAAAAGGCAAAGTAATTGCAGCAGGCAGGACAGGAACCTACTGGGGCTGAAGAATAAATGTGAGCACTGCCTTCTCTCAGAGGATCACACACACACACACACACACAGACATACACACACACACACACACACACACACACACACACACACTTCCATGGCTCATCAGTTTCCAAAATGCTGAGTGCTGCACTCTGCACAGTAATAAAGGATCATTTACAATCATTTATTATCTGTGTCTCTCTCTCTGTGGACCAACATGTCTGTCTATTCATCTTTCCCCCTCCCTCGCTCTTTCTTTCTTTCCTGTCGGTTCGTCATCCTCTTCATTCTACATTTACGTCTATTTCCAATTCTCCTCATTTCTTTTCTTTTATTCCCCCCCAACTTGTCTCTGCTCTCAATTTCCCTTCCTTTCTAAAATGTTCCATCTCGTTTAAGGTCTAAATTGAATTATCTTAATGGAAACACGTACAGGACATTTGTTGAGTGTTAGCCTGCAGCTACGGGTTCATTGGAATCAAGCTTCGACAAGGACAAACATCTGTCACTGCAGAGTCTGGACAGTGGTGGTGTGAGTGACTCAGAATCAGTTGAGGAGCAGGCCTCTGAGCTCAGACCAGGGTCCCTGGAGGTGAACGGGGTGGGGGAGGGTCATGGGGATTGGCCCTGACGTGACAGCGGACAGGAGAACAGATTTAAGGTTTGGCTTGGTGACTGTTTATGAAAATCATTGAACAATCTTGGTTAAACAGAGTAAACACCAATAATCCAATGATTTTGAAGGAAGCTGGAAAATCAGTGTTTAAGTGTTCAAGTGGTTGCTATGCCCAAAGCATCACAACCTCTAACTTCTTGCAAAACGCTACACACTGTTTTTCACATAAGACACATTGTTCAAAAAGGAAGACTCATGCACTCATTGGGAAAACACATCTATTCAAAATACAAAACACAACTAAAATTGGAAAAGCACACAGACTCACACACATGAAAGCATTTAAAATCTAATTGTAGACCAATCAGTCTAAGCCATAGCACTACAAATACACCTGATGTGAGCTCAGCTCCTTTGTGCCAACTTTGGAAACATGGAGGCAGAAAGAGGAAGAGGGAGAGTAAGAGCAGCAGCAGGACGAGGAAGAGGATGAAGAAGGGGAGCAGGCAACAATGACACTGCATCACCACTCCATCCTCGGTCCCGACAACACAGCCCTCATTATTCGCTTTCTGGACACACTTCATGACACAGTAGTCCAGGGCGGGCCAGAGCAACCGCAGTTTGTTGTCTTCTGGGATAATGTCAGTTTCCGTCGGGCTGCTCTGGTCCGGGACTGGTTCACCAACCATAATAGATTTATTGCACTCAACTTGCCACCATACACCCCATTTTTTTGAGGCAGTGGATAGACAGGAAAGGGGAGAGAGAGTCCTCTGGCTGGATTCAAACCGGGGTCCACTGCACATATGGCATGCGCTCTAACCACTTGACTACCTGCGCAGCCCATACACCCCATTTTTTTATCCAATTGAGGAGTTCTTTTCAGCATGGTTCCCGCATGCCTCTTCTACAAGCCATGGAAGAGGCATGCGGTGACATTGGGGTGAGGTCCATACAGGGTTGGATACGGCATGCAAGGTGATAGTTCCCCCGTTGCTTGGCAAGGGAGGACATTGACTGTGATGTGGATGAGGTGATGTGGCCAAATGCCAACAGGAGACAGGATCCACAGCCTAAATGTCCTCCAATCATTCCCTTACAACACTATGTTTTGTAGAACATTCTAGTTGTACCACATCTTTGTGTTTTTTGTTTTTTTTTACTTTTGCAAAAACCTGAAAAACAAAAAAAAACCCTGAAGTGTCTCCATTTTGTTTTTTGTGTCTAGATCAACTGCAGTGGATCAATCTTTCACCAAAAAAAAAAAAAATCTGTATGAGACTTTTAAAGTCAAAAACCATCCAAGTACGGAATACAGCTGTGTTTTGCATAAAGCACATCTGTGTGTTGTTGCTGCTAGGAAAGAGTGCAAACAAAGGTGCATGTGTTCAATGTTTTGATGCTAAAAACAGTTTTGAAATGGGATTGTTAGGTTTTGTTTCAAGAGTTTCATTTTGCCGTATAAGTTAGGAGTTTATCTACATGTGCTTTGTCTTACTCGACCTGTGTGTTAAGTTATGACACAGTGAGCCAAAGTCTGCAACATGTGTGGAAGCATTCGGCAAAAACTGTATTAGCCCTGCTGAAGTGAGGATATCACTGTGTGCTGTAACAGGGACGGGAAATCTGTCACATGCTGCCGGTCTGGCCGCATATGTTGTTTTGGTGGTATGAGGCACAGGAGCATCGTTTCTGGCTGTTTAGTTGTATCAGGCCACCAAACAGTGTTAGCGACTAGCTTGTGAGCACGGAGGAGCATTTAGCTGATAATCCCCTCAGGGAGAAAGAAACATGGAGCTAAAGGAGAGAGAATACTGGACTCCTCGAGACACAAGCACAACTCAAAATGAATGACAATATACTCTGTAACTGGCGGATGTCTGAGCGCAGATTGGCCATATGGTCTTAAAAGGTGATAACAGGCCTTATTGTAAGGTTTCCAGGTTTTCAGCTGCTAACGAGATGCCAACAAATCAGTTTAGGGCTCAGCAACTGAAACACTTTAAAAAGAAGAGGAGAGGATGTGGTAACTCCTTACTCCTGATGCTCCACCTGTTGGATTCTGCATTCTGGTTCATGTACGGAGGCCAGCGTGTCTGGGTATGGCACTAAGTTGAAATGTCAGTAATTTTTATTTTGTATCTTCCGCACTCTAAAAACAGTAATTTGGCTGTAAGCTGCGAGTCTTAGCATTAAAGGCCTTAATAGCAAGTCATAGCATTTCTGGGTTGTTCTGGTGTTTAGCCACGGAAATTGCAAGGGAACAGTAATTACATTTGGAGAGGACAAGCTACACACACAGCTACAAAGATGATTTAGGGCTACTTTATGCATATCATGGGCGTCTGGTGTGACATGGCACCCCAGGGAGCTCCCTTAGAACTATACAAAACTAAACATTGTTGAGTTGAAATAAAGACTCGCCCAAAGTGACCTCGGAGACACATTTTGCCGAGCTTATTTTGTTATATGACAAAAACGTTCCCAATTGAGATGGCAAATTAGTCCTGACTGAAATCCTACAAGCACATGGCCCATGAGCCGCATTCCTCCAATTGGGTGCAGCCAGTACGTTTTTGCGAGGTTGCCAGAGGGTGTAGTCGGTAGGAGCAAAGCTGGGAAGCATCCAAACATGTCCCCTGTGGACATGCACCGTCATTCGGACTATCCGTACACCTGCAATCGACCCTGCAGTATATGACATCCCGTCCTTCAGCCCCTCAGTGCCAGATCGTTGTCAGCCTGTGTTACCTGAGCGTCTCAGCCGTGTGTCCTAGGATCACCTGCCTGCCAGATCACTGGTCTCTGCCTGCAACACTGCCCCGCTCACCCCCAACTCTTCATCCAGCATATCCTGAGTTAGTTTTCCCCTTGTGTATCTCTGTTTGTTACTGGGCTACTTTATTTTAACTTGGACCTTTTTACAGACAGAAGCCATCAAGACTTTAAGGCATCACTTTAATCTTAATGGGGCCCCATACGTGGATATTTTCATTCTCAGTAAAACAATATATGTTGGAAATTCAACACCTTTACAAATGAATTCATTACAAAATATTCATTTCATTATGCTGGTGTCATATTCATTTATTTGAGTGCCGTCATCTGTTTTATTGCATTTCCAGTCTCTATCAACCAAACCATGTACATCCTAAAAGGATTTAATTTTCCTTTCACATTATTGGATAATATAAAATTTGTCGCCCACCACGTTTTAATTTAAACACTCCTAAACCGCGTCGCCACATCAGAGTAATACTGCTTCAAATTTATATTCTGGCGTTTTCCTTTTACTGTTATCTTCACTGCTTCATACATAAAAAACTTCCTTTACACGATCAGATAAGGTGAGTTATGTGCCCCCTCCCCCAAAGATTCAAATTATTCCTTATTGTGTGGCCGTAACGGGCAGGGAGATAGATGGAGAAGGGTGCTCCATTCACCTTAATGGTTTGAGTCATGCATATTAAATACAAAGACGGGGAGGGGGAAGGATTGGGGAAGTGAGCCGACTGAGTACCGAACCATTCCACTTTAATCAACCTTATGGATAGAGGGGCTTTTAAATAGAGAGATGATGGGAGGGTGAGAGACAGGATTAGAATATGAGATGGAGAGACGCAAACAATTAGGCCAGACAGGGACAGAGAGAGAGAGAGAGAGAGAGAGAGAGAGAGAGAGAGAGAGAGGGAGGGGGCAGAAGTAGCGAGTGTCATCCTCTGCAGTGACCTCGGTGGCGTATTGCTGATGACAAACTTAATGGAGCCTCATTTCCCCAGCGCTGTTCACCTCACTGCACCTGTCTGGACCTTTTTCCCTCTCCTCCCTTGCTCTTTATATCCCGCTTTCTTTCTCTGGGTACTATAGTAATTATGTATGCTTGAAGGAGACTGATCATTCTGCCCAGTCACCGTGTTAACATTAATAAAACAGGGCTCTTTGGAAACTATCTTCGCCCCCTCTCTTCCTCTTCTCAGCCAGAGCATCTGTTAATACACTGTCATTACAACTAAACAATCTAAATGGACAGGGTGAATCCACTGCAGTTAATTTCGCTTGTGATGAATGTGGATTTGAAGCGATGAGGGAGAGAGCTCAGCCAGCAGTGAAGATTTTGAAAGTCCACCTCAAAGCATTCAAATTTACGCAGTCAGTGAGATCAGAGGGAGCACAGAGTGAAGTTCAGGGTGATACTCGGCGTGAACTTTCATACCGCCTGAGCAGGAGTAGGGTTTAACAGATAAGAACGGTTAAAGGATGGGCTTAAATCTATCCAAGAGCTTGAACATTTTGAGGTGATGTTCGCCATCTTTAAATCTGACACTCGCGTGTGTTAAAACAGTCACAAGAAGTCAAAACTTTCACAATAGGGAACCTTTAAGACCTTCATGGGAGTCAAGAATAAGGTAAAAAGATGAGTACGTCTCTCATATGTGCATAGCTGCATGAAGCATCCTGTTGGCTTAGATTAGCACAAAGACAAGAAACAAGTGGTGAAAACTAACCTGGCTCACTGACCAATGCCTCGGCTCGCTAAATTTAAATTGTAATATTGACAGTTTCGAGTTTTGCAGGAAGTAGTGTGTCGGGCTTCTTCTTGGCTGGTATTCGCTTTGCATCTTAAATACTGCTGTTGGAAACCATACATTCCCTGTGATGACTCAACGTCACCTCAGGCTCTGCTAAAGGTCAGAGCTCATGTTTGTTGAGCTGCCTTCTGTGTTTGGTTTGAAAGCCCACTGCGCTCGAAGAGAAGAGAACACTGTTTTACAAACAGAGTCACAGTCGGCTGCTAGATAAGAACAGACACCGACAAATGTTTTTATCTTGTTTATTCGACATGCTAACCATGCTTAGCTCGTAGCGTGCGGGGAAAGTGTCGCAGCTTGAGGCTTAGCGCCGCTGGCCGAGCTGCTGCACTTGACGAGTTTGGAGTGAGAACATGCTGATTGGAAAAACTGATCAACAATAACTGTCAACAATTATTTTCATGACAGTTGGCTAATCAATGAGTAATTAGTCATGCCTACTAGCTTTCACCCTTTTCAGTGCAGTGAGGAGAAAAACATATTATGCTACATGTGACCTGTTCCCATGTCAGTGGTGAGCCTGCACTATTGAAATTCTAATGTGGCTGAGACAGTGATTCAACCTGAAACTTAATCAGTGTTACTTTGATAATCAATGAATTAACCTCATTTAATCAAGTCAGTTTTCACTCAAAAAGGCCAAACACACCCTCTGGTACAAAACAAGAGCTAGCTGGAGGCTCGCCAGTCAATTCTGGACTTCACAACCTGTGATGATTGATGCACAGAGGAAGCCTATTACAGTCACCCAACCTACATCACAAAGATAATGAATGATGGCGTGCAGCATCAGTAGAGTGCGCCGTAGCCTCCAGCAAGCCAGCACCAGGACGTCTGAGGATGGCTCTTTAACCTCTCAGCAGGACCAAGCATTGCAATCAGAGAGCCATCAGTCCACAGAGGAGCAGCAGTTTGGACACCCTGGGATCCACATGTCAACAACTACATCAAAGCGAGGGAGTGAAGCTTCGGAAAAGGTCAAAGTGACAACATTACAACCCACAAGAGGTCCTTTCTCACTTCAGGGATGTTAACACAGTTGACACTGTAGCCTTTTACCTCCCCTCTGCTATGTCACATCCACAGGTCAGTGGAAAGGCCAAGGAAGCACGACCCTGAGAGGCAGTTGATGAAGAGGGAAATGGGAACAGTGACACTCAAATAGATTAGCTCCATATTCAACCCAGTCTCAGCCAAACTGTATAATAGACATGCTGGTCCAAACATTTGGCCTCCCCTACCCGTGAAAACAACATGGTCTCATTCTGTGGTCAAGTCCACAATATTAAATATGTGTGGTAACCTGACGTGAAGGCACAAATGCTACCAGGCTAGTTACAGGACGATGCCATGGTTTGGCTTAAACTAAATGTGTTCTTAACAACCACCATGGACAGCTGGCTTTACATGGAATTCACTCTCTCATTTCCTGGGTGAAAGACATTTGATAGTCCTCTTCATGTAGCTATCATTTGAAGGAGTCCTTGTTTCCCATAATCTCTGCAGCAGAGGTGTTGAGTGTAAAGTTGGCATAGACTGTAGACTCACAGAATCCAGGAAAATCTGCTTAAACTGAACCATAATCCGGATATTCAAAATTCAAATTTCTCTGGTGCTTGGATTTTGCACATTTCGGACATTCACCTCTCTGAACCTTTGCTGTTCTAATATTGTTTGACAAAATGTAAAGAACCCATCTCTCTATATACTTGTATAAATACTTTATGGCCCCTGGCTAACCCCCCCGTCACTGTGCAGTGACATACATTCCAGCAGAATCTGTCAGTGTTTTGGTTCAAACACTGCTGCTGATTGTAAGATTAAAAGACTCTCGAGTTCAGTGATGATAGATATCTGTCAAATCATGTCTTCCCCAATACCCCTAGTCCTAAACTGTGTATATTTAGCATTTATTCAGACAGTTGTTCTCTATCTCACAGAGAAAGAAAAATGGTTGACCCGTGTCTTGTACAGGCCGGATGCTCTGTTGCACTATGCTGGATGAGTGTCAGCTGTTCCTCTTTTGGCCACTGGTTAAAAAAACTGTTTTGGTTTACAGAGACACTGGAAGTTATAAAAATATCATATCCATTGTGAGGAATGTATGCCATACTCTGAACAACACACTCTGTAGTCATTTACCTATTTATTGATTGTTTGATGTAATTGATTTTCAATTAAATGTATAGATGATGATTGTTATTTTTTTATATTCATTTTATTAGTCACTTTTTTTCTGTTCTGTTGTAGCTGTGCATACTGCCATATCAACTGATGTGGTAAACTTCAGTTGTGTATGTGTTCACTGTTTAATTAATAAAAAACAATAAACACATGTTTTAAAAACAACACAACAATGAACAAGAAACACTGCTTTCGTGGACAACTATGATATTTCTAAACCATTCGGACCAGTTTGGTGAAGATGTACTGTACTTCCCAAACAGCACAGCAGCGGCTTGACCGTTTTCCTCAGCAGCACAGATAGCTGACCTGGTTCGTAGGCTGTGACCTGACCCTGCAGCCTTCAATTTACAGGGCAGGAGGAGAGAGGAGGAGAAGGGATACATGTCAGAGCAGGAAATAAATGAAAAAAAAAACACAGAGAACAAAACAGAGAGAAGTCATGGGAAAATAAACGAGGAGAAAGAAAGACGAGTCAGACAAAGGAGACGACAGACTTGTATGAAACTAGAGTGGTGCTCAGCAGAGCACAACTAACACAAAGCACATGGACAGACAGACAACACACACACACACACACACACACACACACATTCCAGCACAATTTCTGTGTCTCACTGCGTCTCGCTGTGTGAACACAGGCTAGAGCTTTGGAAGCTGACAACATCAGACACTCTACGAGGCACACACTTATTCCTCCGACTGCTAAGCACTACCAAACTGAATCTGCTGCGGATGTCAAACACTCTGTGGATGGCCAGAGGTCGGTCACAGGGAGAAGAAATGCCCCCGAAGGACAAACTGCAAACCTGAACATTTACAGTATGCTGCTAAAACCCCCTGCAAGTTCTTTAAAATATGGAATGGCATCCTGTTAGCATCCTCGTTTTTCAACATTGACATTTCTTTACAAATGACAGTTAGCTTAGCACTGCTCCCCTTAATTGCCTTTGTTTTGCATTCAAAGCTTTCTGTTCACACACACCATAGTTGCAGTTTAAAATACTGTTTAATGTTTGAAGCTGACCAGAAAATTCTAGTCTTGGAAAAATAAATTGTAAAAGGGGTCTTGATGGCTTCATGGTATAGGACTGCAAGAGTTGGTCTAGAGCTGCATGTTTGTGGCAGAAAGTCAGCATCCTCCTCCAGCAATCCATATGGAAGACATGGAAAATAACAAACATCAGGCTTTTCTTGTATTGCAGCATTAAACTAGTTAGTGACATATGATATTGAATTGAAGGTTCAGACTGTTGTTTGTGGTTCCAGCAGTGGTGTTTTGGTTTCACAAACTTTTTTTTTACACCATTTAAAGTTGAAATGTTCTCTGTAGCTGCTAAGCTAAAAGTTCAAGTGAACACTGAATTAGGAACATTTCTATTAGAAACTATATCTGTTGTTTAAACATCTCTGAGTGTGTCCAAGAATAATGTTTTTCTGCATTGCCTTTCACAATGTGTATCAGCCTTGCGAGGCATGACTTTCTCTTCCACACTCTGTTTAAAATAAGCTGTATTTGATACAGATATTCAACCATTTCCTCACACCCTTTAGAGGATTTGTATAAATTCTCCTTTATCGACCAGTTTAAGATAAGATTTTTTTGAAAGAGTAGAGATTGCCCAGGGGGCAGATAAGAGTATAGCTGAACATCTTGATGTAAGTAGGGCAGCTAAATGATATGCAACATAATACAATTAGAGCATATTTGAGATGAAATTACAGATGATACTGTAGATAAGTAATGCAGAGCTCTTATTCATTTGTCACTGTTCGTGGTGACTCTTGAGGTGTCAGCAGCAACCAGCATAAGAGCAAACTCTCATATACATTCTGGAGTTACAAGGATGGCAGGTGTCCAATGTGGGATCCAGGATCTGAAGTTTACTTTCTGTTGTTCAGGATAAAAGTCTCAAATTATTGCTGGAAATGTAAATGTAAAGTGGCTCAGGCCTCTAACAGTTACAAAGCCACTACAGCGTATCTGTATAACATGTTAGACCAATGAACACGGCAACACTTTAAATAACTGCTCTCCATGTATTCTAATGCACTGAGCTCAATACACTTGAGTTTGGGATGTAAAATGGGCCATGGACCAAACTGAGCTGGTTCCCCTAATGGTTAGAACAGTTATGTGTTTAAATGAGCCTGTGTCCCACGGTGGGACCCTGTGAAGAGTATTTATTATTTTGCCAACCTGGCAGACAAGAGGACGAGTAGCTGCTGTTCAATATTTTATGGATTTTTAATGTTAATAAATCAAATATACCTGTAAGCGAGACGCATATTTCCTCAGAGTTTTCACTTTGCTGAGCACACAGTACGTAGTGGTGAAGACCACCAGTATATTACAGATTATCCTTATATCCATGCAAAAGGGTGCAGTTGTGAGAATGGCAGCGCTGGTCGGTTAGTTGGTCAGTCCTCCACGTGTTGTTTAGAGGTGTTCCCACTGAGTTTGATGATTAATTAATTTTCACTCAGCGTCACCATGAGGATGGAATTTGTGGTTCTGAATGAAATGTCTTGGATCCATTCACCAGGCTTGTGAAGAGCATTTAAAACTGCAACTTGCAAAACTACATTTATATAACGTTTGGGTAAACTTTTTTGTTTAATTTTCCAATTAAAAGCTATATCAACCTGAGAGTGGCTGCAAGCCTATCAATTCCCAACAAGAAATACATGGGCTGTTTACTTTCATACAGGGAATTGGTGTTTGATATGTATCTTTTTATATTTCATGTGGGGAATGTGATTGGTTGGAGACTTGCAGCCACTCCCTACTGACTTTTTGTTAAAAAAACTACAATTGCTGGTTGCATGACTCCACGCACCAGTCAAGTTGCTGTTGCTATGGCACTGAATAATTTTGGCAGAACATTAGGATGTTACAGTGCATCTAACCTGTGACCTTATGGATATCAAATGTCATAACTTCATCATTTTATCACTTTAGATATTTGTGTAACATTTTTGCGTAACAAAAACATTATGAATTCTGAATGACTTTCACATTGACCACGAGGAATATTGGATACTCCCCTGCCTCCCTGTTGTCATTAGTAAATTGTTGTCAGTATAATTTCCACTCATGTTTGGCTCAGCAGCAGGAGGTTGCAGCTACAATGGAAAATAACCAATAATCCCTGAAGTAATCTGGCAAATTACCTGGCATTAGAAGCAATCATTCTCTGTAATGAATCACGTCATGACTGACACACAGTTCTGGTGGTGGCAGACAGTGAAATGAAAGCAAGCATATACTTTCCTGCCACAGAAGCCCATTCAAAGTGGAAATAAAGAGCTTTTACTGTCCAATATCACAAAATGTCCTTGATGTATCTGTAGAGGTTGCTAGCACTATGAATCGATACCAGTGCCTCATCCATCACTTTGTCAGGAGCTGTAGAATACACTTTAACCCGTCCACACTCAAGTTCAGTTCAAAACACAAATGTTACTCCACTGCTCATATGAATAAAACACATATTTATTTTTCTTGAATAACCTGTTCTGGATTTAGGAATGATGAATGATTGATGGACAACTAAAATGTTTACATTCAAAATGAACTTTATGGATTTTCAAAGATGTCCAAATCTCAATCTCTATGCGTAATTTAAATAATCTCCCCCGACCTTATTTTTCGTGACTTGTTCGCCTGTATTCCGTGCTCCCCCGTTGCTCCCTCGCTCTCAGTTGAAAGCAACTCCAAAGGAAGTTAAGAGGCCACTAGCTAACTGCCTGCTGGGAGGAAAATCGATAGCATTTACAGTCTGATTTGCTGCTCTCATATGGAGTTATTTCTGTGTCTTTACTGTGCAATCAAAAAACAGATTTGAGGGCGAAACTATCGACATAGTGATTCAAAAAAATTTATTCTTGCAGCAAAATCAAAACTTTTGTTTGCAGGGTACTGATGAGGAGTGAGTAACTTGCTAATTGAGCTAACGTTAACCTAGCAGCTGCAGGCTGACAACATAATGTGAATTTTTGCAACTCATGACAATCTCACAGATCATTGTACAAAAGCAATCTACATGCACCAGCTCAATATCTGCACATTGATTAAGAGTCTATACATCTGTCTTCTCCACGCACTTCAGAAGTGGGTACTGCCAAGCTGTCACTCCGGTCGACACTGGCCAGTAGAGACGGGTCTTACATCTTTCAGTGTAGGTCCCGCCCACAAGATGCTGCTCAACATCAAGCAAAACTTTTGGCTTTACATTTATAGATTCTTTATCACAAACTTATTTTACCTGCAGTAATGCATGTTTTAATTGCAGCGTCCATAGTTTTGTTTTCAAATCTATTTGGTTCCATTGCATAATACAGACACAAGAATAACTCCACACGCTCACATACTCACTACCACACACACACATGCACACACCTCTTTACATCTTTACACTGGTCGAGCAGCTTACTGGGACCCTGCTTGGATCGGAATGTTTGTGTGTGTGTGTGTGTGTGTGTGTGACTGAAGGAGAGGGTAATTCTTTGCTATAATTCTGATAAATGATGTCTTCAGTCTGGTTCTTTCAGCACATTCCCTCTTTCTATGTAACTTCTCTCTCTTTGTCAATTTCCACAACGTTCCCTCTCTCTTCCTCCCTTTTCGTTCTCGCTCTCTCTCTCTCTGCGTCACTCCGTTGCTCACAGACGAGGATGAATCAGTTGAACAATGTGAATGAGTGCCATTGTGAAGCGAACAAGAGAGGGTTGAAATATCAACCCCCCGTCGCTCTTTCTCCCCCTGTAATGAGTGTCATTAAAGCCCATACTCAAGATGCCCCCCACCGCTTTTTTTAACCATGATTTAGCCATTCAAGCATTATTCCCCTTTAAAACATTCCAATTTAAATCTAAAACTGCATATTTATTTAAATAACCGGGGGTTTTACTCTTTTGCTCTGGACAGTAGCCAGGCAGATAGTGGTAGCTATGTTGCTAATGTTGGCTTTTGCGACAGCAGGGCCATGAGTAATACCACAAGGAAGCACTAGCAAGGGGGAATTTTAAAAATTGTCTGTGTCTGCTTTAGATTTCTTTTCTTTTCACAACACCACAGATTTGCTGATGTCTTGGCAGAAATTCACCCTGTTTTACTTCTGTTCAACCAACAGACTGATGGCCCTGTTTTTGCGGAAAAGAAATTCACATCTCAATTTTCATCCATCAATTAGCTTCTACTGCATTTTCAGGGTGGCAAGGAGGTCCTACCAAATGTGTATTCTCACAGTTTCACTGTCCAGGACTCATACAAACCTATCATGTCTGGAAATGTGAGGAAGCTTGTGTCATTACTGGAATTTAAAAAGGAATTTAATATCTGTGCTCCTTGAGCTTTGATTCAGGGCTCCGCCGGGTCCTCTCATGATGACAATAACACCAGCAGATTTCAATGGTCTTGGGTCTCTGCATGAGAGCGGTTTTGTCATGCAGGGTCCGTTCAGCAAATTGGAGAATCTATGATGTGCATAATAAATCAGCCTTTTGCTCTCACTGAAGTGGCCCTTTAAGGATTCAAAGACAGGAGAATTAAAACACGATTAGAGTTTATCTGCAGACCCTGCTGAAGCATGAAGATATTATGTTAATGCACACGCCACAGAAAAGTGGCATTTCCTATTCTTTCAAATGTATTTGTAATTATGCTGCTCTGTTGGTGTTGCGTAGAAATCTTAGAGCACCATATTTTGACTTCTTTGTGTGTTTCTTTGTGTTTTTATGCCGTTTTCTTCCTGGGTCCATTTGTGACTTCATTTCATTCTTTTGCTCTCTCTTCCACTTTCCCCGAAATTTAAAATGGTTCCAGAATCACAGCCTACGGATTTGCTTCAAGCCTTTTAGCTAACAGCAGAAATTGGCATGAAAATGAATGTTTTCTTTTTGTCAGCACTGGACACTGCTACTCATCGCCTGCTGCCTTAATGTGGCCGGACCAAACTCGGACCCAACATGGCATGACAGGAAGAAGTGTCTAATGTGTCTGTCATTTCAGGGACACCATCGCTAGGGACCTTTGGGTGAGAGTTGTCTACAAACGCTGGGCAGTGTCTGAACCACTTTGAGCAGGTGTGAATGTATCACTGAAGCTCCTACAGTCATAAGTTGACTTATTTTTCTGTCCTGTGCTTGAATATCATCAACATATATACTGTATTGACAATCCCAAAGTTTCTGGAGAAAGCAAGGTCAAGCTGAGTCCCGTGGAAATATCTAAGGTATATTCAGATTCTGACCTATTTGGTGCACTCTGCAAGAATTTAGCCGGTACCCCTTGCACCTCAGACAATGGAACACCAATCATGTTCATATACTCACTAGTTGTTAATGTAGTAAAGCTGTTGCTACATTGCTGGGCTTGTCTGAGGTGAGGGGGACAGAATTACTTGCTGCTCTGGAAGGTGCTGAGATGGAGGTGTCAGCAGGTGGCCAAGGATCTGCAGGTGCGGGAACAAAATGCTTCAAAATGCATCTGAAGACAGGAGTAATTGTGATCACGGGGTGTTACATTTTATTAATAAATAAAGCTGCTGGTAGGGAAAAACAGCCAATAATAGCACCTAAGCCACATCTGACTGATGAAATGATAAGGATTATTAATAATGAAGCATCAATTTGTAAGCAGCATGTAATCATTGCCGCTGCTGGAGATGGAGCTAGTTTGAAGTTCTTTACAGTTCTAGGTACAGAGACATCAGATAAATCTGAGTCGACATGTGATGATAAATGGGTTAATATTCCGATCTGGTTTCAGTTTCTGGACTTTTTCACTTACTTTTGCCTCTTGCTGAGATATTGGATCACTTAAACATGTACTGAAATGAAACCATGTGAGAAGTTCTGAGGGACAAAAGGGATCTGGTCTCTTGACATGACTGCTGATCAGATGTCCATGTCACGTTTCAGTCAAAGGTAACTCCAGTGTGTCGACAGAGCTGTCTTCGTACGAGGGGGTGATGAGCTGTTTGATGCTGCAGATGAACCTTGAAAGCAGGGCCTATTTAAAGGTTACGTGGTTTTGTTGTTGTGGGCTTTTTGGGCAGGTTTCAGAAATAACAATTATACAATAGTATTAGTTAAAAAAATAAAAGTTAATCTGATTAATCTTTATGTGGGTTTTTTTGTTCCCTAATTTGTGGCCCCCATATGGATGGATGGGGTCACTAGCATTTGCCTATACTGCCTATGCCAAGGGCCGGCCCCGGGTATATTGTCTCACATAACAAGACATATTGTTGACACTGAGGACGCTGGATTGAGACAAAGTGTGTAATCCATCATGTTGAAATGCTAAAATGTTCACTCTAGGCAAGTAAAAAAACACTATTTGATTCACTGTCCTCTCTGTTCCTCCTCCTGATTGGCGTAACACCAAGAATTGACTTAATGTCTCTATCACCGCCTTTGGGTTCGTATATATTCCTGCAGCCCTCCTTGGCCAAAATGTCAGGGTTTTAATGTTCTGCAGTTAAGCAGACATCACTTTCACTGGAGTGAGTGTGGCACCCATCCATTTGTACCATTAAGAAAATCAATTCAGCATGCTCTGATTTTATTTAAAGAGGCTCGCAGCATATACAGAATACTTACTGCAATGTGCTTTTAATGAGTTGAGAGTCTGTAAATGCAGTTTACCCTCAAGTGCACTTAGTAACATCATCAGTGATATAAACTACATATTTTTCTAAGTCTGCGATGGTTACTTGGGTGTTTTACAGATGTGCCCTGCTTACATTCAGTCAGTCTTAATAGATGTGCAGTGCTAGCCCAGTCTTCAAACAAGAACGAATGGGCAACTTTACATGAGGTTGGGGGTTCAGTTTCTCCTGCGTGTCAGTTAAGGTATTTTTACACCACAATATATTAGAATATGGTAGATTTTGCTCTTTTTCCCTTGTGATTTTATGTTCCAACAGGTTCCAACATGTGACTTTATTTGTATGGAGACCTCGGGATCGCACAAAAGCTGTGTAAACTTCACTGATCTAAAACAACATAGTGTTACAGCCCATTCTCACTAACAATGCGTCAAATACAGCAGTCAATGACCCAATGCTTTAAAGCCTGATGCTCTAGTTACCTGTCTAGTGTCAAAGAGTGAGAAAGTTTATCTCAGGGAGTGACTTTGTGGGTCAATGTGGAGTTTCTATCTGGGCGCCTGAGTTCACATCCTGTTTGTGAAGTTAAGAGTGATTGTTTTTTAGTTTATGTAATGGACATATGTAATATATAAATGAAAATAAAGTATGAATTGGTGTCACTACATATGTGACATCACTGTTGTAATCTATGTTAGATATTCACAGACTAACTCGGATTTTTTCCTAAGCCTAACTAAGTCTTTTTTTTTTTTTTGCTTAAACCTCACCAAACCACAACCACAACAGTAATAACATTCTGAAAGTCATTATATGTCATACAATGCAAACTGCACAGCACACATCACTAATGTACAGAATCTAATCAGATGTTGCATATTACATACAAGTGCTAACTTAACTGCAGAACCTTTCACATGCAAAATTGATGAAAGAGGGGCAGGCAGAGCGTCTTAGTTGGAAGCTTAAAGGTGCAATATTTAAGTGTAGGATCATTAACCCTGCTTTAGTTTGCATGTGACTAGGAAATGTACCAGGCAGCCCGGTGTCTTTAAGGACACCCCCCGGAGAGTTACAAAATTAATGAACACAACCAGGAAATCTTCTGCAGTACATCAAAAGGAGTAACACTCTAAATGGCAAGACAGTTTATTGCATGATAGAGCATCCACCTATCTGATACCCGTTTTCCTCTGGTCAAAAATCCCAGTTAGGCCCGCTGAGATCAGGCTTTTGTGTTCAATGGGAATGTGAGTTAATTGACTCTGCAGTAAACACAGGTTTCCATCACCTGACCTCAGCTTGGCTTGGATCTAAATGTTACACCCTGGTGAAGATGTTAAATTCTCCTGCGTGAAGTGATGATGTGTTATCACCATCCGGTGGTGGCGTGTAAATAAGGAAAGAATTTGGGATCCATCCAAGGATGGTTTATTACTGGACACAGTGTTGGAGGTGGAGCCCTGTTCATTCCAATGAAAGCTGCTCAGTGGTGTTTTGAAGCCAAAAACGCTCAATGTCCCAGCTATGAACATACCTGGATCGGCAACTGAGGTGACTAACTTCCGGTATAGCGCTTGGCTTACTTGAATGGAGATAAAATAACTTCATTGTGCTGCTCTTCTAGACTTTCCAAATGTTATTGAACTGATAAAAAACAGTACATGCAGTGCATACTGAAATCTTTAGCAGATGGAACATTACTAAGAAACGTTTTCAGCAGTAAAAATACCTTTTAAATGACAGTTCAAAAGCAAGAGAGTAGTTTACGGTTAATGTGATAAACAAGTCATTATAAAACAATTATAAATAATCTAACTTTTTTTTTTTTTTTTTACTTTTTTTTGTTTCCTTTGAAATTATATTAAGTGTCTGAGCACTGTGAAAAGTGCTATATGAATAACATGTATTTTTGTAACCATTACTAATACAGTACACTCCCATCTTTAAAATAAACTCTTTCTATATCAAATATATATAAGTCAGTCAGTGAAATAATGACAGACTTCAACTTTTATTCCCATTCATCAAATTCATACGAACAAAACACACCAAGGTATTCACTACTTTGACTCACTGGCCACATTAAGTGTCATACGCACTTACTGTGATATTAATGTTTATGAGCATATACTTTTGGTGCAACTCTTAGCCCATAAAGGGACATTCAGTTTGTCATATCAAGTGCCCATCAGGTTTTCTGGGCCAACTTGCTTTTTAATACTGGCACGTTTAAAGTGAGCTCCGTGGTCAAATTAAAATGTTAATTAAAAGCACGGCTGTTTAATTAACAGGTTATGGCACAAACAATACGCACAGCACATTTGGCAGTGTTACATTCACACAATGAAAACAATCTGTTTGGCAAAGCACAGGGTTGAATATGAAAGATTATGAAAAGATTCAGGTTGTTAAATTTGTTGCACCTCCAGAAATCCGGGTCTCATTACTGTGTATAGCAATTTGTGCTGCTGGGGAAAATTAAAACTGAATTTACATAAACACAGTACTGGAAGAAAAACAGTCCAGTGTTCTTGATGGCTCAGCAGATTACAGCGGGCGCGCACAAGCACACACAAACACACACACACACACACACCGAAAGGAATTGACAAAACCCCTGTATTTCAAGAAAAAAAAAACAGCTCAGCACACACAGGACTTAGTTTAGAGGTAAGGGATTTGAAAGTTCAGGTCTGACCTCTGTTGAAAGTCTCTGACCTGTAAAACTGGTGATCCAATGAATAGAATGAATAACATTTACAGCCTGTTGGAATAATAGATTTAAAAAGTGGAGCTTATGTATGAATAGATAAGTAGACAAATCAAATAACACCCCACAGTTGGTTTTGGCTCATCACATTTTACAACCACATTTCACACTGAGACAGGTGCCAGTTTAAACAGTCTGCATAAAAACTGCATAAAATGGTCATTAAGTTGGCAGATGGAGACTAGAAGTCCAGTAGTCACGAAATCCAAATATCCAGTTTGGATGTTGTTGTATTTCTGCTTATTTGCTAGTGAAGAGCAAGTTTCACGACCTGAGAAAAAGCAAGGCTTTATCTTTAAGGCAGGAACATATATCTTACATGCTGCATATACAGCTGTGATGGAGCAGCGCATCCTCTGTCTACTTAATGCTCTGTGTTTAACACTAGCTCATAAGTGCTGGTAAACACTTAACATGCAAGGATCGGCAGTCAAATAGACCCTCTGGATCCAAGAAATAATAATAATTACTAACTGAATAATAATTCTATTAATGTTGCCACTGCTGCTTGTGTCTATATTTTAACAATACATTTGAGGACCCCTGCAAAACTCCCATTTTAACAGGGCTTACATTTCCGCCAATGTCAGCATTCATTCCATTCACTGACTGAGTTAGGGAGTGTCTCCTCTACTGCGTGAGAGACAGAAAAGTTTAGGGAACAGCTGTTGGCACTCTTTGTCAGGTGGTGAATCTGTCAAAACAACTACTTAGTCCTCATTCTTTAATCCCTCAGTCTTGTGACGACAACTAAAAGATACTGCTAAAAAACACTTGTGATGAAGCTTTAGTATCACATTTGTGTTGCTGTGTTTTACTGTGAGTTGGGCCATTGCACTTAAATTGTCTGTGCAAAGAGGGTAATTCTGTTTGATGTGATAACATTATGGCTAAGGTTTGGTTATCTTACTGCCAGATTCCACAGGGCAAAATTGTACCAGACACCCTCATCCGACCCACATAGTGCACTTGGGCGGTCCGAGTCACAACAAACATAGCATGGTTAAATGTGAGCCAAGAGCGAACAGTATAGAAGGTATAGATTGTTCCAAATATGTGGCCCGGATGAATGTTTCTGGTGTGGGCCAAATCTGGGCTTCAATAATTTACTATCCGGGAATGCTCGTGGGTCAGCCAGCCATTCCAAAGGAATCTTCTCCACTCACACCCGGTTTCTTTTTAACAGAAGCAAACAGAAGCTGTCTCAAGTGGCACAGAGCATAGAGAGCCATGCAGGAAATCGGACACAAGAATGGGCATTTGGTCAGTTTTCAAAATAAAATTTCCTGTGTATACCTAGGAATCTACAGCAACAATGTCAGGAAGAACAATAAACACACACGCACAGACAAATGAAGAAACCACTTAGCTACGTATTCCACTCACCCATGGTAGAAACACAAAAGTCAAGGAAAAATGTTGAAATAAACACACATTAGAGCAAGTTATCAATATCAGGCAGGCATGGCACTCTGCTTCTGAAATGCTCCCAGCTGGGTATGAAACCAAGTCCCAGCAGAAAGGCCATAGAGACGTGCAAGGGTGGAATCAATAGTGTATATATCATAGTCGACCTAAATGGTTGTTCTGCTAATAAGGACGGGTTGAGCAAATGCACGTCTGGTTTAGTTCCATGCCTTGACAACGAGCAGTGGTTTATTCATGTTTTACCAAACAAGTCTGAGATTACCGGACGTATGAAAACCTATTTTCCAACCTGTTGTGAACTCATACATGAAAGCAGAAGCCATGGATAAACAAAGATATCTCACATTTCATTTTGGTGCCATATTGTATTTGAAATGCTATAAATCAGTCTATGTCTGTTGGTCTGTACATCCATCAAACAAGAAAATTCAGGTGATGTATCAGATTGTGAGAAAACTGGGATTGATGATGTGTCTTCATGTGTGTCTTGCTGAAAAGCATAATAGTGAAAGTAAAAGGTTAAAAAAAAAGATAAAAATAAAACCACAACATATCAGCTCTTACGTTTTAATGAAGACACACACACACACACACAAAAGACAATTCACTTCAATGTTGCTGCTGCATCTTAGCCCCGAGGTTTTCCAACTTAATTTATGCACTATATTGCCAAAAGTATCCGCTCACCTGCCTTGGCTCGCATATGAATTTAAGTGACATCCCATTCTTAATCCATAGGGTTATGACGTCTGTCCACCCATTGCAGCTATAACAGCTTCAACTCTTCTGGTAAGGCTTTCCACAAGGTTTAGGAGTGCGTTTATGGGAGTTTTTAACCATTCTTACAGAATGGTGCAGGCCAGTCAAGTTCATCCACACCAAACTCTCTCATCAATGTCTCTAATGACCTTGCTTTGTGCACTGGTGCACAGTTATGTTGGAACAGGAAGGGGCCATCCCCAAACTATTCCCACAAAGTTGGGAACATGGAATTTTCCAACATCTCTTGGTATGCTGAAGCATTCAGAGTTCCTTTCACTGGAACTAAGGGGCCAAGCCCAGCTCCTGAAAAACAACCCCACACCATTATCCCCCCTCCATCAAACTTTACACTTGGCACACTGCAGTCAGACAAGTACCGTTCTCCTGGCAACCGCCAAACCCAGACATGTCCATCAGATTGCCAGATGGAGAAGCGCGATTTGTCACTCCAGAGAATGTATCCACTGCTCTAGAGTCCAGTGGCGGCATACTTTACACCACTGCATCCAATGCTTTGCATTGCACTTGCTGATGTATGGCTTGGATGCAGCTGCTCAGCCATGGAAACCCATTCCATGAAGCTCTCTACGAATCGACTTGTTGCACAGGTGGCATCCTTTCGCAGTACCACAGTGAAATTCACTGAGCTCCTGAGAGCGACCCATTCTTTCACAAATGTTTGTAGTAACAGTCTGCATGCCTAGGTGCTGGCTTTGATACACCTGCGGCCATGGAAGTGATTGGAACACCTGATTTCAATTATTTGGATGGATGAGTGAATCCTTTTGGCACTATAGTGTATGTTGTTTATATGTCGTGTTTTCATATATAATTTTTCAAACCGGGGGAAGGCAGTTAGCTATCTTTCTGGCACTCTTTAACATAAACTGTTTCTATCACACACACACACACACACACACACACACACCTATGGTTGATTAGGATACAGGACAAATTGGTCAGCTAATCACATCTAACAATGACTTCCTGTTTCTCCACTCCACTCCTGCCCCCTGGGGAGTGTATGACATGACATAAGCTGGACTGTTGGGTTGAAATGTCACTTTCATTAAACTGATCCACAATCAATAGCCGGGCTCGGATGAGGTCCCACAGCGGTCAATCATGCAGAAGAGGTTGGTACGGTCAAAGACACAGGCAGAGTTGTCACTTAACCTCACTTCAAACACATTTTAGGTGTGGCAGGGTATACAGTTTGTCTACAGAGGCACACTGATGGCTAATAAAACATTAAGATCAATTTTTGAATTTTTTTAGAACTGCCTCATACTTATATGATTCTAGAAAAGGTTTATTAAATTACATTCCTTTCAAGTATCAACTTATCTTATTATTATTATTCAAATCATTATTTCAACAGTTTTGATTTCAACGGACATTGTTAAGTTATGGGCCTGTAGATGTGCTGTCCAAGACATGGCAAAAACCTCTAATTTAAGTTTAAATGTTTAACCATTGCCCTTCTGACTATAATAGTCAGAAGGGCAATGAAGCTGTCTCAAGTGGCACAGAGCAGAGAGAGCCATGCAGGAAATCAATCATATTAAAAGAAACTATGGGTTGTCACATACAGCTACTACCTGTCAGAACTTGATGCCTAAGTAGAGCACAGTCATCCAGTTTATAAGCAGAATGTCATTTTGAGTGCTGAGTGGGAGGAGTTATCACAGTCCAGCATTTGCAAGATTTTGATAAACACAATAAGATTTTTTGAGAACAATGACTAACCTCAGTCAAACATGTTGCATTTCCTGTGACTGTTTCACAATAAAAGCCATCCAATGTTTTGTCAGTTGCTGCATTTCATGTGAGTTGTGTGCAGGTTAGGCGGACTCTGCCACTCATTATGAGAACTACTATATAGTGTGGTGAGTAAAGAATTTTAGCTATTGCTGTAAAATATATATATATATAACAAATACATAAAAGAGTAAATATAAGTCTTATCAAAAACCAGAATGGATTTCATGAAAATCTTTAGGATTATAACTTGTAGGAGGTATTGGTTTATAAGTTGATATTATTACATTCTTGAATTTGAAAACATTGACGAAATATTTTCTTCCATCGACACTTCTGTTTGCAATGTTCAAGTTCAATTTGTCCCTGTGGAGCTATCGACTGTGCCACACAGAGTAAAACATAAAAAGAGACAAACAAACATGAAAGAACCGAGCTGTTGTAGAATTCATGAACACAACCTGCAAAATCAGAATATTCAGAATCAGCACAAACTCAGAAAGTATGAAGCACATCAGCAAACTGTTCTGGTGGTAACAACATGATAAACATTTCCATAAATTGTCCTTCAATTAGAGCAGGCAGCTACCTCCTTTTTCCCCGCAGTGAGGAGGGTAATGACTGCGGGGGATGGATGCATGCTTGTATCTGGGAATCTGTGGCAGCTGCCAGAAGAAAGGAATGAAAATCCTGATGCAGAGGTTGAGTGCAGTCAGCAAAGACGGAATTTGCCCTCTTCCCCACCTCTCTATTGTACAGACCGGGCAGGCTGCTCTAAACCTATGGTTTTTCTGCCTTTGCTCATCATT
The DNA here is from genome assembly GCF_900880675.1 of Sparus aurata. Taxonomy (NCBI): domain Eukaryota; kingdom Metazoa; phylum Chordata; class Actinopteri; order Spariformes; family Sparidae; genus Sparus; species Sparus aurata. The sequence goes on along the minus strand of NC_044202.1, from coordinate 23,926,401 downwards.
TTAGCTAGTACATTCTTGGAGTTGATATTCAGGCTGCCAAGGAAAATGCCAAAATAGATTCTTTGTAGGATTGTTTGCCATTGCTGATATGTATCAACCTATTCCTTGTTATATCGCAAAAACAACACCACCTCATCACCAACATCTGTTTCCTTACCATCTGCTGCAGTCAGATCATGAGTTGGTAGAGATTCAACATCAGCCACTTTACCACTGCATGGAGGGCAGCCACTGGGAGCAGTGCAGCAGAAGGTTTCTACAATCCCTACATTATGTGTTTTAAGTTGATTTAGCCTTCAACCTACTTTAATTGAATTAAGTAGGCACAAAGTAATTTACTTTTTTGTATCAAACATTTAACTGAACTTATTTATCTCAAAACCTCCTCTTGAAGCTCTGTCATGTTCATCAGCCTCCCTTTCCTGATGCCCCTACTCTGACCGCACTAATCAGAGTCTCAATAACAAAATTCGAACTGAGCGCCCAAGTGTGAAACAGGCTCCTGCACTGTTAAATTGAAACAACAAGATAAAGGAAATCATTTGCATTCTCAGCAGTCAGGTTACTAAAGTTGAGAGTGTGATGTTGTTTCTGCCTTGTGGGGGCATGAGGAGTGAATGTAGGTCCAGTTCGCTGCGGAAAATCAAATGGTGCTGGAGATGAAACATGACTTTAGACAACCAGTTTATTTTACTCTCCAGAGGTCTACTCTCTTCTTATGAAGTGTGTGTGTGTGTGTGTGTGTGTGTGTGTTCCCTCTCTTTTCCTCTCTGTAGTATTCAGTGGTTGACAGGTTGAGTCTTCACATGATCCTATTAGGACACTGTTTGCTCTCAACCGACACAGCAGCTGCCTCAGCTTCAAGCTTACAGACGCTGCAGAGACCATTCCTGTTAGACTCCTTCTGCCCTCTCACTCATTCTTTTCATAAATGCTCTATTTAACCTTTTTTGAGAAATGGTCTTTGAATTGCCAACAATTCAACATAAAAATGGCCTGAGTGTTGCATCAAGACAACCTTGAAATGTTTCTATCATCATTTGATCTGCAACAAAACTTTGTAAATCCACTTGGAACCATTTGAGGCTGTGAAGATTTGTTTTAACCATTTAATTAAGGTTGGAGTGTTTATATCAGTGTGGAAGGTGAAGAGGCGTCGCCATGCAGAATTACTGGAGGCACAGAGGGGGGAGGGAAGAAAGAGATAGCGGCAAACAACTAAACAAGGAAAGAACAAAGACAACCACAACATCGCTGAAACCAAAGAGAATTTCTAAAAGGGTAAAATGAAAAATGCTTTAATTTACGACACATAACAAGTCATGGGGAGCGCACATTACTAATTCAAAAGGCACCACAAAGTCTGTGAAATTATTCAAAGAAAGCATTACTAATTCAATCAGCATTACAAAGCTGCAAGAAACCGCTGCAGTGTGAAAACTTCATATTTTTACTTCTCTTTATCCCTGAACTTGTATGTTCTCTCCACTCTGTTAGGTCCAGGGACGTCATGTGACCAGCAGACAAACCATCTGTGGAAAGGCAGTGCACCGCAGAAACGCACCTGTGTGCCAGCGGTAACCCTCACTGATTATTTTGTTTCTGCAAGATCAGGTTGATGTGTGTGTGTGTGTGTGTGTGTGTGTATGTGTGGGAGAGAGAGAGAGAACCATGTCTGTATGAGAGGAACAGCCTCTGCGTAAGGCAGTTATTGTTGCCGACAGAGGTTTTGTCTTGGTGAGCTGGAAAATCCGGCAGGTTCTATAAAAACCTTTGTGGTGGAAGAAATATGTGGTTTGGTGGGTGCAGGCAGCACTCAGCACCCTGCCAGCTGCTTAATGATATATTTAATGGGGCCAGTGAAGGTTTTCCTGATTTTCTGAAAATAAATGTGTGCACCACAGCTGAACCTTGAGCAGGGCAAGCTATTGTCCATTAAGTATTTAGTCTCTACAGAATTAAACACATTTCTAGTTCATCCAACATTAGGTGTGCAGCAGATATTTGAATGTATAGTTTAGATTGTAACATGGTTTTGAGTCATGGATCAGATCATGTTTTTTTGAAATTGGATATAACTATGTTTTTTAATGATTCTTTGGAACTTTAAGTAAGGAACTGTGTTTGTTGACGTGACTGGGGGCAACATGTTCATATTCTGACCCATGACCACTCAGTAATGAACTACATTACATGAGACCACAACCATCTTTGAACTCATCCTTCGTTTTTATTAGTTTCTTAATCACAGAGCGAAAACATTACCAGCTGATGCTGCGGAAGCTAGTAAATATGTCCAATGTGTAAATAAAATCGCAAAATGTATAAAAATATTCAATACTTTATTGATACATCAAGGTGGCAGAAACAATACCAACCACTGGCTGAAGGTGTCATATCCTGACATATAGAACTACCTTATTTATTCTCCAGATAATGTGTTTCTTACATCAATCCCTTTCCTGTCAGTGGACACTTTGTTTTGATGTTTGGGTTGTCCATCCAATTTTGACTGCTGTCTCTGTTTTGATAGCTGTTTTGGGTTTGTACAAAGAGAAATGTAAATGTAAAAAAAAATATATATATATATATTTTTTTTATTTTGCTGTCAACAAGGTTTATAATTACATGCCATCTCAGCTCAATGTATACAAATCATCAATGTTAAAATACCCTGAAGTTGAAAGACTGTTAACCAAACTTAAACTTAAAGGAGTCATCACTTGGATCGCTTTGGATCAATTCTTAAAACGTATTATTATTATTTCATACCGCGACTTTCTCATGCGAGATTACGCGCAAGGTTTTGACTGGTCTGGATGTGCATTGTATTAATATGTAATGAGGCGCGCATTGATTGGCCGCAGGAAGGACAGAGCCGGAATCAACAGGGATCAACTCATATCCCTGTTGATCGAGGTTACCGAGTGCTGTCAGTAGGAAAAATAACGTGAATTTTTTGCACAATATTGACCAGATATCAGAACGGCAGCTAAAGCAAACCTATGGGGGCAGACATCCTTAAGTTTCACTTTCGGTTATGTCTGCCCCCATAGGTTCGCTTTAGCTGCCGCTCTGATACTCGGTAAATATTGTGTCAAATGTTATTGTTATTTTTCGTAATGACAGCACTCGGTAACCTCGATCAACAGGGATACGGGTTAAAAATGGCCGGCATTCTCCTTTAACTGAATCATGGATCAACAACTGGACTTTTCTGGAGCACCTTGATCTACACCTTCAAAATGCACCCTTGCGTTGTTGGAATGAAATTAACAACTGGACCACTTGTGCAGTCTGTGTTTATTAGCCCCGTCTAACCAGTGTAGCTTAGCTTGCCTGTGACTTACTGGCAACATACACATAATTTGTGCTTCAGTATGTAGGTGTGTGTAGTACAGTTAAAACACAGAGTAATCTCAGAACTGACAGATAAATCCAGTTCTTACCTTCATTTATCCATCCATCCATCAAACCATCTTCTTCTGCTTATCCATGGTTGGGTTGCAGCAGCAGGCTAAGCAGGGTATTCCTGAGGTTCTTCTCCCCACCAATGCTTTCCAGCTCCTCCAAGGGGATCCAGAGGAGTCCCAATCCCACCCAAAGAATTGCCAACCACCAAAGAATCTCCACCTTAATGTGGCTAAAGGGTATGTGTGTTCCTGTGATCATTGGAGCTATCACAGTAGCTCCCGGTAGGACCTCCCAAGTCGACTTGGTCTCGGGGGAGAGCCCAGACAATTAACAATTTGAAAACCAAATAAATTCGTAACCAAATAGATTGTGTACCTCACCTGGTATGGGGAAACTGGAGCCAGACCTGGGAGAGGTGCTTGCTGGTGAGTGTCTGGAGGCCAGGGCTTAATTCATTCGACCAGAATCAGCCTGAAGCAACTACATGGAACTGCTGTTGTGGAAATTCTTATTTAGAAGTAAACAAATAATAAATGATTCACACAAGGTTGCCTTTGTGTAGTTTAATGAAGTGGTAAAAGCAAAGAGCAAACAGAGTTAACCAACTTCTGCTGAGAAGCCGACGACACTCACCATGCGTCCGGGGAGCGGGGGGTGCTACTGTGCATAAACACTCTAACATAAATCAGCAAGGACACATATAAAGGTGAGTCAAACAGCTCATAGTGAGGTCAGGTCAAAATTCACAGTGATAAAAGGTATAATATACCATAAGATTAAGTTTACAAAATGTGTGGTTAAATGGAAATGATACATTTTGCTACTACAGCCAACACCCTGTGGTCCCACCACCTACAACTGACAGAAATGAGGTCTGGTGCAATGTATACCAGGAGGAACCCTGGCTATTTGTTTTCCTACAATGTTATAACTGTTGTCTCTGTACATTTATTGAGGTTGATTATGGGATCCCAGCATGTGAAATGTTTCACTGAAGATATTACATTTTTCATTGCATCTAAATGTACTTTAGACTTTAGGACTATATTCCTGTGCCTACCAGTAGTTTTGCAGGCTGCACTAATGATGCTCACAGAAAAGATAACTGTTACTCTGGGAGAAGGAGTCTCCTAGGGCTCTGGGAATCAGCAGTTCAGGCCGTTACACTGATTCCTCTGCATAAGGACCACCGCAATGATGCCTCGTAGGAATGGCACTCATCTCCACCCAGGCTACAGTTAACAACCTGCAGAGGAAGTGCATCAGCAGTTAGTGAGAATGACATACAGATGTATAGAAAATGCCCTTGGATGGAGAGGTTTTTAACTCATAGAACCATTTTTACATGTGTAACCTTCAACCTGTTACTGCCCCTGTTTAGAATAACCACACATTAATGTAAAACAATAATGATGTTGTCAGATGGAAATACATTTCTTTTTTATACATTAGATGTATGTTACAACTGTTACAAGTTACCACTCCATCATTTTAGCTCTCTTTCCTTGGCATTGCCTTACACATTTTGGTGCTCTCCTTATTTCCTGTGCTATTTCTTACCACAGTCTTTGTGCACTTAAGTTACTATAAACAAAGGAAAACACCTCACTGCTCAGCAACAATCAGTAATTCAATAGGCATAGGAGACCTTTGATGGGAATTATTCATCAGCCAGCATTAGTATACAAGTCATTCACATTTGTCCATGGAGTTTATGATGAAAATGTGGGAGGAGAGAGCTTCTTCTCCTGCTTATATTCAGTTGTGCATCTCTATCAAGCATGGCTCTTACTAGAAATGTTCTAAAAATGGTTAGGAAGGTTATGTCACTATCACCTATTTTTTTTCCGAGAGTTATTGTATAACAGGCTCAGAAGTAGCCTATGGATCAGTATTTTTTATATCACATATGAAACAGAACAGAAATGTAACCTTTTGATTAGAGCTGTCCCAAACGATTATTTTTCAAACAATTAATCTAGTCATTATTTTTTTGATTAGTTGACTTATCTAACGATTAATTTAACGTTACATGACCAAACAAAAGTAACGCTGTAACTGTAACTGTCCTTGGTAACTTACGTATATGAGGAGAAAATACCGCAGTTGTCGGCGGAGCAGCGTCTGTCCTCCCGTCTGTCCTACCAACTCTTTGTCACATTTCTGCCCGAAAAACAGTGTCTGTCACCGGCAAAAACCTTTAACTCACTCAAGTGATTGTGTTGATAGAAATCACCGCGATGGTCAGCCCTCCCGACCGAGACTTCAGTGAACTTTCCCCCAGAAAACAGCCTCCGTCCTCACAAGTGACAGAGTCACACAACTACCTGTTTACTGATGGCGATTATGTAATAATGTAATTTAGCGCGAAAAACGTAACTCTTTCACCTTCCAGGATGTTTAGGGGGCCGGGTTCTCAATCACTACTCATTATAAATGGTCCGCAGGTTAAGATTGACAGGGGGGACACCTGGGAAACATCCCAACGTCATCATCGTGATGTGAACTGTCACGTCTCTTTCGGAGCGGCAGTGCAGCTTTCTGTGTGAATTACATGGCGGTTTGTCTTTATTCCAGCGATGCTTCGCTCTGTGTGAATGACCAACGGCGGAGAATTGACGAACCGCCGCTGCGGCGTTAATGCAGTGTCTCTGTGTGAGAGGGGCTATTCTCAGCCTCCGCAGGTACTACCACTTCCTGTTTGGGACGCGTCGTCCAAGCCCTACTTTTGATAGTCCAATACATATCAGTTTCACACTAGAAGCATCAGGTTCAAGCTTTAGTTCTGTCACCTGTCCAAGTATCAGGAGTGCTGCTCTGCATCTTGTTCTGCATAAATCCATGAGGTGGATAGAAAGGAAAGCAGAAACAAACACGGACTGAATGAAAAAAAATCATTTCCCTTTAATGATCAGTGCCAAGATCATTGCCTTTTACTTTGTAAGTAACTGATTTGACTAGGAAGTTGAAGTGTTTGTTCAAGTCATACTTGTGCCCTGTTGTGCAGTTGGACAGTCACAACTCATTCGCATCGCATTTTGAATATATAATATGTAAGAATCGTTCACTTAAATGTCTAAACATGCCCAACTTTTTATATATGTTATATATATTTTGTTGCGTTGTATACTCTATCCCAACTCTTTCCAATAATGTTCAAACCCACATAAATTCACAGTTTTTAATCAAGGTAAGAGAGCATGAGGACGGAAGTCAGCGAATGTAACAAAACATAAACTCAGTGAAATTATTTCAAATAAATCTTTCACTTTGTCATAGAAGCATGAACCTTGGTGCAGTTGCACTCTTTTGTACCCTGAACATTCTCAGATATGAAGTCACTGCAAAATTACCACGTGACAGCCATTTTACTTTTTTCGCCATAACTGAATCATGTTTTTTGCATCATAGAAAAGGTGATGTCTACACTGATGTTGGCCAAGAAATAGAATTATGCTATATACAACATCATTGACTCTTCAGGTGAACAGTTAATGGTGAATTTATTGACATGATGAGAGAACAGCAGTATTTGCAAAGCTAAGTGAGACTTAGTAATACCACGCCAGTTGCATGCATGTTGTGAAGAGTTTTAAAAGCGTGATCCTTTGTTTATTAACCATGTCAACATAGTGAATGTAAAACATAAAATAATATTCAATATATGTAATTTTGTAACCTTCAGTTATTAGGGGAGTTTCACTGAGAGTAGTGCTCTCTTTTTCAGGAACGACCTGGTCACATCCACACAGTTACCCATTCACAACTGAAAGCTCCCCAGCACAACCACGGTCTCATCTGCCGGCAACTGGAGCAGTCAGGGTTAAGGGCCTTGCTGAAGAGCACCTCAGTAGGGGGAATGGGGTAAGGGTGAGTGCTGACATTCCAGGGATTGCGCTACCACTGCCCCCATATGACTTTAGCTTTTTGCTTGTGGCGAGTGTCTGGTGGAAATAAAAATGAGGTTGGGTAAAACTGGAGACCTTCTTGCAATGGGATCACACTTACCCTGTAGTGGACATTAGATAAGTGAGTTTGGCGGAACAAGTGAACTGTATCATGTTAAACGTTGTTCATTCCTTGTTCTAACCTTGTTCTTCTTTGACAAGTGTGTGATCAGGACTGATGATTACTTGAGCTTTCCTAACAAAATAACTATTACTGAGCAACCCAATCTGTTAGCTGCAGGCTATTTAACAAATATTAACCATAAATTAAACAAAGTTTGATTTGTTTTACTATCGTCATATGAACAACATCAAGTGATGGACAGTGAAAGTCGTACCTGGATGCTGGTTCAAGTACGACTGAACCAGCCTCGCAAGATCAATGTCTTAATGACATGAGGAGGTGGTGCTCAAACATTCCAGAGGGGCCAGAATCAACAGAAAATAAATGTTGTTTGTTGTTGCTTTCTGCTAAGTTGCCATGTTCGTATTAAATGTTAAATGTATTGTTACTGTATTGTCAGGGTAAAATCACCAAATGTTCTCCACAACATGTATGCAGATATGATATTATTGGAAAGGCTGCCCGAGGTACTCAGATACTGTGATTACATGACAGCGTGGCTGGACTATGGAGAAATGTGTGAGTAATAATCTTTAATAAGCTGTTGTGTCCACAGCACGTTGACGTGAAAAAGGTAAAGCTTGAATGCCTTAAATTACTCTGAGGGCATTATCAGGGGCGCCTCATGAAAAAAAATCGAATTGGGCCCTTGTATAGGCCAGCGAAAAAAATGTTATGCCGTTTTATATAAAACTATGCATTTTAATGATATTTTTGACTAGCATTCCCATATTTGTGAAAAGAACAACATGACAGTTACTTGGTTACTGCTCACTGTCTCCCTTGTAGTCCCACATGCAGGTCTAATTTATCGCCACAACTGTAGACTTGCAGGTGGTGGCTTTGGATTTGGGGTGAAAAAATACATATATGAGGCTATATGGTCATTGCTATTTAATCTTCTGATTTCCAGAAAATATAAACATTTCTCTGATTGTATTGACAGTTGTATTGAGTCACACTGTCTTCATGCACCAGAAACGTTCTCCTCTGTTCCTACTACAAAGAAGGGGGGGTGAGAGTCCCAAACTACTGACCAAACATTCTACTTTAGTGATAGCTGAATTTGAACTATATTATATATACACATACATATGCTCTTTTGTTTCAGACCTGTTTTTAATACATGAAAATCATTCTGAAATAAATATGGATTACAGGCTATTTTTATTTTATAGAGGGTTGACAGACAGCTGCTGCTTCTGCTGCTGCTGATGCACTAGACGTATCTGTTCAAACGACATGTTTATTTTAATTATACTCTGCCTCATTGATCATTATGTGAGAAAATAATTTGTGTTTGAATTTCTGTCATTAATAAATATTTCATTTTCTTTTTTGTAATGGTAAAAAGAGCAAGAGAGACAGAGAAATCCCCACAGACTGCCTGCAATGATGCTAACTGGCATGTCATTTAACACAGTGTTGCTCACCTTCTTCACTGGGACAGTTATGGGCAGTGTTGGTCACGCTACTTTTAAATAGTAATTAGTTATAGTTACTAGTTACTTCTCCCAAAAAGTAACTGAGTTAGTAACGGAATTACTCCAATATAAAAGTAATTAGTTACCAGGAAAAGTAACTCTTGCATTACTTTCTTTTCTTCCCTTTTTGAGCACGGCATTGATTTTAATGTACTCTGCATCTATGTATTTAGAAAATGTCTTTCTGCATGGCGGACCGGCACCTGCTCTCCCTGGTATTTAGCCAATGAAGGAGTCTGGGCCAGCTGTTGATAACGGGAGCATGTTCTCAACAACATACCTGCCTATCATTGCATTCAGTTCAGTCTGTGTCACAAGTTTTAGTGAAGCTGGAGCAGAAACATCCAGCTTTAGCTGCTCGGACGGCTCCGTGTCCTTCTGTGTTAGCGGAGCTCACGTTAGCTGCTATCATCATCAACAGTGTCAACAACGGAGTTTTTGGCCACTAGTGTTGTAGAAGCGTGTGCAGTTGAGAGATGCTTCATTAGATTAGAGTTGCTTAAAACGGACGTGGACAAAGGAGATTAAAGTAGTGTCTGTACTTCCACTTTGAAAACGTAAACTTTCCCTCTAGACTCGCCATTTCTGCAGCTCACCTCTGCTAGTTTGTGTGTGTGAGGCTGTGTGGTTTGTGTGTAAACCGAACACAGCCTCTGATTGGCTTACAAACTCTCACTCTACCTTAGAGAGCCAATCATCACCTCTGTGGTTGTCCCGCCCCTCCCTCCTGCCTCACTGGAGAAAAATAAAACAGCCCTGCTGCTCCGGTGGCTGAGAGCCGAGTCGGATGACAACAGCTTCAATGAGAAACTTCAATTTGTAACGCGCCACATTTTGTAGTCGGTAACGGTAACGGCGTTGTAACGATGGGAAAAGTAATTCATTAGATTACTCCGTTACTGAAAAAATAATGCCGTTAGTAACGCCGTTATACTTAAACGCCGTTATACTTAAAAGCCGTTACTCCCAACCAGGGGCGCTGCCAGGGATTTTGGGCCCTATGAAAAGAAATATTACCGGGCCCCTGTATAGCCGGCGAAAATGTGTTATGCTGTTCACATAAAATTGTGCATTTTAATGATATTTTTGACTATAATTTCCTATATGTGTGAAAAGAACAACATGACAGTTACTTGGTAGGGGAAGCACTGAACACTCAGAATAATGGAATTTAGATTCATTGTCTGCAAGTCTGCAACTTTAATGGTTAAAATAAAAAATTCTCTTAAATTAAATGACCTGAAAAATACAAATGCACGACATACATGAATTATATAGAATTTCCTGTAATACCATTTGAAATAGCATCACGATCACCAGGTTCAGGTTTCCTTCCACCATTCTGTTTTACTGTCAGTGATTTGATCAAAAATAACAAAAGAAAATGTGATTTTTACAACCAGTACCCCACTGCTCACTGTCTCCCTCTTGTAGCCCTGCATTTAGGTCTAATTTATCTCCAAAAATACTATTATAGCAATACCACACAATTTCTCTTTCAAACGTGCACCCTCACCACACCCCACAAACACACTTAGACCAGCCACTGCACTCAATGTAAAAACTGTATGCTGTCTTACATTATGTTTTTGTTGTTGTTTTTATATTTTGTTAAAAAAAAATCTATTAAAAATAATAACAATAATAATTTATCTCCAAATTGCACGTGGTGGAATTAACGTTTGGGTGGAAAAAAAAACATAAATGAGGCTCTATGGTTGTTGCGATTTAATATTGTTTACGTTTCTCTGATTGGATTGAGAGCAGTCACTTAGTCTGCAAGCACCAAAAAAATGTCTCCTCTTTTCCTACTGCAAAGCAAGGGGTGAGAGTCCCAAACTACTGACCAAACATAGTATTTCAGTGAGTTTATAGTTCAGTTTCAGTGATAGCTAAATTTCAACAAAACAAAATAAAGTTATAGGCTATATGCTTTTTAAACCATTTAAATAATTCTGAAATAAATACAGACTATGTTTTTTTTTATTTCAGAATGATCTTTATTCATTAATTTAAATTTATCTTTTTTTCCATAATAATAGATTAATTCAACACAGACCTGCTCACCTCCTTCCTCAGTTGTGGGTAGGCCTACTGGGGCTGGTTCAGGGGTAGGTGGGGGTACTGGGGCTGGTTCAGGGGTAGGGGGCTCACAGGGCTCACGGGGCTCACAGACAGCTGCGGCTGCTGCTGCTGCACTTGACGTGTCTGTTCAAACATGCATCATTTTTGACAGGAGGGGTGGTCAACTGATTAAATATGGGCAGCTTGCTAAACGTGAACAGTGAAATCTAAAAATCCAGAGTTTTCTTCCAAAATATGAGCTAATATGGGGAGAAAAGTGAGCTAGCTTAAAAACCACAAGGTTAAGATAAACAACAGACTAATGTGTTCCAGAACTTTCCACCAAATGAACCAAACCCACCTTGTTTTTGGAAAAACTGGGTGACATACTGACGCCCCTTTGCTTCTCTCTCCTGCCTAATCTTTTTGTCTTTCCTTTTTTGGCTACCCGACTTCTGGGGCATTTTGCCTTCTCTCGGTCTCCTTACTGACTGAATACACTGCACCGCGCAGCAGTTCAGTGGATTCGATGGGAGGACCGAACCATTTTACGTAAGGGGGGCCTTGAGAAATGTTTCCATAATAAACTTAGTGTTATTATCAGTGCATTAAGTGATGCATATTTATGATTATAAACTAACAAATTAGTGTCATATTATTTTTGTCAGTATTATAATTTTATTAGGGGCCTTTCTGGGCCCCTGTCAATGATGGGCCCCTAGAATCCTTCCCCTTATCTCCCCCTTTTCGGCGCCCCAGCTCCCAACACTGGTTATGGGGAGACTGGACTTCTGCTGACTCATCTGTTGGTAAGTCTGCTAAAAGGAGCAGGGACAATGATTTATTATGAATATCTTGCTAAACGTTTCCCTGCACTGATTAAATGTTGATGAAATGTAGGCTAACACTAGTCTGTAGCTAGCTAGCTTATTTCACTATGGACATTAAGCCAACAGGTTAATACCACTCACAAGCCCTTTTTAGATAGAAAAGGTGGCACATTTGCTCCAAGTTAAGGGCGGCAATGTGCCTTCTAAAACGGAGGCGTAATATTTCTCCTTTTCCAAAAGCCGCCTTTGAGGTAGGCATAAACGTGTGAAGTGATGTGAAGGCTCAAAGTTGGGCTGTGAACAGTGACAACAAATTTGTCTTCAAAATAAGAGCTTTACATTGCACCCCATTGGAGTATAGAACTGGGTTGTTAGCGGGGGGCTTTTAATTTGAAAGTAGCGTTTTTTTTTTGTTGTTTTTTCCCCCCAAGTATACTAGCCTCAGCGACTGAATAACATAAAATTATGAGCCTTAAAACCATTAATGTATTTATCTCTGCTTTCAAACGTTCGGGCCAGGTAGCTAGGCTACTTACATGTTTAAGGTGGTACATCATGTTCGTCGTGGAGGAGTGATAGGCAAAGTTTTTCTTGCAAAGTTTGCATGTCACCTTCTTGGAGTCATCCTTCTTCTTTTCAAAATGATCCCATATTTTAGACGTCTTTCCCGACATGGTTGGCTATTAATTGTTAACTGTCTAACCGCGATGTTCAAGGGACCTGCCGTGTTAAAAAAAAACACTGACAGTGAGTGAGTGTCACAACATCCTGTATCTGGCCCTTCAAATTAAAAGACCTCCAGCCTTTTATACACAGGCCAGCCGCCAGTCACATAGATTTTGACTTAATTTTGACAAGACACGGCTCCAAAACAGACCCCCAATTTGCCGCCCTCTGTCTAAAACAGCGTACCTAGCCGCCAAAAGGACGGGCAAATTGGTGGCTTGCTGCCCTGTCTAAAAACGGCTACAGACTGAAGGCTACCCACCTTTCTTGGTGAAAAACTGGGCTACAGATTGTTGACACTCTTTCCTTTGTTTTTCCTCTCTCTCTATCCTCTATTTCCTTTTTTGAAAACCAGAATTTGATTTAGGCAACATTGTGATCGCTGTAGTTCTGGCTCTACTGACTGCAACTAAACACGTCACTGTTAAGTGAGCTAAGGCAGGACCAAACCATTTCATGCAGATACAGGGGGGTGGTTGGTCAATATGGATGTTGGTCAATGGGGATATTTAACTTTTACTGCCAAAAACAAGTAGATACAAAGAGATCATTAATTTTATTATTATATTTGAAATATATACTCAGTGATGATGGTTTCATCATTTTATATTATTTTTCTAACCTATTTTTTTACCTATTTTTTGGAATTGTCCTACCTCCCCCCCCATAAGGCGCCCCTGGATTATGACTGTAAACACTTCTGATAAGCATGCACAATATCAGCATGCCTGTCAGAGCCACTCGCATGAAATCATTTTGTTGCAATTTTTCCTATTTCTTACAGGCCTGTGTCTATGATATTCGAGATGAATTCTTAGTGCCATGAAGAAGTGCACGGCGTGACATTTCAGCTCCAGTGTGACCTGGCCTGATAGCTAACAAAATGCTCTTGCCAAAACCTGCCCTGAGCCCAAAGCCATTTCAGCATCAAATTTCCCCGTCAGTCTACCTCTTTTATTTTTTTCTCCCTTGCTTCCTCTCTGTCTAATACCCACACGAACATGTGCCTTATGGGTAAAACATTTGTCCAGTACCTTTTACTTCCTCATACTTCCTTTTATACACCCCAGTGTATATTAGCATTATGTTAGCTCACACGCTAAGCTAAGATGACAAATAATGTAAACATTATACCTGCTCTGCATCTTTATGTTAGCTTTGTTACTATCAGCATGTTAATGTGCTATTTAGCATTTAGCACACATTGCAGCCCCACAGAGCTGCTATCATGGCAGCAAGCTCTGAAATGGATTTGTCCTCATTACCAAGAAATGTTAGAAACAATTGATAAGGTGTGTCATAATAATCACAGGAGAAAAATAAATGTTGTTTCCAAAACACAGTGAGCGACAGAGTATGGACTGTTAAAAGCATATTAATTGGTGGTGCATCACACCGCTGTCTGTGTTGGTTTCGTCTCTCTAGTTGGGTCTGTTTGAAAGAGAGCTTTTGGGGTGTAATTAACTTCAGGCCTACTTTGGACCTGTTTTGTTGTAACAGTCATGTGAGGATTGTGCTTCATTGTCAAAAAAAAAAAAAAAGAAAAGAAAAAAAAAAACATTGAATGCACATGTGTGTGCTGTTTGTGTCCTGGACACAAGCCTGATAGCGAGATAATTAAATATTGTGTTATGTTCATGTCTGAATCTATAGCTCTCTGCTCCTCACATATCTACAGGCCCCTGCATTCCCCACCACTCCATTACAACAGCCTGGATCCTGCTGACCTCAACAATTGTCTACTCTACATTCCCATATTCACCCGGTGTGTCTGTGTGTGTGTTCCTGTTATCTCCCACGCCGTAATAACAGCTCTTTTGGCCCCGAACAGAAGCCAAGAGTGTAGAGCAAAGCTATCATTGCCAACATAATAGACTTATTTGACAATGCGTGTGCGAGTGTGTGTATATGTCTGTGTCTTTTGCCAACAGTTACATCTAGTTTATCATTGATAAATTCATGTCCCTGAAACCCCCCACTTGCACCGCAAACATGCACACTCACTAACTCATGCGATTACTCACCCACCCACACTTAAGTAGAATGCATTACGATTATGGACTGTCTGCCTGTCTGCAGCACAGCCACTTCAGGGGTGAAGAATAGGCGAGGGAAAGATGGATGTGGGTAGATGCAAATCCAGGTAGATGCTAAATTTGACTCTCAGGTACTGATTACTCTACACTTGACTTTTTTCCCCACAGACATTACTGTTTTTTTTTCTTTTGTGGGTAGAACTTCTTCTTTAGCAGTTAAAGTAGCTCTAGTGGAATGCACATCAGGATCCATTTTGTCCGTGTAGAATGACCAATCCAATCACCACTATAAATGTTAGCAAGGTACAAATGATGGATATCTTGAAACTTTACATTTGTTTTATGCTGCAACTTTATGTTGTTCAAGTTCTGAAGGTCCGGTTTAGTTTAGGCACAAAAAAACACTTGTTCAGGGTGAGGAAATTATCATCACAGCTGGAGATGATGCGGTTTCTCCTCATAAACACCATGTTGTGTCACCATATCATCACAGTCCATACATGTCGGGAAGATATAATGTGAATGTGATGTGACACGTTAAGAAAAGAATATTCACATGAGAGAAGTCATTGGTCATTTATTCTTTTCTAAACCCAACCCAGTATGTAGTAAAGCAATGTGAAGAGTATAACATGTTTGAAGCAGGATACCAACCCCAGTGAACCCTCCTGAATGAGAGTTCTATACTTAACCCACTCAACCATGACAGCTTGCTCTAGAGGCGTTTCTTGTTTATTTATTGGCCGTGATGGTCTTGGGACAACGTTTATCCCAATGTTTTATGGACAACAGCCATAAGAGCATCAGAAACGGCAGATAAAAATGTGTTTTCAGGACCCAACTACAGTAACTGGATGATCTGATCTGGTTCTGTCTTGTTGTCTTTCGTGAACTGTGTGACGTCATCGGGAAAGAAGTGCTAGGGGCCGAG